>NC_045434.1:39936670-40211981 GCF_002776525.5 Piliocolobus tephrosceles
TCCTTCCTTCCTTCCTTCCTTCCTTCCTTCCTTCCTTCCTTTCTTTCCCTCCTTCCCTTCCTCCCTCCCTTCCTTCCCTCCTTTCCCTTTCCTTCCCTTCCCTCCCTCCCTTCCTTCTTGCTTTCTTGCTTTTTGGAGTCTTGCCTTGCCACCCAGGCTAGAGTGCAGTGGCACATTCTTGGCACACTGCAACTTCCATCTCCTGGGTTCATGCAATTCTTCTGCCTCAGCCACCCAAGTAGCTGGGATTACAGGCATGCACCACCACGCCTGGCTGATTTTTGTATTTTTAGTAGAGATGGGGTTTCGCCATGTTGGCCAGGCTTGTCTCAAACTCCTGACCTCAAGTGATCCACCGACTTCAGCCTCCCAAAGTGCTGGAATTACAGGTGTGAGCCACCACGCCTGGCTGGCCAGCTCTATTTCTAGCAGAGAGCCAGATCTTTTGCAGGAGGAATTCGCAGGACAAAACCAGAATGCTTTAAAGTCAATGACTTTATTTTATTATTTATTTATTTATTGAGACAGAGTCTTGCTCTATCACCCAGGCTGGAGTTCAATGGCACGATCTCTGCTCACTGCAACCTCCGCCTCCCGGGTTCAAGCGATTCTCCTGTCTCAGCCTCCCGAGTAGCTGGGATTACAGGTGCCTGCCACCACGCCCGGCTAATTTTTTGTATTTTTAGGAGAGATGGGGTTTCACCATGTTGGCCAGAGTGGTCTCGAACCCTTGACCTCAGGTGATCCACCTGCCTCGGCCTCCCAATGTGCTGGGATTGCAGGCGTGAGTCACAGCGCCTCGCCTGAAGTCAATGCCTTTAAACTCACTGAAGAAATTTTGAACCTAGTGCAGTGGCTCAGGTTTGCAATCCCAGCTCTTTGGGAGACTGAGGTGGGAGGATCACTTGGGCTCAGGAGTTCGAGACCAGCCTGGGCAACATAGTGAGACCTTGTCTCTTAGAAAAAAAAAAAAGACATTTCATTAGATGTCCTGAAGAGGGGAGAGAAAATAGGGAAGATGACTTGGGGATAGAAACAACAAAGAAGAGGTTCTGCTGCCCTCCCACCAACTTTCCCTACAATAGGAAGAGGCTAGAGCTCTGTGGAGCCCACTCCTCCTCTCTCCTGGGCAGCACACTAGGGGCAAAGCCTCAGAGGAGAACGGGCCTGGTGATCACAGTGGGGCCCAGCATGAGGCCTCCAGACTCAGCCAGGAGTTTCCTGCTCCAGGTGGGTGCGGAGCAGGGCACCTTTGACTTCAAGAGACCGCAAAGGCTTGGACAGGGAAGATGTCTGTGGTGACCATGGTGAACTGAAATTGAAGGACTGTCCTCATGTTCGGGGTGTGCAAGAGCCTTTCAGGTCTGCTAATTAGTAATGGCTGAGACTAAATTACCACCGTCCCTGTGGGATAGGGATTTGTACTGGTATGTTAATTTGATGTAAATACATTAACATGATATTTCCGGCACACCTCTGTCGTAGGCTGAGATTCACACTCATTATGTGAGGAAACAGCTTCTTGAAACTTTCCCCCCTCTGTCTCAGACTCAGTGATTCTAAGGACCTCTAAGGATCACTTGGGCTCAGTTGAGGCAGGGGACTGAGCAGTTGGCTGGCAGGATGTAGAAGCAGGTCTGCTCCAGGCTCCAGAAAGCCCTCTGGAGGAAGCTTGAGGGTCTGCTTCACCCAAATCCTTCTGCTGCCTCTGCAGGGGACTGGATTTCTCACCACCCTGGACAAGCTAGATGTGGGTCCCTACTGGCCTGGGACGTGGTACCCCCTGTGCATAGCTAGGCTGGGTGTCCTGGGACTCCAGGGTGGCTAACCTGGGACTGAGGGAGGTCCCAGGATATAAGCATTTCCAGTTTTTATTTTATTTTATTTTATTTTTTAGACAGAGTCTTGCTCTGTCACCCAGGCTGGAGTGCAATGGCGTGATCTCAGCTCCTGCAATCTTTGCCTCCAGGGTTCAAGCAATTCTCCTGCCTCAACCTCCCAAGTACTGGGACTACAGGTGCCCGGCACCACACCCAGCTAATTTTTTGTATTTTTAGTAGAGATGGGGTTTCAACATGTTAGCTAGGATGGTCTCAATCTCCTGACCTCGTGGTCCACCCGCCTCGGCCTCCCAAAGTGCTGGGATTACAGGTGTGAGCCATGGCACCTGGCCTAGTATTTCAATTTTAAAACTGGGTAAGTCTTGCAGAAACAGGGACTAGTTGGTCACCTGATCTTGCTGTTGGTTCATTATCTCATCCGTCCCTGGCTTCCAGGCGATGTTCCAAAGTCATCCATCTCAGATGGTGATTGGAAATGGGATAGGAGAATCCCTCCCCTTTTTCCACAACCACCCAGATGGGACAGAAATTCTATTATCTCCCTGGGGAATCCAGAAAGGGAAGAGGGTTGGGGCTGGGACTTGCCAAGTGGTCAAGTGGGAACATATTTGACCCAATGAGTTCACTCCACCTCTGCTGTCACATCCTTGGTAAATCAACAGCTACTGGTTTCTCAGATTTTCTGTCTTAACCAACCAACCCTGGTCTCAGCACCAGGGATCAACCAGAAAAGGAGAGACCTGGGGCTCTTCCCCCTGGTCCTATAATGTTGGTATCTGACAACACCAAGACCAGCCGTTTTGGAGAGAAGTTAGAGGACCTGCAATCTACGTCAGCAATCTAACTGGGAGGAGCAGAGAGGGATTGGCCTGCAGCAAGGCCCCAAATTGTGTAAGTTTCAGGTTCCAGGAAGCCTGGGTCTGCCCCTGAGAGGAGGCTCCTCACCCATCACACTTAGTAATAGCCCCCAGGGATTCCTGCTCCACAGCACTCCAGGCTGTGCCACAGCTGCTGACCTTGTCTCCCTAAATTCCTCCAGGATGGCCCAGGCCTCCGCAATAAAATGGGGCCCCAGGCGATTGCCTAGATTTGCCTGGATTCTTGAAAGAGCTTTGATGAGCTCTTGTACAGAACTTTGCCACATTACTTTTGACTTTCACAGCTCCTTGTGAATTATCGAGGAAAGCAAGGCTAATTAAGCCACTTAATTTAGAACTGAAAGGAGGTTTACAATTTCCTACCTGAAAGGAGGTAGGAAATGGTTCCAGGGTGGAGAGGACTGTATATTTCACACAGTATACTTTACTTCCCGGAAACTTTCCCTCCCATCTTGGTTATCCCACAGCATGTTAGCATTTATGCCCTTCACCCTGCATAGCTTTGTGTGTATCTGTGTGTCTAGGTAAATTCACTTATTAGCTTTGCTGAGCGTGACTGTGTGTCAGGTGCAGGGGCAAGGCACTTTCAAAACACAATACCATTTAAGCCTTCCAAACCCAGGGGATGTAGGCACTCTTATTAGGCTCATTTCAGGGATGCAAAAACTGAACCTCAGAATATATTTTGTTGGCAGGGAACAGTAGCTCATGCCTGTAATCCCAGCACTTTTGGAGGCCGAGGCAGGCAGACCACCTGAGGTCAGGGGTTCAAGACCAGCCTGGCCAACATGGCAAAACCCCGTCTCCACTAAAAAATACAAAAGTTAGCTGGGCATGGTGGTGAGTGCCTGTCATTCCAGGTGCCTGGGAGGCTGAGGTAGAAGAATTGCTTGAACCTGGGGGGTGGAGGTTGCAGTGAGCCGAGATCACACCATTGCACTCCAGCCTGGGCGACAGAGTGACTCCGTCTCAAAAACAAGTAAAAAAAAAAAGCAATATATTTTGTCATGAGTTGGGTTGTAGTAGAACTCGAATGTTGAGCCTGACCCTGTTCTGCCTCTGTCCTGACTCTCATCTCTGTCCAGAGACACATAAATGTACCCGAAAATATTTCATATGTGTATGTCATGCCACCTTTTACTTGGGGACAAGGATTGTGTGGTATAACATTTCTTTAAAATCTCTGAACGCTGTAGATAACATTCTATAGATTTTATAGATTAAAAAACAACAACAACAACAAACTGAGGCAGGTCCAGAGTCACATAGCAAGTTAATCAAAAAGCACTACGTCTAGAATTGTTGCCTTGGGAATTCAATGTGCATACAGCTATGGGTTTGGGAGCTAGCATTAGCTTAGGCTACCAGATGAATGAATTAATGAAGGGATAAGAATGAATGTATGTGTGAAGAGTGAGTCATTCATGGGTGAGCTGGTTTAAGATCATCGCAGTCAGATCCGGCAACAGAAGGTGTCACTGAGCTCCTAAGTGGTGTAAGTTTAACCTCCTGGTTCCCTCCATGCCAAGTCAATTGCCAAGGATCCTGCTGACCTCTTGCCATGAACTTCTCCCCTCTGGATCAATTTTTCCCTTGTTGAGGGGATTCCAGGGCGGTATTTACCACCTCTTCAAAAGGAATCAAAGGAAAACAAAACACACAATAATCTCAAAAGGGCAAAGATTTTTTTTTTTCTCCCTTCCTTCTCCTCACCTGCAACACATGCATACCCCAGCACTATTTGGAGCCAGATACTGCATGACTCAGCTTGCTTTTTTCCCAGGGGCTTTACTGGAGCAAGCTTGAGGAGGAGTAAGTGTAAAAATGCAGTAGGAGATAAAGCTTGGGGGTAGGTGAGAATTTTCTACCGTAGTGATGTGAATGGACTGTCCTCTTAGGAGCTCAGAAGAAGTGAAGACGGGAGGCCAAAATCAAATGTACCCTTCCCATCCCTGCTAATCCCAGCTGGGTGCCGGGCGATAACCTTGCTACTCACGTCTGCCTCATTCCAGAGCCCTGGGATGCAGAAGGACTCCAGCAGGTCACTACCACACAGCAGCAGGATCCGCAGCTCTGAGGAAGGGGAGCAAAGTTTGCAAAGGGAGTAAGTGGAGGCCTGGGAAGTATTAAACCCGCAGCCTTCTTCCCCTGGTGAATATGTAACTCTCCCACCTCTGGGGCTGTGGGACCCAGTTCTCCCAGGTGCCCCTGCCCCTGAGTGTGTGCAGTGCAGAAACCCTTGCTCACGTCTCCCTCGGGCTCATTTCCAGACCACCTTCCTCCCCTGTGGGAGGAATTATTCATGCAAGGGGAGTAGGGCATAGGGGGTGATCGACTGCCCTGGCTTTCCCAGGACATGGACCTTTGAGGGCTAAGCCAGGATGGCTTATGATCGTTTTTGTAACAGTGGCTGAGCCAGCTACGCATCTTGTCTAAGGTCTGAGGTACTCTCTCGCTCTGTCAGGCTCAAACGTCAATAGAGTTTGGATTCTCTGTGTCTGTGAGTTGTCTGGGGTTTGTCTCCCTGACGTGGGAGGGGGTGTGAGGGGACAGTGAATGTACCTTGAGGTAGCTGAGTGTATAAAATGTGTCACATGGCCACTATCCCCAGCAAACGGCTTGAGAAGCAAGGCTGAGGCCCCTCCCAGTGCCCATACTTTTCCTGGCACCCAGGCGCACTTCCTGCTTGTCAGTTGTGTTTCTTCCCTCATTAAGCTCATCTGAATTATCCCAGTGAGGCCCATTGTTGTTCAAAAGAGGCAGCAAACTGACTCACTTATTAAAACTGGGCAGTGGGGAATAACATTCTGAGAACACCACGAGGAGAGTCCTCGCCCAGGATGTGGCTCAAGGTGGAGCATAGCGTGGCTCCCAGGCGTTGCAGTCGCTCCCATCAAGAGGCCGAGGCTGTTGGGCATCTTGTCTGACAACAGTGAGGCAGCTCTGCACGGAGGGTACCACCAGCCTTCCAGAGACAGCTACCAGCACAGGCCCTGGAGCCCTGAGGCCCAGGCGAGAGACGAGAGAAGCTGCGGGCAGCCCTGCCTGCCTGAGACCCTGTAGCTAATTCTGGGGCCTGACGGGGGCTTTCGGGTGGTAAGCTGTGCCCTGCTGTGGAGTGAGTCTCTAGGTGGGACTCCTAAAGCAGCGGGGAGGCCACTGGGCCAATGGTGGGCAATGCCGGCATCTCATGGTCCCAGGGTCAGGGCGGCCTTCCCACCTCAGGGAGTCCCACTGAGGACTGGATCGTAACTATGAAATATTCCTGCATCCTGTCTTCTCTCCTGTCTATCATACCTTAGTCTAATGGTCTGTTTGTGTGCAGGGATTGTGCTTTATCTTTATAGCCCCAGGGTCTGGCAGAGTCACTGGCATACAGTAGGTGCTCAGACATGTTGAATGGATGAGGCAACAGATGAGCTGACAGCAGAGGTCCTGCAGGCTGCCTTCCGGGCAATCTGGGAGGCGTGTGGTGGCGATTGTGGCCTCTGCTCTTGCAGCAGGGGCCACTGGGGGAAATGTTTGCCTGAGTCAGTGGCTCCTCTGTGTTGCGCCATAGGATTTCTGGCCCAACTCCCCAAGTGTGGAGAGGAACCACGCTTGGTATTGCAGACTGGGCTTATTTCCGGGATTCTGTTGTTCCTCAGGCCCACTTGGAGCCACCCAGGGTTTAGGTCAGTTCTCTGTTGGAAGGGCACGTCTCTGTCATTCTGACTGCCTATGCGTTCAGTTAGATCAAGCTTGTCCAACCCATGGCTCGTAGGCCACATGCAGCCCAGGGTGGCTTTGAATGCAGTCTAACATAAATTTGTAAACTTTCTTTTTTTTTTCTCTTTTTTTGGAGACAGAGTCTCCCTCTGTTACCCAGGCTGGAGTGCAGTGGCATGATCTTGGCTCACTGCAACATCTGCCCTTCAGGTTCAAGCAATTCTCTTGCCTCAGCCTACTAAGTAGCTGGGATTACAGGTGCCCGCCACCACACCTGGCTAATCTTTGTATTTTTAGTAGAGAGGGGGTTTCACCATGTTGGCCAGGCAGGTCTCGAACTCCGGACCTCAAGTGATCTGCCCACCGTGGCCTCCCAAAGTGCTGGGACTACAAGTATGAGCCACTACACCCAGCATGTAAACTTTCTTAAAACATTATGAGATTTTTTTGGCAATTTTTTTTCTTTTTTTTTTTTTTTGCTCATAAGCTATTGCTAGTGTTAGTGTATTTTATGTGTGGTCCAAGATAATTCTTCCTCTTCCAATGTTGCCCAGGGAAGCCAAAAGATTGGACAGCCCTGAATTAGATGGTCATGTCAACAGGGAATGTGCTGGCCCTCAGCTTTTGCTACATCAGTGGTTCTCAACTGAGGGCAATTTTGCAATTGCCAGGGGACATTGGGCAATGTCTGGACATTTTTGGACGTCAGGACTGGAGGGGGAGGGTGGCATGCTACTGGCATCTAGTGGGTGGAGGCTAGGAGTGCTGCTAAACATCCCACAATGCACAAGGAAGCCCCGCTCCCCAACACATCTGTTTCCAAATGTCAATTAGTGCCAAGGTTAAAAATCCCTGCTCACACAGGCATGAAAATAAATCTCTTTCCTGTTCTCAAGCCAGAGATGCACTATCCCAACGAAATATAATATGAGACTTTTGTTTTTTAAGGCAAAGCACAACGAGTTCAAGAGTGGGGTCTCTGCACCCTTTCTTGCAGGACCAGTGCAAACAATTAAGTCACAGACAAGCGGCCCCAGCTGGGCTTGAGATCCCACGTGTGGCCGCTGGAGGGCAGCAGTGACTTCTCCCAGTTTGTCGTATGAGGCTAAGGCAAGTTTCCAGCCCACCAGCCTGTGCCTAGGGCAGCCCTGGAGGAGCAGTCAGCTGTTAGGAGCACGTAAATAGGGTCAACAGGTGCTAATGGAGCTAGGAGAAAATGGCCTTTCCTCCTCATTTAGTGTGCAAGGAAATATCAAAAAAGGGGACATGTGAGCCCCAGGGCCTCACATAGCGCAGGCGTCGGGAGGCAGCATAGCTCCCTTCCAGTTTCTTTGGGCCGGCCTCCTTCCCCAGGTCACCCTGATTCAGGACCACGAGTCAGAATGCACGCTCTCTGTCCACACTCCCCTCCCAGGAATGCGGGCTATGTGAAGCCCGAGCCCTGCAGCCCATCCCAGTTTCCACTGCACGCAGCCACCACCTGGACCATGCCAGGACCTGAGCCCAACCTGACAGCTGTGGTTGCTGAGCTGTCCTTTCTCAGAACCTAGGTGTTCTCCATTCTCTACCCCCACTGTCCCTTCTCCATCACGTGCCGGTAGACCCTCCCTCTCAGCGAGCACAGGGATGTGGAAGGGGACAGGCAGAGCCTCAGGGAAACCAGAGGTGAGAGGTCACTCCCCAGCTGCATTTTTGGACCCTGGCGGCTGGCTCACCGTAACTCCAGAGCTGCTATGGAGCAAGAAAAGTAAGCAGAGGCCCCTGCCCCTCCCAAGGTAGCCATGAGCTAATGGAAGTGAACACAGCAGTACGCTGTGCAACACTGATCACCACTGTCCTCTCCCAGAGGGGACTCCTTGAGTCAGGGTGGGGAAAGCCTGATCCACCTGCCCCGGGCACTGGGAAGACAAGCAAGGCCATGGTTCAAGCTTGCCACAATACATCTCTGGACTAAGGAAAGAGAAATACACATTGGAATACAATGAGAAGTCCTAAGGCTGCTCTGAGCTCTGCTGGCCAAGAGACTGCGTGGGAAGGCAGCAGGTGATGGCTAGGCTGGAACTGCAGGGACGTGGAGTGCAGGAGCTTTCAGCCCAGTCCCGGCACCTTCACTCCCATCCTTGCCTGTTGGGTGTGCTGGGGCTACAGAACCTAGAGCCAAATGCTCCTGCCTGTTTCGGGGAGCAACCAGGAAGGCAGGTGCTCCTTCCTGTGGCCTTCAGAGAGTACCTGCTGGTCAATAAAGGATATTAAAATACAGTAAAATAATTAAGAAGTGAGGAGTTTTGAGTATTCATTCCTTTTGTTTTTAATTCAATTTAATTTTCAGTTAATGTAACTTAATTTTTAGTAATGCCTGTATTTAAAACTGGTTCACAAAATTCCTGAAAACTTTACAAATGGTTGTAGGAAACCAACTGAGCTGATTCAGGGACACCACTGCATCTCAGATGAGAGGATGAGACCCAGAGAAGCCCCTTGAAATGACATCACATCTGCCGGATCTGCAGGAAGAACCAGGTGCTCAGGACAAGCCCTGCCTCTCAGGATTGCAGTGGGAGCCCTGACTTCCAGTTCTTGGACAGAAAAGTACCAGGAGGGGATGCTTGGAGGATCTTTTCAGCTGGAAGTTGAAGATTGAGGGTGTGGACACCAGGCTGCCTTGCCCTAAGCTCCAGGCATTCCTGGTACCTGTGCCAGCTCCAGCTCTATTATGGTGTATCCCTGCCCTTTCCCCAGCATCTCCCACTTGTGTCTCTCACCCATTCTGAAACCCTGGGAAGATTTCAGTGCTCCTATCTGCTTCTCAACTTGCTTGTAGGGGTCATCAACGCCTTCCCACCCTGACAGCTGTGTAACCGCCCTCCACTGGCTCGGGCCCGCCCTGGCCTGCTCTGGGATTGGGTTGGGCAGGCAGCCCTCACACACAGTGAAGTGCCTTAGCCTCTGCCCAAGGCTGCAAGGGAGGTGTGGAGGTGGCTTTCAGTCCCCTCTCTATTTCTTCATCTTCAAGCACTGAATGAGGAAGGCGGGGATGCTCTTCTGCCTCATTTGTGTGCAGTGTCTGTGCTCAAAAGAAGGGTCTTTCCAACGGTGCCAAAGCTCAAGTTTCATGTTTTTGAGAGGAAGGAGAGGCTCTGAAGGAAAAATCACCAAATGATCCAGTCCTATCTCTTGGGAGCTGGCCGGAGTCCAGTTGAGAGATGTTAAAGGGAGCTAACTATGAATGCATTCTTAGCCTGGGAACCATCCCTCTTCCGAGAGGGGACCCTGCTGCCAAACACTCCCCGTGTTTTCAAGCCTCTCCATTCCCCATGTTGCCTGTCGTGAAGGCAGGGGGCTCCAAATGTCCCCATTTTCCCCACTTTCACAGTCCCACTCACCGATCTCTTCATACCGCATCACCGTGCCCAGATTGGCATTCTCATCTAAGGAGGAAAGAAGGAAGGAAGGGCATTAGGGAACCGGCTTCCTGGTACCCAACACACAGTCTGCCTGAGGGCCTCAGCAGGAGTTGTTGGGATGGGGTGGGGTGGGTGCAAGTAGGGGGGTGGTGTGCCTCCCTGCACAAGTGACACCTGAGGAGGGTGAATGGAGAGCACAGTCCGGCATAAAATAAAAGTCAGGACAGGAAGCCCTCCTCCCGCTCCAGGAGCGGCACTTCACACTGCTGGGGCTTTCAGAATGAGACAGCCTGGCTGGGGAGTCAGTGATGAACACACACATGCTCATGCTGAGCGCCTTCTGTTGTTTCTGTATTTGAGAGAGCTGGCCACAAGAGCAACATCCTTACAACCTACAGAGATGGCTTTTGGGGTCACAAGAGGTGGCCGGCTCTCAGGGATTACCTGGTTTAGAGAACAAGCACACTCACGGTGCAGAACTTTTTCACATGGTGGAATGTAGCAAGCGCCTGCAGGAAGATGTGAAAGACTGAGTCTTTGATGTGCTCTTGTGTGTGCAATGCCTGTGTGGGGTAATACGGTGTGCACAAGTATGTGCACACACACAATCACAGGAATTTGCGGTGGGGGGAATGTGCTTGAGGATCTTTGCTGAAGCAATGAAGGGAAGAGAGAAAGAAAAGAGACAGGGCTGGGAATCAAGTTCCTTAGTTCCTCACCTACAAAGGTGAAACGCTCCACCGGTGGACGGACACAGCAGATCCGGCTGAGGCTTTCTCCCACCTTCCCCAAGATCTTGGCTATGGGAGAGAGCAAGACAGACAGGGACAGAGTGGGAGAGAACCACTCACAACTGGCACTCATGTCGGCCCGCCATTGGGGCCGCTGTAAACATCAGGGTGCATGGATGGGGCAGGAGTGGGGAGCAGGAGGTAGCAGGAGGGTAGAGAGAAAGAACAGAAATATGACAGCACAGATTCCTTCTTCTCATTCACAGTCTGAGGTACACACATTGTGAGCCCTAGACTGGAAGCCATTTTCTGGTTATGTTTATTTCATTGTTGGAAACTTGGAAAATATAGAAGGGGGAAATACATAAAGAGGAAAACTTAAAGCACTCATAATCCCACCCCAAGATATAACGGCTGACAGCCTGTTGGTATATTATTTATTTTCTTTCATGTTTTAAATGTGTATTATGCAGGTATGTCTACATAAATTGGATCAGATTTTCCATTTAAAGGCCATATAGGCCCCTGGCTTCTTTCATTTTCTATATCATGAGCATTTCTTCCCTAGGTTTGTCCCAAGCCTATCCTTAGCTGCTCCTCCCACTGGGCAGCTACACCCACATCCAAGGAGACTCAGCAAAGTACATGTTTGGAACCATTTCTGCTGGGCTAAGGCGTTCCTTCCCATGCAGATGGTCTTTAGAATCATCAGACATCCTATTTGGCTGAGAGGGATCTGGTTTTCAACTATCCCTCCGGGCTCCAATCCAGCAAAATTTTCTGAGCCCCCCACATGTAGCTGTATGCAAACTGTGAAATTCTGACTCTTCTTTGTGAATTACCCTGTTTATAATAGACCAATAATATAATAGCTTATCATCTCCAGGCTTGAAAAGTAATATCAGAATCTGTCTCTTGGAGTTGGCTTGGAAGAAAATTTTAGAGCATGGACCTCGGAGCCTGACAGTACTGAATATGAATTCTAGCTCTTCTACTTTTGAGCTGTGTGACAAATCAGCAAATCACTTTTCTTCTCTGAATCTGTTTTTTATTTAAAATGAGAACATAATGTCTATATCACAGTATACTGCATTAAATAAGAAAGCAGGTAAAGCACGAGCATCACTGGGCACATAGCCCTAGCTCTGGGGTACGTGTTGGTGCTCTCTGTCACTGGATTGGTGGCTAAGAGTGTGGGGATTCTGGGTGCAGACTGCCTGGGTGTGACTCATGGCCCTGCTTCTTCCTCACTGTGTGACCCTGGGCAAGATCCTTAACCTCCCTAGCAGAGGCAGAGAAAAATGCTCCATTTTGTACATTCAATTCCCAGTTAACACAATTATTTCTTAAAATTCATGTATTTTTTTGAGACAGGGTCTCACTCTGTCTCCCAGCCTGGAGTGCAGTGGCACAATCCCCCACTCCCTGCTACCTCCGCCTCCTGGGCTCAAGAGATCCTCCCACCTCAGCCGTCTGAGTAGCTGGGACTATAGGCACGTGCCACCATGCCCGGTTAATTTTTGTTGTTATTATTATCATTATTTGGTAGAGGTGGGGTTTCATCATGTTGCCCAGGCTACTCTCAAACTCCTGGGCTCAAGCCATCCACTCACCTCAGCCTCCTAAAGTGCTGGGATCACAGGTGTGAGCCACCAGGCCCGGCCCTATGTTTATATTTAAATGCAAGAGAAGAGTGCACAACACCACCTGCCTCTCTCTGATTGTGACTGGTTTGCTCTGATGCTCAGTATTCAGGGTTCTCAAAGTATTGTCTGTGGACTAGCAGCATCAGCAGCACCTTGTTAAAAATACAAGTCTTCTTTCCCCTCCCAGACCTACTGAATCAAGTTCTGGATGGATCCCAGCAATCACTATTTTAACAAGCCCTCCACATGATTCTGAGGTTTGGGTACCCCACATCAGTGTTCCCCTACCTGCAGTGGGCTTGGTGGGCACGTTGCTGTTCTGGTAAATGGGCTGGGGGTTCTCGTTTTGTGGCTGTCCAATCACAGGCGTCATGGAAGGTGTGTTGACATTGGAGAGGATGCAGCCAGTCACCCTCTAGGGAGAGGGAGAAGAGTGTTATTAGCCACATGACTTTGAGTCAAAGTTATCTCCAAATGGTTATCTGCTTGTCCGTCATGGAGAGGCCACCCAGAGCTGAGGAAGAGCCCTGGGGATGGTTCTAGACCCAGCTGCATCACGTGGTCACTAGGCTGGCAGGAGCAGCTCAGTGGGAAAAGCATGAGATGTGGTGTTATAATGGGTCCTGGGGCCAAAGTTGGGCTCTGCCTCCTAGCTATGTGAGCTTGGACAGTTACTTCATCGCTCCTTAACCTCAACTCAGGAGTCTAACCATATACCCGCCTTTTACAATTGTGGTCGGGTCACACAGGCGAGCATATGCAAAGTGCCTATGGGGTGCCTGATACATGGCAGGAGCTCCGTCAGCAGCAGGCGATTCTGGAACCTTCTGTGTAACATGAATATCTGCCCTCCCCAAATGTTTCATAGGGCTCAAATGAGATCATGTCTGCAAAAGGGCTCTGTAAGCTTGGGAAAGGTCATACAAACACAAGGCACGACCACCACCTGCGACTTCTTCAGGCCAGAGTTGTCAGTAACACAGCCAAGCAAGAGGGAGAGCGGTGCCAGGCAGCACAGGATGTGTTTGTGCTGCGGGAAGCAGGGTGGGTGGGTTCTGAGCACTCTCTCGCCTGCTCAGTGTGAATACACATGCCAGAGCCAAGCGGAAATTCTGTGTGCATTATCCATTGTCCTGAGTTATCTGCCAGGCTACTCCTCACCAGTGCTGCAGAAAACACAGAGCTGATAAGACAGCATTCCTCACAGCTGACCCACTAGCAACCCCACTGGGCCAAGGTGACAGGGAGAGTGGCTGTTGGGCAACAGAAAAACAAAGGATGAATTCCCAATCTGTTTAGCTTCACAAGGGCCACTGCTTATCCAAGTTTTCTCTATTCCCAAAAGCCAGCTGCCTGGGTACCCACCACCCACTCCTACACGCCACCCTTTCTGGATTCGGATTCTGCTGCCAGGGGACCCCCAGGCCCAAGGCTGGAGTGATCTTCTAGGCACCTCTTCCGCAGGCCATCCTGTGGGCAGAGCAGTGTGCGAGTCCTTCTGAGCCCTAGAAGGCCAGGCATTTGTCTTGTGGGGTAACCTGTCACCTTTGTAAGACTCCTGATAGGAGGAGGTCACCTCTGACCACATCTGGGAGCCAGCTGAGGTGGGTACCAGGGGATCTTTTCACCTCTTGGTGGGCTTCTTTTCCCAGCTGTGGCTGGTGGGGTGGAAGGGGTGGTCTGCCTCCATGTATTATTTCACCAGCAGAAAAGAAAAGAAAACACTGCATTCCTGTTTCCTGACTGGTCTGGTAGCGGAGGAGTTTCTTCCTCTTGCTGCACTGTGGGTCCCATTTGACTTGTTCTATCTCAGAGAAGTAGAAAATGGCTGGCTGCACTCCCTGATTCTGCCCTCGCCAGCCCCCATGGGCTCCTGCGTTCTCAGAGGCCTTGACGTTGGAGAGTTGTCCCAAGTCACCTGTTAAGTCATGCATCTATCTCTGCGGCAGGTCTACTCTGCATGCCGGGAACACCTGCCTCATGCTTGCTAGGAGTTTGAAGGCTGAGAGTTCTTAGGAAGCAGCTCTAAGCTCTTACTCCAAGGCAGGGGGGCCGGCAGTAACCTATATTCTTTGCCAGCCCCTGCCCATCGCTGAAACAGCTGGGGCTCCTGGTGGAGTTTCTCTGGCCCAGACTCCTACCCTGGGCATGAGTAACACAGGTAGAGTTCAGGAAGCCTGGGCATTTAGACAACAAATGATAACCAGACTTTCCAGCCAGTATTGCCAGCACTGAGGAATGCCTGCAGGGTCCCCATTCCTCCCTTCTGTCATGGAGCCTGAGGCTTCTGTGTGACCAGAAAGAGCACAGGCCCACAGGTACTTCTCAGGTGACATGTAGTGTGAGAAATAAACTTGTGTGAAGTCACTGAGCTTTTAGGGATGTTTGTCACTGCAGCACATCTTTGCCTATCCTGACTGATACACTCTTACACAGTGCCTTTCATTACTGCTATTGTGGAGACCAGCATAGAGGAGCAAGTCAGTGTGGCCCCAAGTCAGCCTCCTTTGAAGGGGACCAGAAGGTGTGAGAAGGGTTCTGAAAGCCAAAGGGAAGGGAAATTAGTTTTCTCCAGTTGCGTGGGGGAGAAAACAACAGATGGAGAACAGCCAGCTAGTCCTCTCTACCTCACTTGCCCTTGGATCCCCAGGACAGAGCTCTGAAGCTCCACATCTGTTAAAATAAAGCCTGGCTGTGCAGCTGGTGGAGTGTGGGGTGGTCAGGGGCTGCTCCCCAGGAAGAACATGGTGACAGGCCCTCTGGCAGCAAGGACACAGATGGGACAGAGGCTCTCCCTGTAGGAAGGCAGTGCCAGCTGGACTGCTATCTGGGGCTGTGGAGGGCTCTGCCGCAGAGTCCGTGGAGGTGAGCAGAACTGATTGTTTGCTGTCTTGGTTGGTCAGGCTTCTCGCCATCGGTGGCATTGCTTTTCGTCTTGTCACTGTGGAGTTGATGGGTTGGCATTGATCTGGGAAGGGTGCTTTCTGCACACTCTGGGCCAGTGCTGCTGGCTGGTATGGAGCCCATTCTAACCTGGCGACCAGCCCTGAAGTCTCTGCAGCCTGCCCACAGGCCCCAGGCTCCAGTGAGGAATACAGAAGCTCTCGCCCATCTGTGTTCACCAAACACTCACTGCGTGTGCTCAGATATGTGGACTCCCCTCTCTGCTCCCTTTTACCCACTAATAAAACAGGCATCAGACACCGTCTGCCCATGGGGCTCTTGTGAGGAGGAATGGGTGGGAATGGGGTGCAATGACTGGCAGGTGTGAAGTGCCAGTGGGGCCCCCACAGGCGGGGCACGGGGCTTGGCTGCTTGTACCTCCCCTAAGTGCTTCTCTCTTCTCCTGCCTTTCGTTGCCCAGTCTCCTCCTCCCTCACTTTCTGAAGTCCTATCACTGTGGTCTCCATAATCCCACCTTGAACTTGCTCCCAGCTGATAAAAGCTGCCTACCACACCCAGCAGCAATGCCCCAAATGGGAGGTCAAGACGGAGGGTGGAAGACAGGGAGTAGCCCCTGGTGCTACTCGGGGTTTCTCATTCATTGTTCTTCATGCTGTACACAGGCTGGTCTCTCTCACAACGGGCAGAGAAATAAGAAGCTGAAAGCAGGTCGAGAGGCCAGCAGCACCCTCTCCTCTCGCTGCCTGACTTCTGTGGGTCCAGCCCCTCCCCTGCACCCTGGTGGTTCATGCATCCCCAGGCTCAGCCCAGCTCACCTTCATGAGGTCCCGGTGGTGTTCCAACACGCTGCAGGTCGTCTGCCAGGTGTCCTGGTAGCACTCCCAAGGGTCCACCCTAACATCATTGGAAAGAAGTTTCTCTTGGTTTCTGTTCTCATACTCTTTCCTTATTGCTTCCTTCCAAAGATTATAGCTCAGGAAGCATGGAAGACCTGGCCATACCATGTGCTTAGATCTTGAATCAGATAAAACCCAGGTGTGAAACACTTTTCTGAGCTTCAGTTTCCTCCTTTGTAAAATGAGAGGAGCATGGCATAGGCTTACGAGAAGAGATGCTGGTGCCAGTCTGCCTGGGTTTAATTCCAGCCTCAACTCTTTGCAACTGTGTGGCTTTGGGAAAGTTATATGATCTCCCAGTGCCTCACCTTCCCCATCTGTAAAATGGGAATAACAACAGTAACGAGCTTACGGTCTTGTTAGAAAGGCTCGGTAAGTTTTATGTGTACAATGCTCAGTACAGCATCTTGCTCCTGTTATTACCTACAAAATAAACCCTCCTTTGGACCCTTGAGGGTTGTGACAAGGATTAGCTGAGCCAGGCCTTTGTCAAATGGTGGCCAGGCTGCAAGCCCTCGAAAATCAGTCTTGCCTGCCTCCCTCTGCAGTGAGGTGCTTTATGGGTATGGAGGTGAGGCATGGCAGGCAGATGAGAGGGCGCAGACCCAGCAATGGCCAGCCCCTCTGGGATACTGCTTGTGAAGCAAGCAGGGATCCAGCCCCAGATTGAGGCAGCACTGGGCCTTAATTGCCAACTTAATGACTTTTTTTAAGACGGAGTCTCGCTCTGTCACCCAGGCTGGAGTGCAGTGGCGAGACCTCGGCTCACTGCAACCTCCACCTCCTGGATTCAAGGGATTCTCCTGCCTCAGCCTCCTGAGTAGCTGGGATTATAGGCACATGCCACCATGCCCAGTTAATTTTTGTTTTTTTAGTAGAGATGGGGTTTCACCACATTGGCCAGGCTGGTCTCAAACTCCTGACCTCAGGTGATCTGCCCACCTTGGCCTCCCAAAGTGCTGGGATTACAGGCCTGAGCCCCCATGCCCTGCCTTTGCAAACATTTTCTTAGCAGTCATGCATCCCCTTAACACCACCACCCTACCCCACCACCCCACCTAAAGTGCCCAGAGATGAGATCCCACTAGCTGAAAACCCTTGGAGAGTCAGCTTGCCATTTGCCCGGAGCCTAGCTCCCCCTAGCCAGGCCCTGTGCCCGGGAGCACACCTGTGCCAGAGACAAACACTTCATCTGGCTAAATGGGCTCCCAGTGTTAGGCACCCCATCTCAGCCAACCCCCATCTCTAGAGGCGATGCTTAGACTCCCTGGTGATCTCAATTCTCAGGATTCTGATTTTCCAACCTAGAGCAGCCCAGGGAAGGTGGCAGGCACTCAGTAGTTGTTGAATGAATGAGGGAATTATTCCAGAATCTTCTAAGCACATCCAAGCAGTAACAGTCTCCTGCCCAATGATTTCCTCACTGGACCCTTATTCAAGGTCCTCAGCATCCCCAGAAGATCAGGAGTTACAATGTTAAGAGGCTTCCTTTCTAGTCCTTTCTTCCCTATGGATGTATCAATGTATCATTGCTCAAACCCTTTGATTTCTCTGGGCTGTTTCTCACCTGAGAAAGAGCAGCTGTCTCTCTACCAAAGCTTTGTCGTTAGGGGGATGAGAAAGTCTATAAAGGGCATGTGCTTCTCACACAAATCACTGTGCACAAATGGCAAGGATCACTGCTGAATTATTACTGTCGCTTCCCTTCACTGCTCTCATTCCCGCCCACCCTACTCTTCCCGGGCGAACTCTGCATTCCTCATTCTGAGGTCAGCATCCCGTCACTCCGCCCCTTTCATGGAAACCTCTAGGTGCTGCTTATTTTTCCGTAGAGGGGGCAATTACAGCACACATGGCATGCTATTATTTTTTTAAACATCATCTTCTCATGCAAATTATAATGGTAGGAACTTTGGGGAACATCATTAGCATAATTAGTGGAAGCTTGCTTTAATTACACTGCAAGCTCAGTGGAGGGGTTGGGGTGGAGGTGCCTTCCTAGCAGCACGTCTGGCCAGAAAGGCAGTGAGCAGGAAAGCCTCCTAGTGGGTGTGATTTGGTGTGGCTGCCGTTAAGGGCAGACTCGCACCTCTCTCCTGGGGCCAGTGTGGGGCCCTTAGGCAGCCTGAGTTCAGGATTGGGAAATTGCAAAGGCCAGGGAACATTCCCTGAAAGGTAGTGAGGGTTCATGGAAGTTAGTGGGAATGAAAGTGAGAGGCATTTCTGATTTTCTGGTCATGCTTCACCCAAAACCCAGTCATACTTCTGGAAGCTCCAAGAATCACACCAGGACTCAGAGATGCCAAAACAGGTGCAACATTCAAGCTCTTTCTTTACTTTCATGGGCCTCACAGTTTGGTTCAAAAATAAAGTTACAGGTATCCCTGGAGGTCTACTTATTGCCTCCACAAGGCTAGCATCTTGTCCCTGCCTCCCCATCCTTTCAGGATCCAAATTACTGCTGGAACTCTTCTTTTTTCCCCACCTCACTCCCAGTAAGTCTCCGGGCCATCTGCCTCTGGCATCTTCAGGCCAGTCCTACCTGATCCAATCGGAATTCTGGACGGCCAGCTGACACATGATGAGACGGTGCCGGCTTGACACGAGGCCCTGGGAAGCAACAGAGCAATCACTGGGAGACTCCCTCCGTTCCCCACAACATCCTTGGGGTACCAGCCCAAGCCCACCCATTGTTAAGGTGCAGCCTTTTTCCAGTGGTGACAGGGAATGAGGGATGTGACCCCTTTACTTGTCCATTTGCCACAGGCAGGCCTGGAACAGTGGTGGAAAAGGAAATGAATAAAGGGTGTGTAGTGTATACCACCCCAACAGGGTCGATAGATGAGCCTCCATTTGCAAAGCAGCCCCTCTGTGCCCTGCAGAGATGAGACTTAACTCAGCAAATGTGGCCTTGTCTTATGACTCACTCTGGCTCGTTAGGTGAGTTTTCCTAGAGCCCACCAAGGTGCATCTGTGGGAGAAAGGGGGAATGATGGATAGAGCTCCTAGATTTGCCGGCATATGTGGTAGGGAGGGATGGGCAGGGAAATGAATTTTAAATCAGACTATAAGAGGCATAGGCCGTTTTCTCCTAAAACCCTGAGAAGACTTGCCCAATGCAGCTCAACCCATAACCAGCTGCCAACCTGGCATCCACCATACCAAGCCACACCCGGTGAGTATTCCTGCTCCTCTTTCAGTGAGTCCTGACCGGCCTGTGAGTGGCTCTATGGTCATGGACAGCTGGTGTTTCCAGCTGCTGCTTCAACACCCATCCACTCAGGTCCGACTGTGGTCCTGAGATGGGAAGCAGGATGGATGCATGGACCTGGGCATTTTGTGTTTCCAGGAATCTTAGCAGAGACAGAGGTGGGGCAGTTTTTCTGCCAGGAACTATCAGGCCAGGGATGGGAGGGTGGGAGCTGAAGGAGGAGAGAGGCACAGGAAGGAACCCACCTGTTTTCCATAGGAGTCGTGGACAGGGGAGACAATTCCGCCAATCACAATAAACCTTCCAGTTTTGTGCAGATAATCCCTGGCTCTTTCTAATTAAGAGAAGAAATCCACACATTATAAAGAGGAAAGGCATGGATTAAAGGTGATAATTGAAATCAATATGCTCAGCTCTGTAATGCTGAGGTTTATTTCCCATCTCTCTTGCCATTTAAATAGAAAATGTCAACTTTCAAAGCAAACGTTGGTGATTCAAAAGGTTACAGAACCAGATTTCAGCCCCCAAAGCAAAAGGATTTAGAACTCAAGGGGATTCATCCTGTTTTAAAAGTCCTCTGCGGGAGAAGCCAGTGTAGCTCAGAGGGATTTAAAACAAGCGCCTCATTAGCAGCCATTAGAGCTACAGATTGGAATTTACCCCTATTGTCACTTGCAGAAATTATAACGTGGAGGAGTAGTGTTTAAAAAAAAAAAAAAAGGCCTCCTTATAATACGAAAGATGTGCTGATTGCCTCATCTAATTATTCAGAAGAGAAAAACCACCAAAACAAATTTAAAGGGCCTTGTAGATAATTACAGAGAATTAGCAATCAACCCAGAAGACCATCATCTTAGACTTGGTTGAGACAAAAAATTTGGCCGGATAAAAGCCTTTTATCCTTTGGAAGGTATGCAATATTGTTTTTCAAATCTATCAGACAAACCCAATTTTATTTTTGTGATAAATTTCGGCAAACTAAGAAGGGGCTGAAAAGTCTGGTTCTATCTTACTTCCAAAAAAGTTCCTTTTAAGAATGTCAACAGAGGCCGGGTGTGGTGGCTCACACCCGTAATCCCAGCACTTTGGGAGGCCGAAGCGGGTGGATCATGAGGTCAGGAGTTGACGACCAGTCTGGCCAAGATGGTAAAACCTCATCTCTACTAAAAATACAAAAATTAGCCAGGTGTGGTGGCAGGCACCACAATCCCAGTTACTCCAGAGGCTGAGGCAGGAGAATCGCTTGAACCCGGACAGCAAAGGTTGCAGTGAGCCTGCACTCCAGCCTGGGCGACAGAGGGAGACTCCGTCTAAAAAAAAAAAAAAAAGTCAATAGAGCCTGAGCTTATTCCACTGAGGAAATATCTGGCGTGGAGTTTACAGTGAAGGAATTTTTAAGTAGAAGGGAGCCTGGGCAGCAAGGCTGGCTGTGTAGTTTACAAGCAAGTTTTCAGAATGACTTTGCTGGATTTCTTAACACTTGAAAAAATTATCTCACCATATTTGCTTCTTTTTCTTTCTTTGTTTTTTGAGACAAAGTCTCACCCTGTTGCTTAGGCTGCAGTGCAGTGGTACGATCTTGGCTCACTGCAACCTCCACCTCCTGGGTTCAAGCAATTGTTATGCCTCAGTCTCTCAAGTAGCTGAGATTACAGGCATGAGCCACCATGCTTGGCAAATTTTTGTATTTTTAGTAGAGACAGGTTTCACATGTTGGCCAGGCTGGCCTCAAACTCCCGGCCTCAAGTGATCTGCCTGCCCTGGCCTCCCAAAGTGCAAGGGTTACAGGCATGAGCCACGGCACTTGGCTGCTTCTTTTTCTTTCAACGTGAAATTTCTTAGATTAAAAAAAAAAGAATAGATTATTTTTAACACCATTTTAGATATACAGAATAATTGAGCAGATTGTATATGGAGTTCCATATATTTAGACCCTTCCCACCTTTATACCTCCCTCCATGCACAGTTACCCCATTATATTAATAATTTTGCACTAGTATGGCACACTTGTTACACTTGACAAATCAATATTAATACATTATTAACTATAGTCCATAGTTTACATTAAGATTTACTCTGTGTTGTAGAGTTCTGTGGGTTTTGACAATTGTATCCCTCATTATAGTATCATACCCAGTATTTTCATGTCCCTAAAAATTCAGTGTTCCACCCATTCATGCTCCTCTTTTCCCAAACCCCTGGCAACCACGGATCTATTTACTATTTCCATAGATTACGTTTCCAAAATGCCATATGGTTGGAATCATACAGTATGTAGCCTCTTTGGACTTGCTGTTTTCACTAAGCAGTATGCATTTAAACTTCCCCCATGCCTTTTCATGACTCGACAGCTCATTTCTTTCTTTTTTTTTGAGACGAAGTCTCGCTCTTGTGCCCTAGGCTGGAGTGCAGTGGCGCCATCTCAACTCACTGCAACCTCCGCCTTCCAGGTTCAAGCGATTCTCCTGCCTCAGTCTCCCAAGTAGCTGGGATTACAGGCGCCCGCCACCACACCCAGCTAATTTTTGTATTTTTAGTAGAGACAGGGTTTCACCATGTTGGCTAAATAGGTCTCAAACTCCTGACCTCAGGTGATCCGCCCGCCTCGGCCTCCCAAAGTGCTGGGATTACAGGCATGAGCCACCGCACTCTGCCGACCTCATTTCTTTTAATCACTGAATGACAGTCTTTTGTCTGGAAGTACCTCAGTTTAGCCATTCATCTACCAAAGAACATCTTTGCTGCTTCCAGTTTTTAGTGATTATAAATAAAGTTGATATGACATTCATGTGCAGGTTTTTGTGTAGACATAAGTTGGGGAATCTACACAAGGAGCCATATGAATCACATGGTAAGATTATGTTTAGCTTTTTAAGAAGCTGTCAAATTGTCTTCCAAAGTGGTTGTACCATTTTATATTCCCACCAGGAATGAATGAGACTTTCTGTTGCTGCAACTTATTACTAGCATTTGGCATTATTTGGATTTTAATAAGTGGGTCACTCTGATAAGTGTGTCACATTTGCTTTTTTTTTGATGGAGTCTAGCTCTGTTGCCCAGGTTAGAGTACAGTGGCACCATCTTGGCTCACTGCAACCTCTGCCTCCTGGGTTCAAGTGATTCTTGTGCCTCAGCCGCCTACGTAGCTGGAATTAAAGACGTGCACCACCATACCCAGTTAATTTTTTAATTTTTTAATAGAGATGGGGTTTCACCATATTGGCCAGGCTGGTCTTGATCTCCCGACCTCAGGTGACCTGACCTCCTCAGCCTCCCAAAGTGCTGGGATTACAGGCGTGAGCCACTGTACCCAGTCCCACATTTGCTTTTTAAAAGAGTTGTAGTACTTCACTTCTTTTCAGATCTTATTCTGAGGTCAAATTAAAGGCCTTGTAACAATCTCTTCTGATATTTGAAGAAACTGCACAGCCTCTCCCTGTTTCTCTTGGGCCTTCACACTCCAGTCCTCCTTGGGGTCATTTCTATCTGGCCCTTGGCAGTCACAGACCCTCTGCTGCAATAAACCAGACCTTCTTTACGCTCCCTGTTCTCCAAATAGTGCCTTCTCCCAACTCTTCACTTCCCAAGCACTTCATTCAAATCCAGCTCTACCCTACCCCATGTCTAGCATGCCTGCCCTGCCCAACATCCTCCTGCTCTGGACTTATTTCCTGGCCACCTCACTAATCTCACTATGCATCCAGTTCAGTCCAAGGGACCTGGAAACTGTTTCTGTAAAATGTCTTCTTTGCAAAGTTGTTATGAGGATCAAATCAAATTACAAAAGTAAAAGTGCATAGTGCTAGGTGGTTTTATTGGAGAATTCCACCAAACTTATAAAGAACTAAAACCAAGTCTACATAAACTCTTCAAGAAAGTAGAAAAGGAAGGAACACTTTTTATTTTTCTTTTTTTTTTTTTTTGAGACAGAGTTTAGCTCTTGTTGCCCAGGCTGGAGTGCAATGGCGTGATCTCTGCTCACTGTAACCTCTGCCTCCTGGGTTCAAGTGATTATCCTGCCTCAGCCTCCCGAGTAGCTGGGATTACAGGGATGTGCCACCACGCCTGGCTAATTTTGTATTTTTAGTAGAGACGAGGTTTCTCCATGTTGGTCAGGTTGGTCTCGAACTTCCGACCTCAGGTGATCCGCCCACCTCGGCCTCCCAAAGTGCTGGGATTATAGGCATGAGCCGCCATGCCTGGCCTAGGAAAGAACACTTTTCAATTTATTTTATAAAGCCAGTATTACCCTGATATCAAAACCAGGCAAAGATAGTACAAAGAAGAAACTACAGACCAATATCCTTTATGATTGAATACTCAAAAATCTTTAACAAATGTTAGCAAATAGAATCCAGCTATATATAGAAATAATTATATACTGTGACTAAGTGGTATATATTCCAGGGATACAAGGCTGTTTTTTCAGTATTTGAAAAATCATTCAATGTAATCCACCAGCAAGCTAAAGAAAAATCTTATGATCCTATCAATTGATACAGAAAACACGTTTGACAAAATTCAACATTCACTCATGACAAAAACTCTCAGTATAATAGGAATAGAAAGAAACTTCCTCGACTTGACAAAGAGCATCTGCAAAAACCTGCAACTAACATCATACTTAGTGGTGAAAGATTGAATGCCTTCTCCCTAAAATCAAGAACAGGGAAGGACGTCTGCTCTTATTGCTGTTATTCAACCAGAAGTTCTAGTGCACACCATAAGGGAAGAAAAGGAAATAAAAGCCATACAGATAAAAAAAGGAAAATAAAAAAATCTGTCTCTATTTGTAGATGACTTGATGATCTACCTAGAAATCCCAATAAATTTACAAGGAAACTCCAGCAGCTAATAAGTGAGTTCATAAGTTCATAACTTATCACAAGGTCATAAGTTACAAGATCAACGTAAGAAAATTAATTGTATTTCCATATGCTAGCAACAAACAAGTGGAAAACAAAATCAAAATACAAAGCAAATGTTAATCAATCAAATGAAATACTTAGATATAAATATAATAAAACATATATAGGGCTTGTATGTTAAAAACTACAAGATGCTGATGAAAAAATCAAAGATCTAAATAAATGTAGAGACATATGCATTTTAAATCTTAACTGAGAGTCCTTTTCAAGGATGCCTTCAACCCTTTATTCCCATATGCACTATATCTATGTTGGCTCTGTGAACACAGGAACAAATATTTGAATTCAGTGCCACAACAAGTAGCAGAAGATGCTGATAATCCTGAACTTCTTTGGGTAATCATGCTTCTATTGAGTTGGATGGCATAGTCTAGTGTTAGGAACAACAACAAAAAAATAAAGGGACATACTATGTTATGGATTGGAAGACTCAACACAGTCAAGATGCTAATTCTCCCCAAAATGATATATAAATTTAATGTATTTCCTGTCAAAATTACAATAAGATTTTTAAAAATGTAAATACCAACAGAATTCTAAAATGTATATGGAAAGTTATAGGAGCTAGAATAGTTCATAGCAGCTTTATTTGTAATAATCAAATACAGGAAACAACCCAAATGTCTTACTATAGGTAAATGGTTAACTAAATTGTGGTACACCCACAGCATGGACTACTACTCAGCAATAAAAAGGAACAAATTGGCTGGGCACTGTGGCTCATGCCCATAATCCCAACACTTTGGGAGGCAGAAGTGGGGGGATCACTTGAGGTCAGAAATTCGAGACCAGCCTGGCCAACATGGTGAAACCCTGTCTATACTAAAAATACAAAAATTAGCTGGGTGTGGTGGGTGGCACACACTTGTAATCCCAGCTACTTGGGAGGTTGAGGTGGGAGGATTGCTTGAACCTGAGAATTGGAGGTTGCAGTGAGCCAAGATGGTGCCACTGCACTCCAGCCTGGGTGACAGCAAGATTCTGTCTCAAAAAATAAAAAAATAAAAATAAAAATAAAAAAAGGAACACATTTTTGATATGTGCAACAATTTGGATGAATCTTTAGTTCATTATGCTGAGTGAAGAAAAGGCAATCTTAAAAGTTTGCTCATTATATGATTTCATTTATATAACATGGTCAAAAAGTTGTTCAAAAATCTGGACATTTGGGCTCATGCCTATAATCCCAACATTTTGGGAGGCTGAGGCAGGAGGCTCGCTTGAGCATAGGAGTTCATGACCAACATGGACAATATAGTGAGACCTCTGTCTCTTAAAAAAAAAAAAAAAAGTGTTAAGAAGATTAGTGCTTTCCAGGGGTTAGGGATGGTGGGTCAGGGAAAGGCATAGGTATGACTTAAAAGCTGTAGCTTGTGGGAGATATTTGTGGTAAGGAGCTAGTTCTATAGCTTACTTGTGTTGGTTCTGTAAATCTACCCTTTTGATAAGATAACATATAAACTATACATACACCTTACACCATTGTCAATGTCCTCATTTCAATATTCTACTATAGTTACAGAAAATATAACTGTTATGGTCTGAATGTCTGTCTCTCCAAAATTCATATGTTGAAATCTAATCTCCAACATATTGCTATTAAGAGGTGGGGCCTTCGGGAGGTGACTAGGTCATGAGGGTGGAACCCTCGTGTATGGAATTACAGCCCTTATAAAAGAGGCCTGAGGGACCCCATTTGCCCTTCCATGTTGTGAGGACACATAGAAGCCACCATTTAGGCTGGGCACAGTGGTTCACACCTGTAATCCCAACACTTTGGGAAGCCGAGGTGGGTGCATCACAAGGTCAGGAGTTCGAGACCAGCCTGGCCACTATGGTGAAACCCTGTCTCTATCAAAAATACAAAAATTAGCCGGTCTTGGTGGCACGTGCCTGTAGTCCCAGTTACTTAGGAGGCTGAGGCAGAAGAATCGCTTGAACCCAGGAGGCAGAGGTTTCAGCGAGCCGATACTGCACCACTGCACTCCAGCCTGGGTGACAGAGCGAGACTCCATCTCAAAAAAAACAAAACAAAAAGAAGGCACCATTTATCAGGAACAGGCCTTCACTAGACACCACATCTACCAGGGCCTTTATCTTGGACTTCCCAGCCTCCAGAACTGTAAGCAATAAATTTATGTTATTTATAAACTACCCAGTCTAAGGTATTTTGTTACAGCAGCCCAAATGGACTAAGTAATCAGTAATCACTAGGGGAAACTGAGTGAAGAGAACATGGGCTCTCTTTGTATTAAACTTGCAACTTCCTGCAAATCTATAGTTATCTCAAAAAAAAAAAAAAAAAAAAAAGGTTTTGAAATGTTCATGGTAAATTATAGAACACTGCAATTTTAAGGTGGTGGTGTGCAAACCCAGGCAATGGCAAGCAAGCTGGAGGAGTTAGATGCTTCTGAAACTTTATTTCTGCTCATACCTTTCTATCTTTGCTGCTGTCTAGATTCTAAGATTTTGGTTTGTTACATTGTGGGTTATGTTGTCTGAAGCTGTGCTTCTTAAACTTTGATGTACATATGAATCCTCTGGGGGTCTTTTTAGAATATAGATTCTGATTCTATAGGTCTGGGATGGAACCTGAGATCAGAGTCAAGATTAGCATGAGGTAAGTGCGGCAGATTTGTTTAAGTGCTGAATCAGATCTCGCTTTTATTTAAAATGTTGATATTTTGTGTATCATGGATTTTTGGCAGTGATTTTGGTATTTTAAAATATTGTTTATCTTGATTATTGAGTTTGGGGGCACCTCCTTCCATTTTGCACTTTAGGGGGCCATCTCTCACTCTAGTCCCAGGCTTGCCTGAGATTCGGCATTTCTGGCAAGCTCCCAAATGAGACCAAGGCTGCAGGTCTGCAAATTATATTTTAAATAGCAAGGGACTAAAGACAGGTGGAGCAGCCCCTGCCATGTTAGAATACCCACAAAAGAGGCTCTCCTCCCTTCCCCACTCCACCACCGTCTCCTACTTGCATGACAAGGGCATTTCTGCACATTGGTAGAAAGCCAGCCCATTGGCAAAGCTGTAGCTATGGCCCTGGAATTTAATTTCATGCCAGGCTTCCCAAAATGAGGTCTATTTTTGTCCATCAGTTCTGCCCCAAAGAAGGAGCCAAATTACTCTAACATTGGACATGCAAGTCAGACCCGTTCTGCATTTGGTCACCATCTTTGCTCCTGTGCTCATGGAGGACGACCCCATGACCATTGCCACATCCTGTCTTCAGGACCCTGAGGGTCCACTGTGTCTCATGGCTCATTCCAGGCCACTTGGAACCAGGTAAATCTCCCTTCCTTATAGCCTGTGCTGGATGCTTGGATGTCCAGCCAAGGACAGACACAACACACAACATGAGTGATTTGCCCATTAATAAAAATTCATGAGAGGCTGGGCGTGGTAGCTCACGCCTATAATCCCAGCACTTTGGGAGGCCAAGGAGGGCAGATCACAAGGTCAGGATATTGAGACCATCCTGGCTAACACGGTGAAGCCCCATCTCTACTAAAACTACAAAAAAAAAAAAAAAAAAAAAAAAAAAAAAAAAAAAATTCGCCGGGCGTGGTGGCAGGCACCTGTAGTCCCAGCTGGAGGCTGAGACAGGAGAATCGCGGCATGAACCCGGGAGGCGGAGCTTGCAGTGAGCCGAGATCACACCGCCGCACTCCAGCCTGGGCGACAGAGCGAGACTCCGTCTCAAAAAAAAAAAAAAAAAAAAAAAAAAAAAAAAAAAAAAAAAAAAAAATTCATGAGACACACATATCCTCCTGGCTACTCAGTGAACCTGGCTGACATGTGTAATCTACTCCTTCCTTCTAGGGAGTTAGTGGAAGAAACACAGCGGTCAGAGCATCAACACTAACTCCATTTTTCCTTTTCAGCTGCAATTAGAAATGAAATGACCCCTTCTGAATTGTAGTCATAGCTGGAGCTGCCTGTATTTTCCTTGTTTGTGAATTTCACAAAGATTGTCTGGATTTGTAAACATTCTAAATTTTAGGAAGACCAAGTGCTGGAATGATAAAGGAAGAAACCAAGCTTTGAGTGCCTCTTAGCAGGGTTATTCCTCCTAAGGAGTTAAGAAAAAAACTTTAAGGAATCATCCCTGTGGCCTACTAAACTGAACCTTGAGTGTTTCCTAACAAAAATTTAATGAGTGCTTATTATGTTGAAGGCTCTGTGCCAGTCGCTATAAGGGACATAGAGAAGTAAGACACAATTCCCATCTCCAAGGAGCCTAGGTTTTTGATGGGGGACACAGCATACACTTTGCTGAAATAATAAGATACCAAAATGAACAGCAGAGACATTAAGTGCTATAGGACTTCAGGGAGGGAGTCATCCCAGTGGGATAGGGTGGCCTAGGAAGCTTTCTTAGAACAGATTAGACCTAAGCTAGAATCCAACAGCAGAGAAGAGGGTGTTATTAACTATGTCTTTTTATTTTCTGTATTTTGATGTTTGACATTTGGGGACTTGCTGACCCCTGAAGGGAGGAATTATCCCTCTAACCAATTCCTAGAGATAGTAAATAACTGGCCCTTGAGCACACTTTTCAAATGCAAACCAACCAATCCAGACCAACCACGCCCCCAACCACCTTCACTATTGGGCTGTCACACTCAGGGTCGCTGTTCCCCCACCCTAATCTCCCCAAGCCTAGGTACCAAATAACTAGGGATATCCCCTATGCCCCAGAGGCTGCTGAATTTATTTAAACTAGGCAAAGGAGAGCCTGCCTCACCTGTCATTCCCAGAACCACAATCGCATCTTTTGCCCTTGTTTCTCCACTCTCTCTGCCTTCTGACTGACCCTGGAGCCTCCTTGCCGGCCCCTTATGGCTCAGTGTGCCCCGTCCTCTTGCGACCTATGAGTGTAACAACTTTCTTTTCAACAGCAGCCATCTCCTGATTTGTTGGCCTTGTCATATCTAAGAAATAATAAAACCTCGATTTTAAAACAGAAGGAAGATACTCATTCCAGGGGGACAAAATGAAGTGAGCAGATGAACTGAGTCAGGAATGAAGTCTCCAAGCCCTACTGAAGCCTCCTTTTCTAGGTTTTATTTGTTTGAAGAGCAATGATACCATTTTCATCCATTGTCACCAAGGGTGTCTCACCCTCCCCCACACAGCCTGGAGCACCTTTGCAAAACTGAGGGGAAGAGGCTAGCTGGGAAGAAGGCAGGGAAGAATTAGGCCAAATTAGGAGGGTATTGTGTGCCAAACCAAGGAATTAACTTACTCACCATTTGTTGGTGATCTGCTCTGTGTTAGGTGCAGTGTTAGGCACTTTGGTCTGTATTTTCTCATGCTAAATTTCACAACAACTCTGTAAGTTGTTAGGTGATATAATCACTGTTTTCCAAATAAGGAAGCCAAAGTTCAGAGTCATTAAGCAGTTTTGCCTGAGATCACAGAGACAGGAAGTGTTGGAATTTGAAGTGGGATTTGAACACAGCATTTTTGACTCTAAGATGAGTGCTTATTCGATTTGGTCCTTTAGTCCCAGATCCTTCTGTTCCAGTCTGGATAGTTTTGGGAAGCAGGGAGCTAGGTGCTCACATTCTTCAGGGAGCATGAAACAGACAATCTTACCAGGCCCTCCCTCTTCAAGTTGTCCAGCCTAAGCCTTAAGACAGCTTTCAAGTGAGATAGTTCTACTTGAGTCTGAAGTCAGTCTGAAAGCATAGTATGGTCCACAAAGTTTGATCCATTAATGGGACCACAGGAGCCTACCATGCCATCCCTTGGAACTGTTAGCTGAGTGGGCTGAGGCCCCCAATAAATACAGGCTAGTTATGGATTTCCTCTCCACAGGGAGCAATTTTCCTTGCTCTTCCTCCAGCCAGCCAGCCATGCCTAGGCCAGCCGTCTACTAACACTTGTCCTCAGGCCTCTGGGCAGAGAATGGGGGTACACCAGCACAATGCCCTCTCTCTGCCCTCATACTCTTTACTCCAATGCATTGTGGAGCCAGCATCTTCCCAGGCCTGTGTCTGTGATTCATGACAGCAGCTGGATTTCCCAACTTATCAGTACTTAACATGACTTGTGTCTTGGATATTTCAGGTTTGAAGCTGGGTGGAAGTTTTCTAGGAAGACAAAGGAAATAGGAAGTGGTGGAAGGCATTTCTGGAAGAAGGTGCATCACATACAAAGGCATGAAGATATGAGATTTTGCAGGTATCGAAGAAAAGATCTATATGCCAGAAAAAAAGATGTATGCAGAAGAAGGTAAGCCTGGAAAGAAAGTGGGGAGATAGCATGACAGGAACTGGGGTTTTTTAGGGGAAACAATTGACTGCAGAAGGCACATGATGGCAGCTGGATTTCCCAAGGGGATGATGGATTACCCACATCTGGTATGTTCTTCTACCCAGACTCAGTGGCCAGTGGCTGACCAGCAGAATGGGTGGCTGGGCTTGCATGCAATATAGAGATCAGGCTGAGGTCCCTAAACAGACTTGCACAGAGCAGCCCTGCAAACCTTAAGAAGTTCCGCTGGCGACAGAACTCTGTTTTCTTGACCATCTGCACCTCCCTCCATGCCATGTGCCTCAGGCTGTCTGAACTCACCAGAGAGAATAACATACACTTCCCAGAGTCCCTTGCAGGCCTGAATTTCCTCTAGCTCCTGGATTTCCATCTATTTGTCTGGCTTTTGCAGCCACTACTTGCAGCCCTGCGCTGGCCATCAGGGAGTAACACAAAGTGGTGCAGTTGATCCCTCATTGCTGCTCATCTTGTTTGCTCTACTACCTCTGGCTTGGCAGAATTTTAATCCCTTTGTTCTCACAGCTAGGAAATGATTTATGACCCTCCCTTCCATGACTTCTGCCAGACCATGCTGATATGCTCCGGCTTGTAGGAGCCACTCAAGAAGTGTGGACTCTGTTCAAATCCTTTCCACTGGAAAAGCTACCCAATTCCCATCCCCCATCCTTTCCAAATCAGGCTCCAGGCCTCTTGGAATTCACCCATTGTTGAAAAAGGTTTTTTTTTTTTGGTATATATTTCTTCAGAAATGGAAAGCTAAATATATATGTAAAAATATGACACGAACTAAATACATATGTAAAAATACGACATGAAACCAAGGTTTCCCCTTCAGTGAAACTCAAAAACACATGAGAGAATTTCTTCCAGAAACCCACAGACTGTGGTACTAAATATAGCTGGGCGGGGGTGGAGTGGGGCGGGGGATAGAGTGGAAGGTGAGGAGGAAGGAATGAAGACAGGAGGAGGACATGTGATGTAGAAGCCCACCATGGCTCCACAGTAGAGTATCAAGTCTGTGTCATTCGCATGGAATCAGGCTCTATTTTTAACTACATGTCTATTTTATTCTACACTTTTATTCATCTTTCTGAGTACAAGTGTACCATATAGGCTTCTTAACATAGGGACAATTCGAGCTTTGAAATAGACTTTATCCAGGAGATAGCTGTTTTTCTTGGGTAAAACAGGTGACAGAATATTCAGCACAGATTCCTTTTTGTGAGGGTGTGGCGGTGCTGAGGCTGCAGTGGGGGGATGTTTTGAAAGGTCAAAGGTTGCTTTTTCTCTAAGGAATGACACTGGAAAAACAGTTTCCCTTACAGCTTTTTTTTTTTTTTTTTAGAAAGAGTTTCTCTCGTGTTGCCCAGGCTGGAGTACAGTGGCATGACCTCGGTTCACTGCAACCTCCACCTTCCAGGTTCAAGCAATTCTCCCACCTTAGCCTTCCAAGTAGCTGGGATTACAGGTGTGCACCATGATACTCGGCCAACTTTTTGTATTTTTAGTAGAGATGGGGCTTCACCATGTTGGCCAGGCTGGTCTCAAACTCCTCACCTCAGGTGATCTACCTGCTTCGGCCTCCCAAAGTGCTGGGATTACAGATGTGAGTCACCACGCCTGGCCCCTGACAGCTTTCTTATTTGTGTTTATCTTCCCTCTCTACTTCCCCTAGTAAGAATATCTTCATGGAACAGAGTCCCCTTCTAGGGAACCAGCTGTCCAGGTTTGTGGGGACTTTCTTGGTTTTAGCACTAAAAATCCCATGTTCTAGGAGACCTTAGTCCCCGACAAACTGTTGGTTGGTGCTGCAGGCTGAATAATGGCTTCCAAAAATGTCCACACTCTAATCCCTGGAACCTGTGAATATGTTATCTTAACATGGTAAAAGGAATCCAGATAGCCCCTGGAAGCTAGAAAAGGCAAAAGAATGGATTTTTCCAGAAAGAATGTTTTCTTCCAGAAAGAACATTCTTTGATTTTCAAACTTCTGTAACTATAAGATCATAAATTTGTGTTGTTTTAAGCTAGTAAGTTTCCAGTAATTTATTACAGCAACAATAGGAAGTGAATACACTTGGTTACCCAGCCCCTCCCTCAACCAGGAAGCCCAATGAACCACCGAACCACTCATGCACTGAACCAAAGAAACTCAATTACTGCAGAAGTGGAGAAACAAAGTCAGCTCATTGAAAATGTACCACGTGTAAGAATTTCAGGGTCACAGAAAGACACAGTTTTAAATTAATTCCACTGTTATTTTGGACTTTTCTCTAAAAAATCTGAAAGTAAAGAAATGCACAATAACCTACAAATGCCCCAAAATAAAGCCTTTGTAATTCCTTAGGTTAAAATGCTAACCTCCACCTAGAGGCAACAGAACATGTTTACAGGTTCAGGTTTAAATCCTGCCCCAGGTGTCACTAGCTGGGTGACCTTGGGTACCCAATTAGTTACTCAATTGCTCTGGCTGCCAATTCTTATCTCTAAGCTAGAGGTAATAATATTAATCTGGTTCACAGTGCTGTTAGATAAATGGTATAAAGAGTTTAGCACAGCACCGGCACTCAGGGACGTTGGACATATTTCTATTTCCTGAGGAAGTCCAATCACCCCTTGGGGAGGAAAGTAGAGGGGGACAAGGAAAACTCAAAAACTCTTTGAAAAAAAAAAAAAAAAAACATGCAGCTTGCCAATGTGGGAGTTATTAAATCTAAGAAGATTTTCTTTTGACCAGCAAAGCTTGTCCCTGGCCCCAGAGAGATGTTTTTCTTGGTCTTGCTGCCCCTTTTGTCCTGCTGTCCCTTAGAGAGAGCAGATGTTTCCTTTCCGGCTTAGAAAATCATCTCTAGAGAATGAGGGTCTGACCACAACCAGACCCTGATATCTTCTCTCCTCTTTAAGTGAAACCGAACAAAGGGTTCTTTTTTTTTTTGAGATGGAGTTTTGTTCTTGTTGCCCAGGCTGGAGTGCAATGGCGTGATCTCGGCTCACTGCAACCTCTGCCTCCTGGGTTCAAGCGATTTTCCTGCCTCAGCCTCCCTAGTAGCTGAAATTACAGGCACCCGCCACTGTGTCCAGCTAATATTTGTATTTTTTTTTTTTTTTTTTTAGACAGAGTTTTGCTTCTGTTGCCCAGGCTGGAGTGCAATGGCATGATCTTGGATCACTGCAACCTCTGTCTCCCAAGTTCGAGTGATTCTCCCGCCTCAGCCTCCCAAGTAGCTGGGATTACAGGCTCCCACCACCACACCTAGTTAATTTTTGTATTTTTAGTAGAGACAGGGTTTCACCACATTGGCTAGGCTGGTCTTGAACTCCTGACCTCAGGGGATCTGCCCACCTTGGCCTCCCAAAGTGCCGGGATTAGAGGCGTGAGTCACGCGCCTGGCCTAATTTTTGTATTTTTAGTGGAGATGGGGTTTCATCATGTTGGCCAGTCTGGTCTCGAACTTCTGACCTTAGATGGTCTGCCCACCTCGGCCTCCCAGAGTGCTGGGATTATAGGCGTGAGCTACCGCACCCGGCCCAAAGTATTTTGAGTAATGTCAGAGCAGCCAAGGTTGGGGAGGGCGTGTGCTGCACTTGGGCAGATTTTGACAGACTTTAGAGCCTCAGCTGAGGTGTGTTTGGATGATGGATGGGGAAGAGCCACATGCAGGAACGTCAGGCTGGTCCACAGTTCTCCAAGTTACTGACTGAGCTCTGCTGGCTTTGGGACAGAGGAGGTTTCTGCTGCGATGGATGACACTGCTTTGAAAGATTTCATTTGTCTTATGAAAGTCTCAGAGCTCATAGAGGATTTTGCTGCTTCTCCCTCAACTGACCCAGAGGTATGATCCCAGTGGACACCAGCATGAAGCAATCTTAAAATGGTCTTTAGGATTCTGATGTGAAATAAGATACCACTGTGTATCACTTAAAGCAAATGTTTTTAAAATGCCAATGACTAGTGCAGGTGGGGATGGGGAAGTGTACATTCTAACACATGGTTGACGAGAGCATAAATTGATAAAGCCTTTTAGGAGGGCAATATGGCAGTCAGCATCTAACAAAATGAAGATGGGCATGACCTTGACCTGGCACTTCCACCTCCAGGAATCTATACTACAGAAAAAACTTGCACATGTGCATAGAGATGTATTCAAAAAGATGGTTCACTTCAGCATTATTCGTAATAGTAAAACATCGAGAATAAAAAAGGAAGCTGTTAAATTTCGGTGCCTCCATTTGAAGGAATATTATATAGCCATTGAAAAGAATGAAGTAGATTTGTCTAATCTGACACAGGAAGATCTCTAAGACACATCACTAGATGGGAAAAAAACATCCAAATCACAGAACAATACCAAGTAAAACTGTGAGTCTAAAGTAACTTCAGATAGTGAGATAGATAATAAGAGCAGTAAAGAAAATAACACAGGGAAAGAAGGTGGGGATTGGGTGTTGTGGGCCGCTGGGGAGAGAAGCAAATGGCAACATCAGCCACATGACAGTGAGGAGGAAAGTGCCGCAGAGAGAGGGAGCAGCTCTGTAGTCCCTGAGGTGGGAGAGCTGCTGGCATGGCTGCAGCGCGGGGAAAACAGGCTGAAGTCAGAGGCTTGAAGGAGCAGATAGAAAAGGCCTGGAAAGCCCGGGGAACAAGTTTGGGATTTTATTCAAAGCCTTTGGAGGGTTTTTGTTTATTTTGAGACAGGGTCTCACTCTGTGCCCTGGCTGGAGTGCAGTGGCGCAATCACGGCTCACTGTAACCTCAAACTCCTGGGCTCAGCCTCCTGAGTAGTGGGGACTGCAGGTGCATGCTACCACACCAGGCTAATTTTTAAATTTTTTGTAGAGATAAGGTCTCAGTATGTTGCCCAGGCTGGTCTCAAACTCCTGGCCTCAAATGATCTTCCCACCTTGGCGTCTCAAAGTGCTGGAATTACAGGCACGAGCCACTGCGCCCGACCTTTGGAGGATCTTAAGCAACAGAGTGATCTGAGTTACATTTCAGAGATTGGCTGTTGGGTGGAAAATCAATGTAGGGGAGCTAGAGCAGAGGCAGTGAGATCAATTGGGAGCCGATTCCAGGAGTCTGAAATAAAACAGGCCCGAATTCACTCATCTCTAGGCCTCATGTCACTCCCTCTGAGTTAAATACGATACTATGCACGTTAATGTGTTTGATAACTATGATATTAGTTTTAAAAGTAAAAAGGCCTACATTAAGTGGAAAGTAATATTACAGTAGAATTGAATTTTGTTACAGCTCATTCATTACACAGATTGTTTTGTTGTGATTGTATCCAACCTGATCAAATCCCGTCCTAAATATAGCAGTTTATTCAACAACCTGGTTTTATCTCATTGGTTTATGAAATGGATGGCAGCACTGTCCCCCCAAGCCCAAGACTAGAAGGGAGACCCCAGGAATTATGAAAACCTGTACAAAATTCCTAAGTGAGGATAAGGGCCCACAGCCTCATGCGCTTAAGTGGGTTGCTCAAGTGCTTCTGCATACTTCTCTCGCTCATTTTGGTTTTGTTCATTTTTTAGCTAAAGTTGCAGTGCTCCCTGGAAGATCAGACTTTATCTTTTTCAACCTAATTTAAGGCATGGCAAATATTTGATCCTGGGTGAACCTTCTCAGTACTTTCCTGAAAATATTGGGTGGACACCTGAAGAATCATGGAAATTCACTTTGGGCAGTCCATAGCTTTGTTCTTGGAATGTAAAAGATGAATTTGGTGACCTTTACAGAGAGGGCAGTTTTAATTTAAGAGGAAGGAGAAAGACCGCCTAGAATAGGTAAATCTGGAGAGTCAACCTGGGTGAGTCTCAGATGGGCTCTCCCAAACCTTCTTAAAATACTGTATTTCTAATTGTTCAAAGACCTTGGCCTGGTGATCTGAATCTTAGTATCTCTAGGCCAGCTTCCTGTACTGCCCTGATCCTGGGACCGCTTTCAAAAGCTCCTTGCATGAACAGCAAATGCAGAGTATAACATCATTCTAATGCTTTAGAACTAGCACCAGAGGAATACAACAAACCCTGTCTTCCAGAATGCCTCTGATATAAAATCATAATTACTCCTCTTTCCTTCATGAGCCTGAGTTTGAGTCAAATGCATCCAGCCTGCTCTGATCTCTCTCCTGTCTCCAGTGGTTTCCCAGGAAAACCAGGAAGACCCTTATTCCTAAAAAGGTTCTAGATCAATCATTTTCAACCAGGGTTAATCCCCCCCCAGGGCACATTTGGCAATGTCTGGAGACGTTTTTGGTTGTCACAATTGTAAGAAGAAAGTGCTACTGTCACTTAATTGGCAGAAGCCAGGGGTGTTGCTAAACATCCTATAATGCACAGGATAGCCCCACAACAAAGAATCATCTGGTCCAGTTTGTCAACTGTGCCAGGGTTGAAAAATCCTGTTCTACACATAAACAAGGCCTCTGTTTCAAAGGGAAACTAGAAACTCATAATGCCAACACAGGTGGCCCAAAGGGAAGGGGGGTAGGGGGGAAAAACAAGGACATTGGAATTTCAGAGTGTTTTTTCACCCCTTTTAGCACAAGGGACTGTTATTGGAAAAAGTGACCAAGTCAAATAGCATATGACAAACGTCCTGCATGACAAAGGGATTTCCCAGCTACTCACGCAGATCGTAAGAGATTAGTCCTAAGGTTCCTGCTCACCCTGTGAGGCTGCTCATGGAGATCTGCCCCTGCTTGAGTGAGGCGCCCTGGTCTAGAACCAGCTCCTGCTCAAATGTCTTCTTCCTTCACTATCGACTCCCTTCCCTTTGTTTTAACAAACCAAATTCTAGTCTAGGGTGTCAGGTACTGAAGCTTCAAAATACCCCCTGACCTGACAGAATTAATGGTTTCTGTGCCCAGTCATTAAGAGCACAGGATTTTGGAACAAGCAGAGTGGGGAATTCTTGGCCAAAGATCAAGAAAGCCTGTTTCTCCTTACAGGCCCTAATTAATTAACTGGCTCTTTATGAAACACTGTGAGGGAATAACTCAGACAAGAAGCAGTAAAGGGATTTTTCAGCAGTCTTTTATTTTCTAGATTCAAAACAGTGTTAGGTAATAATTAGGTAAAGCTAATTGCACTGGTGTCTTAGTGCTGGGAAGGATATTTTCTCCTGAAAGTGAAAATGGTGGGGATGGACAAAGAGGCCTGTCCCCAGTCAAGCTCCCTGACAGGACCTGCCTACCACTTCTCAGGGGTCTGCTTTACGACCTGAATGATTAATGGCCACCGTAAAATCTAGTTACTGATTTACTTTTCTCGCACAGGATCCAAGAAGTGGGCTTCTTCTCAGAACAGAGTTAAGAAAAGAGTTGTGCAGTTCACCTCACACGTCTGGCCCCTACACACACACAGACACACACACACGCGCACACATGCCCTGGTGTTCTGCCCAGTGTAACCATGTGATATAGTTTGGCTGTGTCCCCATTCAAGTCTCATTTTGAATTCCCACATGTTGTGGGAGGCACCCCCGTGGGAGGTAACTGAATCATGGGGGCAGGTTTTTCCTGTGCTGTTCTCGTGATAGCAAGTAAGTCTCATGAGATCTGATGGTATTATAAGGGGGAGCTTCCCTGCACAGGCACGATTTTTGCCTCCTGCCCTACATGTAAGACACGACTTCCTCCTTTTTGCCTTCCAACCATGATTGTGAGGGCTCCCCAGCCACATGGAACTGTGAGTCCATTAAACCTTCTTTCTTTCGTAAATTTCCCAGTCTCAGTTATGTCTTTATCGGCAGTGTGAAAACGGACTAATACACCATGACAGATTTAGAAATTTATAAGCATACTATGAAGTAGAAGATAATCTTTTTTTTTTTTTTGTAGGCACATTAGTCAGAGGTTTGGGATTTCTTTTGTAATTTCTTTTCAGTTTAAATAATTTAAGCCTTTTTTTTTTTTTTTTCAAATGAGGTCTCACTATGTTTCCCAGACTGGTCTCAAATTCCTTGGCTCAAACAATCCTCCTGCTTCAGCCTCCCAAGTAGCTGGGATTACAGTAGGCATGAGTCACCACACCTGGCAATTTCAGATTTTTCAACAAGCTGCAGGAATAGTACAAAGAACTCCCATATACCAATCTCCCAGATTCCCTATTTGTTAACATCTTACCACATTTGTTTTATTTGTTTTGCTCTCTGTATATTTATTTTATTACTTTTAAAACTATTTAGTAGTAATTGCCTTACACTTCCTAAAAAAAAGGACATATTGGTGACAGTTTGTCAAGCTCATCTTTTTTCAGTTGAAGAAAGTATGAATGTTTGGCAAATGACCTAGAAGTCTGGGCCTACTAAATAGGATTTTCCAAGTATCCCCCAGGATATCTGGGTTCAAATCCTGACTCTACTTCTTTCCAGCAGTGTGACTTTGGGTACCTTCTTGAGTCTCAATTTCTTCATCTGTAAGGTGGGATAATGACAGTATCCTTCTCAGGGGTTGCTGTGAGGATCAAATGAACTAAGTAACTAAATAAGTCCATGCACAGACAGGTTCAACTGCATATGGCACCATGTTCAATAACAACATTGCTTCATTTTTGGCTACTATTATCTCCTTTTCCTTTCTCATTTTCTTGTAATTATTCAGGGTTATTATTCTCCAATATTTCCCCAACTAGTGTCTTTTCCAATGAAGCCCAATTCCAGTTTTCACTCGTGGAGCTGTCATGGAACACTCAATCTCCCTAATTTCTCTCCCACTGTTAGCCCCCAGCCCCATCCCCTGTTCCCCCAACACACATACATCCTGGTCTTCTATTCAATTTAACCAGAACAAATTCAGAAGCTTACAAGCATATCATGGAATACCAAAGAACAAAGAAGCATTTCTTGTAAGGTTATTAAAATACTTGTGATTGAAAGCAGGACAACCCTGAAGAATCCAGCATGCCTGAGATCACACATCTCTGAACAAGCAATAGGCTGTGATTTGAGTAATTACCCCTGAAGAGAGGGAGGTACCTGACTTCTGGGTATTTGGGTCGATCAGCTGGACTTTCTTTCCTTAGGCATGGATAATTGGGTATTTGGTTAGCAAGGAAAAAAGAAAATTAATGTTTAATATACACACAATATTCCTGGCACTTCCATTAGATGTTTAGAGATTTTCACTTATAAGCATTTCTTTTTGTGAAATACACTTTTTTTTTGGAAATGGAGTCTCACTCTTTTGCCCAAGCTGTAGTGCAGTGGTGCGATCTTGGCTCACTGCAACCACTGCCTCCTTGGTTCAGATGATTCCCATGCCTCTGCCTCAGTCCCTCTGGTAGCTGGGATTACAGGCACATGCCACCACGCCTGGCTAATTTTTGTATTTTTAGTAGAGATGGGATTTCACCATGTTGGCCAGGCTGGTCTCGAACTCTTGGCCTCAAGTGGTCTGCCTGCCTTGGCCTCCCAATGTGCAGGGATTACAGGCGTGAGCTGCTCCGCCCGGTCAATGGGAAATATACCTTTTAAAATCCAGCAGCAACAGCACATATTAATCAATTACTAATTATTACCAACGGGCAACCCTCAAGAGGAAGGCCGGAAGAAGGGTCTTGAAGCAGAAATCTCTGCTTTCAAGGGCCCCAGCTACAGCTGGGATTTGTCTCTAGGGCCCTGATAGGTGTGCAGCCACCGAGAACAGGGTGGCTTTTGCTGAGCAACAGCTTTGAGCCACACGTTTATGAGACAGGCTCTGCCAACAGCAATTGCAGATGAACAGTGGAAGCAGTCTTCAGTGTCTGCCGTGTGGAACCTTGTGCCCGTTTCCAGAGGTGCACATTCACTCTCTTACATGCCTTCAAACTTTGTGCAACTATTTGCCTGTAGGATAAGATCCAAACTCCCAAACAGAGCAAATATAAAGGGTTCTTTAAATCTGAGCCTTACAGCTCTCTCCTGAACCTCCTGCATGCCCTTTTCCCCCAGCAACATACGCCTTCACTCATGTGTTCCTTCTGTCTCAAATGCCCTCCCTACCTTGGTAACCCCTGCCAACCCTTCAAAATCCAAATTGCCATGCCACCTTCCCTGACTTTCAGAGCTGGAATTGATCTGTCCTTCCATAAGTCCATACATGTCACTGTAATAGGTTTGATCCCATTTTCTTGGGAGCAGTTCTAGGTCAGGCCTCTTCTTTGCATCCCCAGCATCTTGTCCAGTGTCTGGCACCCAACTGATGCTCAATTACTGTTTGTTGGGTTAAACTGAAAGGCATAACCAGGTCAGGGGCAGAGCAGCCTTGGCTATGGCGTTTCTCTGTTTCTTGCTCCTCCTTATCAACTAGACATTTGACAATACTTAAGAAGCCCTCATAGTGTGCACAGCCTTTTGCTGAACTACAGTGTACGCATATGTAAAAATGCAGGCAGCTTAAAGATAAGAATTCACTGGACATGGTGGCACATACATATAATCTCAGCTACTCTCAGCTGAGGCAGGAGGCTTCCTTGAGTCCAGGAGTTTGAAGTTATAGTGAGCTATAATGGCACCACTGCATTCAGGCCTGGGCAACAGAGTGAGACTCCATCTTTAAAAACAAACAAACAACCAAACAAACCTAAGAATTCCCAGTCTAAAGGTAAATTGTCTGACACAAGTGTAGGAACGTATAGGGGAAAAATTGTACACTTTGTATATGCAGGTTTTGTGAATGTAAGTTTCTAACATCACCTCATGCAGATTTCAAAGATCAAAAGTTTAACACCTCATCTTAATATTAAACCAATTATATTTTTTCTCTTGTCATTCTGATCATTGGTCTATCTCAACAAAAATATGGGGAAAAAATAGAGGCAAACATTCACTTGGCCATCCATCATGCTGTGATGGCTGTCCATAGCTGATTCTGAAATCACTTGGGGCAGACACACAGATACGAATAAAATAGTTCCACACATATTTTTAAAGGGTCAATTGATATCCCAGTTGTTTTTACAAAATAAAGAATAGCACTAAGTTCACCACTGACAAAATATTCCCACGTTGGTGAACACTCAAAAATGTGTCACGCATGTCAGTAACATGCGCAATAACAAGTCTTGGATTCCTTTAGAAGGTACAATCCACAGAGGTCAAGTTTGTGTGTGTGTGTGTGTGTGTGTAATTCAATCCAAATTAAAGACATCATATCCAAATTACTTTTAAAATATGAGTAGCTTTGGGAGGCCGAGGCAGGTGGATCACGAAGTCAGGGGTTCAAGACCAGCCTGGCCAAGATGGTGAAACCCCGTCTCCACTAAAAATACAAAAATTAGCCGGGCGTGGTGGTGGGCACCTGTAATCCCGGCTACTCAGGAGGCTGAGGCAGAGAATTGCTTGAACCTGGGAGGCAGAGGTTGCAGTGAGCCGAGATCATGCCACTGCACTCCAGCCTGGGTGACAAAGCAGACTCTGTATCAAAAAAAAAAAAAAAAAAGAATACCCTAATGTAGATGACAGGTTGATGGGTGCAACAAACCACCATGGTGTGTGTATACCTATGTAACAAACCTGCACGTTCTGCACATGTATTCCAGAACTTAAAGTAAAAAAATAAAATGAGTAGCCCATGAACTAAAAACCTGACAAATTTAGAATAACAAAAGTCTTTAACTTTTGATTCTTAGAGCTTTTTCTTCTTAATTAGTGGAAATTAAACACCCACCCTAGGAGAGGGGTCAGCCAGGACCTCTGTTCTTGAGCTGTTTCTGTCCATCCCTGACATTCTCCGCACATTAGGGTGTTTGAGGCAGCAAGGCACGCTCTCCTGGGGAATGGAGGTGACATCACAGGCCCAGAGTCCCCACTGACCCTGAGTGCTCCACTTCCCAGGGACTTCCTCCCTGGAATCTGGAATTCATTTTGGCACAGGTCACGGAGAGCCACGTGAACGATGAAGAGGGAGAGGGTGGCAGGGCTCAGTGTCTGTCACCCAGGGTCCATCACCCCCGACTCTTCCCTGAGATCAGTGGCTGCTCTGTGGGGTGGAGAGCTAAGAGAAGAGGGCTGGCCCCTCTGTCCCCTGCAGGCCCTCCAGCTTGAAAAGAGAGAAAATCCATGCCCCCTCACCTCCCTACACACATTCTTTCTGACCCATTTTCTTTCATGTCTGTGTAGATCACATGCTGAGTCAAACAGCAGCCCTGGATTTCTTCCTGGGCTGCTGCAGTACCAGCTCCAGAGCCAGGGCCGGCTAGTCCCCCGCCAGGCAACTCGGGCCCCTGAGCTGGCCAGGCACTGCGGCCTGAGGGACTGAGTGCTTTACTTGCACTCTGGAGGGCAGTCACTGTGTCTCATCCAGCTTGCTCCCTTCCTCAGCTCCACCCCACAGCCCTTACCAGGGTTCCTTCTATATTGTTGATATTCAGCAAACATTGATTCATTGGATAAGTGAACGTAAGCAGAGCTTGCCATAGGGAATATTATGTACTAGGTAAAATTTGTTGGAAATAACCCTTTATCTGATTCCCCTTCTTTCCACTTACAGAAATTGAAGTCTTTCCCTCCGGTCCTGCATGTTGGGACTCTAATTCAGCATCCTTGGCATGCCTGTGTTCCAGATCTCCATCCCCCATGCCCTCAGCTGGTTGTTACCTAGTAGTCGGACACTACTGATCATTAGACCTGTGTCCCTTCTAAATGGGAACCATCAGGTCATACCTCAAAAGTGGCAGCTTCAGAGTGGCGTGGGCCTGGCTGGTCAGCTCTTTTATCCCAGAAAGTAGGCTCAGCTTCATGCCCCCATATCTCAGCCCACATCCTCCAGCATACCCTGAGCCTAACCAGTGAATTTTTTTTTTTTTTTTTTTTTTTTGAGACAGGGTCTGTCACCCAGGCTGAAGTACAGTGGCTACCTCTGGCTCAAGTGATCCTCCTGGGCTCAAGAGATCCTCTTGCCTCAGCCTCTCAAGTAGCTGGCATTTAGCCACCATGTTCAGCTAATTTAAAATTATTTTTTTGTGCGTGTGGAGATGAGATCTCACCACCATGTTGCCCAGGCTGGTCTGGAACTGCTGGGCTCCAGCTATCCTCCTGCTTGAGTCTCCCAAAGTGCTGGGATTATAGGCATGAGCCACTGTGCCTGGCCATGACCCATGGATTTTTATGTACTCTCTTACCCACTCCCTCATCACCTACAATCAAGTCACCTCTTGCCAGTCTTTGGAAGCCAGGAAGACTTTTAGAGTTGACTCTGTTTTCCTCTCATTTTATTGACAAAGGAATGAAGGCCCAGAGACTGCCTAAGATAACCCCAAGGGTTGGAAATGGATTCATGAACCCCCACCCAAGTCTATTAACCCCAGGGCTGTTGACACCAGCAGAGGGAAAGGCTTCTGCCCAGATTAATGTCAGGAGCTATTCAAAGATTCTTGACCAGTGTCCAAAAGAAAAAAATATTTAAACTACATCCACTGTGGGCTGGATTCTATGCTGAGCACTAGAGTCACAGGTAGAGCACCCACTGTCAGAGACAAATACACAGTAGACAAACAAATACACTGTTAAAGGAGACGTAATAGCCAAAATGTCTGAGTGTCTGTTAAGTGCTGGGCACTGTTCTATAGCCTTTACAACTAGTTATTCTAAGGACAGAGGTAAGTTCATGGCCCTATGGAAGCTCTGAGTTCCATTGACACAGTGGGAAATTGGGTTTCGACTCCCAGACACCGGGCCTGGGCTAGCGAAGTCTCTGCCTCAGCTCCCCAGCAGGCCCTGGGACCCCAGTGACATGGCCTGAGCCCTGGATCCTAAGACCTCCTCTCGCTTTCGTGTTACTGGGCCTTCCGTGCCCTAGACTAAAGTCCTCTTGCCTGTCTGCAGGCCACAGTCTGTTAGAGAAAATGTCCAGGCCAGATGAGAAAACGGGGCTCTGCCTTTGAGACAGGAGGTGGGGGGACTGTGGAGGTGATGGCCCACAGGTGGAGAGGAATGACTTGAGTTCTGTGCGTGGAAGTCAGGGCAGCTCTGCAAGATTTTTTCCTGGCCAGTTTTGGATTTCCAAAACTAGAGAGAGATTCATTGTGTTTGCCTTGAGAAAGGAAATCCCCCAAATAGGACGACAGGGGAGGAATTTCTGAGGCAGAGAGTTTCTAGAACTGAGAAGGGAGGGTTTAGGAAGGCCAGGACAGAATCATTGCACAACCCTCCTCTCCCTGGGAAAAACGCTCAGTCCTTCCTGCCTTGAGCCAGAGGCCACGGGCTCCATCTGCTGAGGGCTTGTAGAGACACACATCAAACAAGTCCCAAACTGCTGACCTCTACTTCTACCTTTGCTGAACTCCCTAAAATCTGATGCAGGAGCAGAGGTTTGGGGCCTGGGAGCCCGGGGCAGGAAAGAGCCAAAGGCAAAGAAGCACAAGCCAGCTATGGATTTTTAATATCATTTTGTTGTTATTATTTATTGAATCATCACATCAGCTCTATTGGGGGTGGTATCATTAAGCACAATTTATAGAGGAGAAGTTAAGGACTTGCTTATAAGGGCAGAAATGGGAATCATATAGGGACTCAAAGCCCCTGCATTCTCCTCGTTGTGATGCTACTGCCTTGTGGGGACACCGGCATGTGCACACCCCATACCCCCACATACACACTACCCACGACTGTGCTGCAGCAGAAGCTATGCTGAAGTAGAAGTCAAGATTGCTGAGCTCTAGTCCTAACTCCACTGGAAACTGGCTGGGGGCTCAGAACTCTAGCTGACTCACCCCAAAAAATCTGCTCTGGTTACTTCCATTCTGCCAACATCGAGCACCTACTGTGTACCCGTGCTGAATGCCAGGAATACAAGAATTTAGAAAATGAAAGTCCTGCCCTTGAGGCGTTTACACATGAGTCAGACTTATAAACACCAGAGAATGACTTATAAACAGATCACTTCAGCACAGAGCCTACATATCCAAGCAGTTGTAAAGTTTAGGTGAGATGATATACGCCGCTGTTTAGCAAACCCAAGAATTGCCCCGATGTTCTCGAGGTTGAGCCAGCTGTCTTAGAGGCAGCAGGAGAATCACAAGCAGGCTGGGACACTCTTGGTCATCCTTCCCTTCTTAGCAGCGCCTCTGTACACCAAGGCCAGGCCTGCAGTCAGCTTCCACTTGCCATGGTGACAGTGCCATCTGCCATCCTTTGTTTCTTCCCTCCTTCCTTCCTTCTTTCCTTCTTCTCCTCTGCCTTCTCTCTCCCTCTCTCTTTCTCTCTTCCTTTATTTTTTGGCTTCCACTATTCTATGTGTGCGCAGCAGGGAAACCGGTAGGATGTTCCTTCTCCATCTGACAAGAGTCAGCAATTGGGGAACTTCCATAGCCATGGGGTTGAGAGTGGGATGCAACCTAAGATGACCCTGGGAGGGAGTTTTCCATGATCTGCCATGTCTTTGAGCATCTGCAGTTCCCATCCTCTCATTCCCATTTTTCTGGACTTATGTCATAATGGTAGGAAAGTCATTTATTTACCTCTATTAACAGCCTCTCCCCTTCTCTGCCCATGGAGGGGAATTCTGGGATAGCCACTGTCTCTCTGGCTGAACTAGGGTAAAGGGAAAGGAGGGAACTGAGTGAAACTAGATCAGGTGAATTGATTTCCTCTAAAAAGTAACTCTGATTTCCTGATGAAGGAGAAATAAATAGATCCTGAGGATGATATGAGAGGAGAAACAAGATGAGAATCTTCTGGGCTTAGAGAGAATTTTTAGGAATGAGGAGAGAGGTGATAGTATTTCAGAGGTAGTATATGTGAAATATACAGAGGAAGATAATGTTTTTGAAGTGCTACTCTAGTTTGAGTTGAACATCCTTTTGGTATTCTTTGAGAGATTTTAGCAGAGATTAAAATTTCTGGCCCACCCCGGTGGCTCACGCCTGTAATCCCAGCACTTTGGGAGGCCGAGGTGGGCAGTTCAAGAACAGCCTGGCCAATGTGGTGAAACCCCCGTTTCTACGCAATAAAACATGATAAAGGGGATATCACCACTGATCCCACAGAAATAAAAACCACCATCAGAGAATACTATAAACACCTCTAAGCAAATAAACTAGAAAATCTAGAAGAAATGGATAAATTCCTGGACACATACACCCTCCCAAGACTAAACTAGGAAGAAGTTGAATCCCTGAATAGACCAATAACAGGCTCTGAAAGTGAGGCAATAATTAATAGCCTACCAACCAAAAAAAGTCCAGGACCAAACAGATTCACAGTCGAATTCTGGTAGTGCCAGAGCAGCTTTAGTCTATAAGGTATTTGAAAGGAAACAGAAATATTTGGCCAGGCCACGGTGGCTCACACCTGAAATCCCAGCACTTTAGGAGGGAGAGGCGGATGGATCTCCTTGAGGTCAGGAGCAGCCTGGCCAACATGGTGAAACCCCATCTCTATAAAAATACAAAAATTAGCTGGGTATGGTGGCATGTGCCTGTAATCCCAGCTGCTCTGGAGGCTGAGGCGGGAGAATGGCTTGAACCTGAAGGGTAGAGATTGCAAGATTGTGCCACTGCACTTCAGCCTGGGCAACAGAGTGAGACTCTGTCTCAAATAAAAAGAAAAAAAGAAAAGAAAAAGAAACAAATATGTTAATTAATGTTACTTGGACTAGATTTTTGGTTTTTGTTTTGTTTTGTTTTGGTTTGGTTTTGGTTTTGGTTTTGAGACAGGGTCTCGATTTGTCACCCAGGCTGGAGTGCAGTGGTATGATCACAGCTCACTGCAGCCTCAACCTCCTGGGCTCAAGTGAACCTCCTACCTCAGTTTCCTGAATAACTGGAGCCACAGGCATGTTCCACCACATTTGGCTAATTTTTTAAATTTTTTTTTTTTTTTTTCTTTTTTTTGTAGAGACAGGGTCTCGCTTTGCTACCTAGGCTGGTTTGGAACTCCGGGGCTCAAGTGATCCTCCAGCCTTGGCTTCCCAAAGTGATAGGATTATAGACATGAGCCACCGCACCCAGCCTGGGCTAGATATTTGGATGCCTCTAATATTCTTCACAGTAAAGATGGAATTCCTTTTAAATTATAAGTAAAGATTGAACTGACTTTCTTGCATGTCACGCCCCTCTGAGACTGAATTATGTGGGTTTCTGGATTCATAAGGATTGCAAATGTGAGAGATTGTGTCATTTGAATGTGACATCCTTTAAGGGAGAACATGATCAGGTGTATGGTCCCAGGCTGTCAGACCTGGGTTGGGGGGCCTCATGCTCTACTTCTTCATTATCTTGTACTGCACCTGCAGCCTTGATGCTCAAAGGACAATTGAAACTCTAGGGCTAAGTATCTTCATCTCATCTAGAATGATCCTTCTCCACCTGACCCATCCAGTTGGGCAGATTACTCCCCACTCCTACTCCTGCTCCTCCAAACTGGGCCTGTCCCAACTGCTATCCCCAGCTGAGAGCTCCCACAGATTACCAGACTAACAGTCTACAGACTGAGCAGCAGCAGCTCTCAGGGGATTAATGATCCACCACCTGGGTCCCAGTGGCCCCTCAAGAAGCCATCTGGAGCCTAAGCTCTTTCCCTTACCCAAATCACAGGGTGAAATTTTCCGGACCACACAGCAAAGCCTAAGGCCCTCCCAAACACTTGGGACTATTCAAGGTGCAGTCCCATGATTTAAAAACCATCTGTCTGCTGGTATCTCCCAAATTTGTATTACCTTGCAGACCTCTCCTCCAAGCCCTAATCTCAGAAATCTAATCATCTGCTTGACATCTCTCCTTTGGCTGGCTCTCACAAACATCTCAATACATACAAAACTAGATTCTTTATTTTTATTTATTTTTATTTATATATTTTTTAGATGGAGTCTTGCTCTGTCACCCAGGCTGGAGTGCAGTGGCGTGGTTTCAGATCGCTGCAACCTCCGCCTCCCGGGTTCAAGCGATTCTCCAGCCTCAGCCTCCTGAGTAGCTGAGATTACAGGCATGAGCCAACATGCTGGGCTAATTTTTGTATACTTAGTAGAGAAGGGATTTCGCCATGTTGGCCAGGCTGGTCTCGAACTCCTGACCTCAGGTGATCCACCCACCTCAGTCTCCCAAATTGCTGGGATTACAGTCATGAACCACTGCACCTGGCCACAAAACTAGATTCTTGATATTCATCTCTAAATCTGCACCACCACTTCCTCCCTCCCTGCAATGGTGACACCACCTAGAACCCAGCTGCTGAAGCCAGAAGCCAGGGAGTTATCCTTGCTTCCTCCTTCACCCTTCACCCTCATATCCCATTCATTGGCAGCCTGTAAAATTGCTAGTTTCTTTCATCTCCACTGCCACCACCATACTCCAAGTGACCCTATGTCTTGTTTGGACAACCAAAGGATGGAGCTTAGAGAATAGATTGGAAAGCGAGCACATGTAAACACGTATGGAGCCTTCTGCCCTACCCTCATTACCATTGCATGGAATCGAAACAAACAAATTTGGAAATCTGAGAATGCAAAGAAGTGGGCCCACTACCTTCTGCAACTCTGGAAAGAGACAGAGATTCCAGCACCAGCAAGAGACGCTCCATTAGTATGGGTGAGCAGATTTAGGCAGGATGTAGGTCTGAGATACTACCTTCCTTACAACCTTCCCCCCAGCTTGTCATCCTTGCTTCCTATGGCATAGGGAACACATCTGACAAAGGTAGATGTAAAACCTCTTCCCCATGGGAGAGAGGAAAGAATCTCTTAGGATTTGGCCTCTCTCCTACGAGATTTGGCCTAAGAGGCTAAGAGAGAGAAAGGCAGGAGAGGAAGCCTCAGAGGCTGGGGTGGAAGAGAAGTTTATTTAGGCAAATTAGAGAGTGAGGTTTAAGAATGAGCCAAAGTCGGGTAACAGTTAGCTGAGACTTGAGAGCTTGGGGGCCTGCTGGGGGATCACCATAAAGTGGGCAAGGGGACCCAGTGGTGGGTCAGGGTGGATGACTCAAACTGGAGACCTGAGAGGTGGCATAGCTGAGATGAAGGCAGAGGTAGGAAGGGGAGATTCCTCAGCTCCCCTAGAAAATAGATACCAAGGTGCATGAATACAGCAGATGCCAGCAGAAGATCAATATGGGTCAGACACCCTTCCTGCAATACCAGGAAGACACACCAGCCCCTTGGAATTTTGAGCACATCCAGAGAGAAGGGAGAGGAAGGGAAGAATTCTGAAACTGCTGAGAGTACTCAAAAAAGACTGTGAGAACTGACGATGCTTCTTGCATTGACAAGGGGGAATGAGCTAAGCTGAATTTCATCACAGGAAAATAAATACAATTAAATGTTTGCACATTGAACTGTTTGAAGTGGGAAATTTCCCCCTTGTGACATGTAAATCCTACCATACTATTTCCTTTACTTAAACTCCGAACTGCTTATGTTGAACCAGAAGGCCCCGCATGGTTTGGTCTACTTTCTTCACCATCCTCAGTTCAAGCCTCTCTTCCAGAACCACCAGTGCAAGCCACTCTGGCTTTCTTTGAGTTCCCCCAATACTCTGAGCCTTTTCTTGCTTTCACACTTGCTCTCCATGTCCCTTCCTCCTTTCTGATCCATCAAAAGGATGCCACCTCCTCCGGGAAGTCTTCTCAGATCACTTTGCAAATGGTTTCCCTGTGCTGCCCTTTATCTCAGCACCTTGCTGCCATCCTCTTAGCACTTCACACTGTACTTCCCTCATCTTTGCTTGCTACCTGTCTCTTCCATTAGACTTAAACTCCCTAGGGGCAGGGTCTTAGCCTTTCCTTCATCACTATTACATGCCTATCTCCTGGTACTGTGTGTAGTAGGTGCTTAATCAATGTGTGTTGAATGAATGGCTCTCCGGACTCCAAGGCCCCACCCAGCAGAGTATCTAACACAGGGTGGATGTGGGTTCAGTGACAGTGACCAAGAACTCCCTTACCAAGCAGACCCCGAGGAACCAGAAGTCACATCAAATTGTCTCTCTGGGTAGAGCGTATGTGACTGGGGGCCCTGGCCCAGGGTTTCCCGTTTTGCCACTATCCATCCTGATCTGCTGAAGTGGGAAGGAGGAAGCAAATCTAGTCAGCCCCTGGATTCTCCAAGTCAAAAAGCTGAGGCCCAGTGAGATGATCTGACTTAGTGGTAGGAGGGGACTCAGGATCTCAGCTTCCCAACTCCAACTCAGCAAGCTTCCCTGCACATTTCACCCTCAGTTCACTTTCTTCCTCTGCATAGAAAAGGAATTTTATTCCCTCTCCTTCAATTGAATGCAAACATGGCCAACTTGTTTAAGAACTAAAATTCATAAATACTCTGGAGAAATACATTTATCTGCATGAAAAGATGGAAAAATGAGAAGTGTCGTATTCTTTAAGTGACTCAGGACTATCTTTATGGTTTTCTTTAAGCTACTTGAATGTTGTAATGGCTTGACTGAAGAAAGCACTCCAGAAACCTCTAGAGAAAATGGCTCAGTAGACCCAAGGTTTTACACCTGGGCTGGACTGACTTTAAATAAAACTCCCTTTCACCTCATTTGATTTCCTCACTGCAACATTTCACACACAGCAAACGTACGTCTGTTGCTCCTGTCTTGTTTTTTAAATGTAATTTCAGAGTGATTACAATATTAAAAGAGCCATAACCTTTTCTCCCCTCACACTCAAACAATAGTTAAATCATGTGTAATGAGGGTCAACCCTATTGCCCAGTACATAGTAAAATTTGTTTCACATAGTGGGTGCTCAAAAAAGAAGGAAATAACTATTTATAGAGCACCTATTCTATCCTGGGTACCCAGCCTAGGTGCTGATGTTTAGAGATGGACCAAGCAGACATGTCCCTGCCACGAGTTTACAGCCTGAGGAGGGAGACAAACAGCACACAAGTATTTAAGCATACACACAAACACACGTATACATGTGAATCGAGCAAGGTGGTGTGAGAGTAACGGATAGAATGCAGTCATCAGGCACACACAAGACAGGGGAGGAGGCGGGCACAGTGGCTCACGCCTGTACTTCGAACACTTTGGGAGGCTGAGTTGGGTGAATCACTTGAGGTCAGGAGTTCAAAACCAGCCTGGCCAACATGGAGAAACCCTGCCTGTACTAAAAATACAAAAATTAGCCGGATATGGTAGTGCACACTCGTAATCCCCAGCTACTTGGGAGGCTGAGGTGGGAGAATTGCTTGAACCCGGGAGGTGGAGGTTGTAGGGGCTGAGATCACGCCACTGCACTCCACTCCAGCCTGGGCAACAGAGTGAGACTCCATCTCAAGAAAAAAAAAAAAAAGGCAGGAGAAGAGAACTATTTAGATATGGTTGCAAGGGAAAATATGTTGTGAGGAAGAAATCATTTCACTTTGAGGCATGAATGAAGAGGAGGATCCAGGGGCAGAGACTTAGAAGCTTAGCTTTCCATATGGAGACAGCAGCACGTGCAAAGGCTCTAGGACAGGGAAAATTTGGTGTGTTCTAGAACTTGAAGAATCTATATCACTAGAGTGGTCAATAGGCACCATATCATGTTGGGTGTGCTCTAACAGAAATAGGAAGTTTCTGGGGGATTTAAGAAAGAGAGTGACATGATCTTACTCATGAAAAGCACCCTGAGCTGTGAGAAGAATGGATTGAGAAGCTCGCAGAACAAGATTGCAATGGACAAGGTGAGACTCCATTAGAGAGATGGAAAGAAGAGGATGGATTTAAAATATACATTAGAGGAAGAATCACCTGGTGGGCTGAAACTTTGACTCTGAGGGTTAAAGAAGGGACTGGATAACCAGGTGGATGGAAGGGGACTGGGAGAGGACCAAGAAAAAGAAACGAATAGGATTAGTCTCCAGTCACACAACAAAGAGGGAAGGAGTGGAAATAGCTATCCCCATTACCCTTTCTCAGCAGTATTCATAATTATATTTTATTTATTTATTTATTTATTTTTGAGACAGAGCCTTACTCTGTCACCCAGGCTGGAGTGAGGTGGCGCAATCTTGGCTCACTGCAACCTCTGCCTCCCAGGCTCAAGCAATTCTCCTGCCTCAGCTTCCCAAGTAACTGGAATTACAGGCACGTGCCACCATTCTCGGCCAATTTTTGTATTTTTGGTAGAGACAGCTGGTCTCTACTAAATGTTGGCCAGGCTGGTCTCAAACTCCTGACCTCAAGTGATCCAGCCGCCTCAGCCTTCGAAAGTGCTGGGATTACAGGCGTGAGCCACCATGCCCGGCCGTAATTATATATTTTTTAAATAACAAAGTGGAGACAGAAATTTAAGATAACTTCTGTCAGTTCACACAGCGAATTATGAAGATGTATTGGCTCAAGCATCACCAATCCAGCACTCCAAAAGGGCCATATTTGCAGGCATTCCTTCTTGCTACCTCGACAGCTCATGTATACCAGTGCTGCTTACTGTTTTCCAGCAACTCTTCTCAAATTCAGATATCTGTACACTTCACAGACATCAGTATGTCCCAGAATTGTTTCCAATGGAGTGGTGGGTAGGGGTGAGTGGCTGAAGAAGAGCAGGGATGTTTATTCACCAGCACTGAGTTCTCTATACTCATAAACTAGGCGATTTCTCAGTGCCACAAGGACATTTCTGAGTCACTTGGGCAGATCTCTTGGGAGCAATGCTTGGAGAATTAGAAATAAAAATAGTCTTCTTGGCTGCTGTTTTTTTTTTTTTTTTTCTTTTGCCCTGGGAAGCTACTACTTTCCCTCCCTCTCCTCCCTGGCCCTGTCTACTCCCTGGCTCCCCTGGGTTTCAGAGGAGCTGGCAATAAACACTGCTTTTTCTCACTTGACATCCTCTCTCCAACTTAGCAAGCAGCTTTTCTGCCAAATCTCCAGGTCGGTGGCTCATCAACGTCAGCTGCCCCCACAGCTTCTAAGGCAGGTGGACAGGTTGCTCCCTCCAGGACTTGGGCCAGAGAGGGGAGAATAGGGGTCATGGGAGTGAACCATCACCTGGTCTCGGACCACACAGCATTGCAGCTGGACTCCAGCCACTCACGCACACTAAGTTGGCAGGTCCCTGAAAACTGAAAAGGGAGAGGGGTCAGATGCCACAGGTCAGGACCCTGGCTTCCTGACTCCCTGGCTTCCTCCCCACCCATCAGCTCTACCCCTTCTCACCTCCAGAAGCTTTGGAGGAGCTATGATTGTTTTGGACACAGACTGAAGCCGAGATCAGCAAAATATAAACTCTCAGAGAGCATTTTGAAAAGAGCCTCTCTGGTGCTAAATGTTAATAAACCCTTCTGGGAGAATCCTCTTCTGGAATTTGCCATTTCTGCCTCTCTGCCATTCCTCCTTGGGCAATGTCCTTGGGCAGTGAACCCTCTGTTCTCTTGTCCTTTCTGAGGGAGATGATGATCAGGACAAAGCCCTAGCCAGCCCCATGAGTCAGCATGGTCACTGCTGATGTGACCATCAGGCCTGGTGTCAGGAGCTAGCAATCCTCCTGGCTCTAGTTAGGTGACTTGTCTCTGGGAGCACTGCCTACAGTCCTCCCAACCTCAACACCTAGTGCCATGGGAATGATGCTCTGCACCAACAAACCTTTGCCTCCTGTGGGGGCGATCTTGTGGAATGTCTGCCCCAATCTACAGAGTCTCCTAGCCTGACCTGTGGACTCATGATAATAGTTGGTAGCCGCCTTGTAAAATGTGACCCTGCTTCCCATTCCACCATCAGTTGATTGGACTATAAGAGCCAATAGAAATCCTTCCCCTGGCATTTGGATTACAGGAGAGAGAGACAGAGGAAAATGGAGACAGAGAGATTTGGTCCTTCTGTGGGGCTGTGGTTGTCTGTTTTTGTACTGTGCGTCTAGAGGGGCAGAGCTAGCAAGTCAGTAGAAATAGCAAATGATGTATCAGCTACAGAGAAAAAGGCAAAAATGAGAGACCGACATACTTCAAGGGTTCCCCACAGCTTTCCAATCAGGGTTCCTAGCCTCCCTGAAGCCCATTTCTGCCTTTGAGGGTTCATGATTTCTATTCCCCTACCAGCATAAACTAGAGTAACAATCATGCTATTGTATTTCCTTAATTCAAACAAGTATCATCAATTTTAATTGTGTGTGTGTGTGTGTGTGTGTGTGTGTGAAGAAACACTAAATTGAAGATAAATATTGTAAGATTTATTGCAGTTTCAGAAATGCTCAGCATGAAAATCATATATCTTAGCATTGAGGAAATAGGATACTTTAAACTCCCTGATCTGTACTCTTAATTAGGTTAAATGGTCCATTTTAACCCATTAAAGTGTACATTCCTCCAAGTCATTCAGGAGTGGTTGGAAACTATCTGTTACCACCTGCATGGGAGGAGACCTACTTGGATAATCTTCGGCTGGATGAGAACAGCTTATAGTATTTCCTACTGAGCCTGCCATGGGGATGACCCTGCTAAGGTCATTATTCAAGACCTTACTGTTCCCCTCATGGAGGGCTGCAGCCAGAGCCACACTGAGCTGTCTTCCTTTCCAACAGATACTGCCCACCAATCAACTTTTTGCTGAACATATTCACTTTCCTTCCTGCTCCTACCTTTTCTTGATAACACCCATGGTGAGATCCAGGAGGCTGCAGAGATGGTTGGGTCCAAGCTTGGCTGAGTGCTCTATGGGGGCATTGCAAGCATCTGGTGTTAGAGAGGTATAGACGTCATCTAATCTACTCCCTCCTCTGAAAGCCATGGAACTGGGGCTCAGAAAGCTTAAATACATTGCACGGCGTCACCCAGCCAGATAGCGGCACAACCCAGACCAGCATTCAGGTTTACTGACTTCCGGTTCTGTGTGCTCCACTCCCTCTATCATAACTCCTCTTCCCCCCAAAACTGGGAGGCTAGATATCGAACGGGGAGACAATGCGAGCCATCATGAGATGCAGCAAAACAGTCACTGAGCATATGGATCTGGAGCCAGAGTGTCCAGATTCAAATCCCAGCTCTACCACTCCCCAGTTGCATGGACTCAGGCCAGCTACGTAGCGACTTTATGCCTCAGTTGCCTCATCTGTAAAGTGGAGGTAAAAACAGCATCTATCACACAGGATTGTTATAAACATTATTTGAGTCAATGTGAGCACAGCATTTTGAACAGTACCTGGCACACTGTACACTCTATTTGGGTATTTGGTAAATAAAATCAAGCAGTCTCTGAAGACGCAGGATTTGGTTAGGCATCTGGAATTAGAGCTATCCTGAGACGTCAATTGAGCAGAGGTGTTGAGACACCAGGCTCTGGGACTGTGTTACAAAAGCAGCCAGGCAGAGAGCAGAACAAAGGAGGGTGGGACAGGTGCTGGCTTTCAGCTTGGACTGCTTCACCGTGGTCCCTACCTACACTCCCTCCCCAGGAAGCCTCCCTGCTCTTCCTCAACCATGCCTTCACTAGGTGAGAACGTTGTTGGTGGGATCGGCACCACAGCTGACTGGCCAGTTATCTCCCCATCCCACAGCAAAACTTGGTGGGCTATGCATGCCTCAGGAAGTCTGGGTCGACCGCTACAAACGTAAGCATAGAGCTGGGGCACTCCTGAATTAATGAGGCATTTCTTAATGACCTAAAAATATATTTCTTTTGCCAACCTGCATCTTTAATGGTTAATTCAAACAGAATCAGCAAGGTGAATTCTATTCCAATTGGCAGTTCCTCCCCACTTTAGTGTCCTTTCAGATATCTAGAGTAAAATATGCAGAAAATCGTTTCCACCTCCTTCAGGGTTCAGAGCTCCCAATCCCTGAGTAAATGATCCTAATGTTTCCTTCAGATCTCCACTCAACCTCTCAGACATGCTGAAGGAGCCTCCTCTGTCTCTTTTCTTTCCTTTCATTTCTTTTTCTCTCTCTCCCCTCCCTTTCCTTCCTTCCTTCCTTCCTTCCTTCCTTCCTTCCTTCCTTCCTTCCTTCCTTCCTTCCTTCCTTCCTTCCTCCTTCCTTCCTTCCTTCCTTCCTTCCTTCCTTCCTTCCTTCCTTCCCTCCTTTCTTCCTTCCTTCTTCCCTCCCTCCCTCCCTCCTACTTCCCGGGGTTTATTCAAGATCTAGGCTGACTTTCAGCCTGCTACTCAGCTGGGAGCCCCTGCAAATGAAACCCCTCACTGCTCTCCCAGCAAAAGCACAGAGGCATGTGAAATCATGAGGGGCAGGTGGGGGTGGCTATGGCGCACTGAGCACTGGAACTGGAAAGAGGGCAGACATCAATCACAGCTGCTGTCATAAAACATGCATGAAAAGCAGGGTGGGGTCTGGGGGAGGGTTGCCAAAGCCTATTTTTCAGCTCACAGCTGGGGACTTGAGGAGGAGACAGGCTGATGGGAGGCGAGGCGAGGCGTGAAGGAGAGAGAAGGGAGTTGGAGGGTGCGGCGCTGCATAGACAAGATGAAAGGCAGGTACCCAGAAGCTGAGAGCCAGAGGGAAGCAGGGCAGCCAAGGGAATCAGGAGCCTGGAATGTAAACACCTTTTCTTCCTACATGAAAAGCCACCAGTCTTTCTTTTTCCAACTCCCTACCTTTCTGGGGGCTCCCTGCTCTCTCCTGTTGGGCCAGTGACCTGACACTCCCGCAGCTGCCTGAGCCTTCCAGATAGCCCTGCACCGGCACACTGCTGCTGCTGGTAATGCAGGACCTTCCCTCCCCAGAGGAACACAGCCCGCCTCCACCCACCCAGGCTATCCCATAGCCAGCTGCACGCCCCATGGTGCATAGTTTTAAATTTTTATTTATTTATTTTTTGAGACAGTCTTACTCTGTCGCCCAGGCTGGAGTACAATGGTGCAATCTGGGCTCACTGCAACCTCTGCCTCCCCAGTTCAAGCGATTCTCCTGCCTCAGCCTCGTAGCTGGGGTTCTAGGTGCTCAACAACATGCCCAGCTAATTTTTGTATTTTTGCAGAGACTGGGTTTCACCATGTTGGCCAGGCTGGTCTCAAACCCCTGACCTCAGGTGATCCACCCACCTCAGCCTCCCAAAGTGCTGGGATTACAGGCGTGAACCACCGTGCCTGGCTTCCATGTTGCACACTTTTGTAGCCCTCCTAATCAAACCTGTGTCCTCAGATGCAAGCTCTGCCAAAGCACTATGCATACCTCCCAGCCAGGAGGGCCAGCTTTCTGTTAGAGAACTGTTTATTTTTAACATAAACACAAAGGCAATGGGCCTTTTCTAGAATTTTCTAGACTCGGCAGGGCCCAGAGTCTTAAAGTTAAGCCTGCTCCTTTGTGTGTTCTCTGATCTCACCAATGTGGGATTTTTTAATAGGCAACTTTCTTACCTAACTGTCTTTTGGGGAAATGATAACCCAGGATGTGCCTCAGAATTAAATTATAAGAGGCAGAATGTGATATTAATCACTGCGAATACTCAGGTTAAAAAGCACTAAATGCGAATAAATTAGAGTACTCAGTCATATAGACTGGAACCAAAGTTGGGGGAAGCTGAGGGCAAACAGAATGGAGAAAAGGCTTAAAATGAGGTTTGGGATTTATAGGAACACATGGGATGAAAGTGAGATGCAACCAGACACTGTTACCAGCCAACCCTGCGTATGCGGGTGGGGGAGGAGATTCCAAAAAGCCAAAAAGACACTTGCCTGCCTTTTAGCCTGACTGACAACATGCTAACCAAGACCAGGAGGACCACCCAAATTCACTTTTAAACTATTCTGGACCAGAGGAAATGCACAGCTTCCTTGGATCTAACAATTTCTCTAGGGATCCAGACTTACCAGGGGAAATTCTCAGCTTCGCCCAGGTCTGGGTGCACTGCCCTCTCACCCTCCCTGCTGATTTCTGGGCCTTCAAAAACTCTGCACATTTATCCTCCTTTGGTTTACAGTAGCAGCCATCAGCCTGTTAGGAACCACAGGGTGACAACTCTCAGAGATGATGATCTTAGGATGGCCTTACGGCTGGACCAGGCCATGAATCAGTGTTACCAGGTAATGACATCCACTCTGATACAAAACTGGGATGAAGCTGGCTCCCACTGGAAAACCCCATAGAGAAGGACTCCAACCAGCTGCACGAATCTCTTTTAGGGGAAGGAGCAAAACCCAGGTGGAAGCCAATGCCCAGAGAACCCTCCAGGGAATACCTGGAGCTGATAAAAGTGTGGTCACTCCAGCACTCAGAGGCATTTACTGAACATCTTCAGAGACGTCCTTGGACCTAAAGAAAACTCAGGCTGGAGGTGAGATGAGAGGGTCATCTCTACTATCGTAGGCAGAATAATGGCCCCCCTGAAGATCTCCACATCCTAATCCCCAGAATCTGAGAGTTTGTCATCTTATATGGCAAAAGGGGCTTTAAAGATGTGATTCAGTTAAGGATCTTCAAATGGGATGGTAATCCTGATTATTTAACTTAAGCATCCTTATAAGAGGGAGGTCGGAGTATCAGAATCAGAGAGGGAGATATGAGGAAGGAAGCAGAGGTCAGAGTAATGTGGGATCATGAACCAACGAGTGCAAGCAGCCTCTGGAAGGTGGAAATGGGCAGGAAACAGATTCTCCCCTAGAGCCTCCAGAAGGAATGCAGCCCACCTAATTTGTTTTGGACTTCTGGCTTCCAGAACTGTAAGACAATACACTTGTATTGTTTTAAGCCACTACATTTCTGGTAATTTGTCACAGGAATAATAAGAAATGAATACACTTTCCAAGCAGTTTGACTTCCCCATAACTCAAGTCATTGCTGGATAAACCTGAAACATGGTGCTCCTTTTGGCTTTCTTCACAGATAATCTGCTGCTGGTTCTTCCCCCTCCTGACTTATAAATGCTGCCATTAGGCCTGTCGTTTCCAGCTGTGTTCTTGTTCTCTTCAACTATCTGAGGGACCCACCAAAGCCGTCTAATTGTCCCCAGTAAGTAAGAAAGCTGAAAGGAGAAAATGATCTCATTGTTCCCTGTTAAGTAAGAAAGCTGAGAGGAGAAAGTGATAAAGTGAAGTGCAGACGCTTTGGGAAACGTGCACGATGCATCTTCCTCACCATTTTTTTTTTTTTTTTTTTTTGAGACGGAGTCTCACTCTGTCACCCAGACTGGAGTGCAGTGGCAGTCCGCCTCCTGGGTTCACACCATTCTCCTGCCTCAGCCTCCCGAGTAGCTGGGACTACAGGTGCCCGCCACCACGCCTGGCTAATTTTTTTGTATTTTTTAGTAGAGACGGGGTTTCACTATGTTAGCCAGGATCGTCTGGATCTGCTGACCTTGTGATCCGCAGCCTCGGCCTCCCAAAGTGCTGGGATTACAGGAATGAGCCACCGCACCCGGCATCCCCACCGTCTCATTTTTTTGAGACCGTGTCTTGCTCAGTCACCTAGGCTGGAGTGCAGTGGCGCCATCTCAGCTCACTGCAACCACCATCTCTTTCAAGCTCAAGCAATTCTCCTGCCTCATCCTCCCGTGTAGCTGGGGGTTACAGGCACGCACCACCATGCCCGACTAACTTTTGTATTTTTAGTAGAGACGGGATTTCACCATATTGGCCAGGCTGGTCTCAGACTCCTGACCTCAGGCAATCCATCCACCTCAGCCTCCCAAAGTGCTGGGATTACAAGTGTGAGCCATCATGCCCGGCCCTGTTGAATTTCAATAGACTCCCTGCTTTCTATGAAAGCCTCCTCAGGCTGAAAACCCAGATTCAACTAAGTTCAGTACACTCAAGAGTCTGTGTCTGCCCCTGCCAAAGGGCCCATGGAAGGCAGCTGAGGTAGGTACAAGGCCACCCATTCCTTTTTTTTTTTTTTTTTGGAGACAGAGTCTTGCTCTGTCTCCCAGGCTGGAGTACAGTGGCATGATCTAGGCTCAATGCAACCTCTACCTCCTGGGTTCAAGTGATTCTCCCACCTCAGCCTCCTGAGTAGCTGGGATTACAGGCACCCACCACCACGCCTGGCTAACTTTTGTATTTTTAGCAGAGATGGGGTTTCACCATGTTGGCCAGTCTGGTCTCGAACTCCTGACCTCAAGTGGTCTGCCCATCTCAACCTCCCAAAATTCTGGGATTACAGGCATGAGCCACTGCACCTGGCCCAAGGTCACCCATTCTTCAGGTCCTGACCCAAACTGCCAGGACAGCTGAACCCTGGATTTGGGAGACTCCAGGGTACCCTAGTGAGGAAGCTCTGGGCTCACTTCCTGTCTGTTCTGGGTCAGGAAAAGGTTACACGATATTGTCCTAAGTGGAGAGAGTTAAGGAACTAGAGCACAACTTGGAATTAAGTTAACATAAAAACCTGATTCAGCCAGGTCTCCCAGCATCTCACTACATTGATTAATAATAATTGTTAAGTATAACCTACCAGGTACCTTACAGATGTCTCCTCATTTACTCCACTCAACTGTTCCATTATTCCCATTTTGCTGGGCTTCTGTGAAAAGTCACCGAACAATCACAACCAAAATAACAATTCCCCAAACAACTAGTTTCCTTCTTCTTATTAGATCCCATCTGTGTTAACAGCAACACCATCTACTTAGATGTCCAAATTAGAAAGGTCTTGTAGAAACAACATGGTCTCTTCCTACTCTACACCTCTGCATAAATCTAGCCCTATGTCTTGAAAAATCTATACCTCTGGCTGTGGATGCAAATGGGAAGGAAATAACCCTTCACTCATTAGTGTAAAATGTGAATGAACCACCAACATGGCCACCACCTGAGTCTCCTCTGCACCCCTCTGTGGCGAGGTGATGTGAGGAGACTCTTTTTCTGATTATGGATGCTTTTGCTACAGCCAAGCTTGAAGATGTTTCTGCTGTAGTCATCTTCAGTTCCAGCGTGGCTATGTTTCCTTGGGATAGACATGGGAGAAATGTCTGTATAATGCCTTCCTAAAGCTTGGGGAAAAAATAGAACTTCCCTGGTGTCCCAGGGTGGGGTTAGTTGATCATACCTTTGTGCTTCCACATTGCACATACCCCTTTTTGCAGTTATCCCTGTGTATTGCATTCATTTTATTTCATTATTTTTACTATATGTTTTGCCAACTAGATTATAGGCTCTCAGAAGTCAGGATCATTCTAATATATCTTTTGATCTCAAGCTTGAGCCAGTGCTTGACACATTACAGGCACCCATCAATGTTTGTTGGATAAATAATCTGTGAATACAACAGGCTGGCCTATCTTTGGGCACAGGATGATCTCAGGAGATAAGGAGGTTTACAAGGAGAGTAGGAGGGAGAGACCTTCACAACAAGGGTATCTGAACGCTGTGAAATTCATTTCTGTGAGAAACTAAAACATAGTCTAAAATTCTTCCCTAAATGTATGTGATTTCTTCTCATACCAACTTTACTCCCTGCCAACAGACTATAATGTTTTCCTAAATCAGCCCAGTGAACTTAGGCTTGTTGGGTTTTAACCAACAGTAGCACTGTAGTGTTACTAGAGTAGTGATACAATCAAATCTAAGCCTAATAGACTAGGATGCAAGTCATTTAATAACAAAAAGACAAACAAGCCAATTAAAAGAAAACGTATGAAAACTTGAACAGACATTTCACAAAAGAAGAAATATATAAGCAGCCAATAACCACATGAAAAAGTATTCAATGTCATTAGAAATCAAATAAATGCAAAAGAAAACTACAATGAGATACCACTTCATACCAGTTTGAAAAACCAGTATGTTTTAAAGTCTTTTTATTTTCAAAATAATTGTAGCTTCACAGGAAGTTGCAAAGAGAGTATAGAGAGAATATTCTTCACCCAGTTTGCCCCACTGGTTATATCTCATATCACTTCATGTGGATTTGAAAACCTACAATTAAAAAGACTGACATTACCAAATATTGTTGGTGATATGGAGGAACTGGAATTCTCATACATTGTTGGTAGGATTGTCAAATGGCAACCACTTTGGAAAGCCATGTAGTAGTTCTTTACAAAGTTAAACAAACACCAGATGATTCAGCAATTTTATTCCTAAATACTTACCTAAAAGAAATGAAAACCCATGACCACAAAAATACTTACATGAGAATGTTTATAGCAATTGTGTTTATAATAGCTCCAAACCAGAAACAACCCAAATGTTCATCAATAGGAAAATGGATAAATAAACTGTAGTAGATTCAAACAATGGAATACTACATATCAACACAAAAGGATACACTATGCTACTTGCAAGAATAAGGATAAGCCTGTTGGGATAAGTCTATCAGGAATAGAAAGCCAAATACAAAATAATGTATTCTGTTTAATTTTATTGATCTAAAGGTCAAGAATGCAAAACTAATCTATAGTGGCAAAAATCAGAATAGCTGCCTAAGGGGGAGGAGGATTGCCTGGAAGGGAGCAGGGGGAAACTTTCTAGGGTGATGGGAATGGTCTGTATCTTGATTGGAGAGTTGGTTACACAGGTGTATTTATCAAAATTCATTGACTTGAACATTTAAGATCCATGCTTGCTACTCTATGTAAATCTTTTCCTTAATTTGAAAAAAATGAAAATGATGGGAAAAAAGATTTCTACAATGAGAGAGAAAGAATTACATAATGAAGGGATAAAAATAAGAAAAAAATTAGGAAGAGAGAGAATCCTGTTGTTTACTACCTGTCAGTAGCATTACAATTTTTTAATCATGAATATGTTTTACTTTGATGAAAATACAAAAACAAATTTATCTCTTTAAACTTCAAAATCCTAACATCACTATTTGATATATTATTTAGTGTTATCATTGCCATACAGGTTTTATCAAAAAAAAACCCAAGACATAAAGAGGTTGAGTCGTTTACTGAGAAATAAGACCTTGAATCTAGGTTTTCTTACTACCAATAATCTTAACCACCTCCACTCCACAGCAAAAAAAAAAAAAAAAAAAAAAAATCATACGTTTGAAAAGCATTTGTAATTGAGAGTTGCCATCAGTTTGTGGGCTTTTATAATTATTCCTTCAAAGGTAATGGACCAAGGATTCAGCTGAAGCTTCTCTCTGCTGGCAACAATCGTTTCCTGCTCCATTTTTAAATGCTTAATCACTTAGATACCTTTTGCCATCAATACTCTCCATCCATTTGCACTTTTATTGCCATTTTCCAAGGGTCCAAATGCCTCGTAGATGATTCTAGATGTCACAAATCTGGCTTCTTTATGGAGAGAGGCCTGTGCTGTGCTTAGATGTTTAATGCAAAAGTAGTGGAAATGCTGAGATGTGCATACACTTGTCAGGCTGTTTCTTTATTTGCTAGTGAAATCTAAGGAATAAACTGGTTGTTCTCTTATTATTGATTTCAAATAGATCCCCTCCCTAAAGAAAGGGTATGCCATGAACTATAACAATGGAAATGTTGCCAGGAAAACTGGCCTGCATCTGTAGTCCTAGCACAGGAGGATCACTGGAGCCCAGACCAACCTAGACAACATAGTGAGACCCTCATCTCTTAAAAAAAAAAAAAAAAAAAAAAAAAAGCAAATGCTACAGGATACAGCTAGAAGAGTGGGAATAGATCTGACAGATCATTAACCATGAGGCAGATATCATAACTCTGAGTTCTTCAGATGAGTCAGGGTGCATCTGAAAACTGCAAGACACTAGATTCTACTTGAAAGCTAGAAAGAAATTCTGAGATCATTTATTCCAAATACCCTCACTTTGCACATTAAAAAATTAGGGGTGGGGTTGGGGGAGAAATGACAACAGTGTAGAAATAGCATAGGAGTTTCTATTTAAAAATCTTAGCTTTATGTTCTGGTTTTCACTTACTAGAGGTACAATCTTGAAGTGCTTAACCTCATGTTCTCTTCTGTAAGATGGAAATAAGAGAACCTGTTCTGATGACTCACACGGTCTTATGAGAATCAAATGAAATAAGGTTTGAGAAACAGTTTTGTCAACTTTACATTAATGTGTATTATTACTGTTGCCCAAGTTGGTAAATGGAAAAGCTAAAACTAGAACTCAGGTCTCCTGAGTACACTCCATCCGTCTGAAAAACTGCTTCTAGGTTACTCAGCTGACCTCAGAGGGCAATTTATTATTAACTCCAGGACTTAGGAAGTAGCACTGGCTTCAGGAGGCTACAGAGGAAGAGCAGGAGCTGACCACTATGGTGAGACAGTGCTGGCTTGGGGAAAAGAAAGAAGCAACTAGAAACTGTCCTGTGTCAGGCAATGTGGCCAGGCAGCCTTTTGGAGACTGTTCCACTCTGTCTCGGGCTATGAGCTGGGATGTAACAGGGTGAGGAGGGCAGGACTGAAAGGGCATCAGAGTCAAGTGCTTCTATTTAGTAAGGCTGATTTCGCAGGGTCCTGCCAGGCACCCCTCCCCAAGGGCTCCCTTAGGGACAACCATCCCATCATGGGTAGGCACAACAGCTCCAGTTCCTGAGATCACAGTTTTAAATCCTCAGGGATGGGTACCCAGAGTCAGTGCCTGGACAGCACTGCTTGAGTCCTTTGCAGCATTATTGTAGAGACTTTCAACAGCATCAGAAGCCCAGTCCAGAGGAGCAGTACTGGGTTCAAATCCCAGAGCTGAAGGTCCTTGGACAAGAGATTTACCTTGTCTGAGCTCCAATGTCCTCGTTTAAAGCTGGGATAAAGGGTTGTTGTGACAAAGATGATCACAAGGGTCAATATTAACTGAACACCTACAGTGCTGAGCACTGCTCTCAGCATTGACACCGCTTGTCTCATTTAGTGGTAACATAATGCATTTTTGATAACTGCCCTGGCAGCCAGGGAGTTACCATCTATACCCCAAAAATGAAGCTCCTTTTGAGAGAGCTTCTTTCTCTCTGCCTTCTGAGTGGCCCACTGAGAAGTCCTTAAGGAGCTGTGTCTGCCTTAGGTGGGTGTTGGAGGCATTCATGAATGCCTGGAACCACAGGCATGTCCTGAGCAGCCAGACCATTGCTATTACTAATGATCAAGATCCTGAAAGCAAGAACACATAAGGGGGAATGTCGGTTGCCATAGGCCCTTGGCAGATCAGCAGAGTCACTTAGGCCAATCACAATGATTACAAGGAGCAGAAAGCCTGGTCCCATCACCCTCCTTAAGGTCAATTGCCAACCAGCCTTGCAAGGGCCTCAGGCTAGAGAATCAGACTTTCTGGGGGGGGCTGCCTCCCTGCTGGGGGCCAAAACTCTGAAGAGCAGACATTTGTACTGGCAAGCCCAGCCTCCCTCAATGGCTTCCACGGAAGACATCCTCAAATAGATACAGCTGGTTAGTACCCAGGTGGCAAAGTGGCTGAGAGACATTTGGATCCTGGCACTGTTTCCCTTGGTTAGTTTCTTCTTCTTCTTTTTTTTTTTTTTGAGATGGAGTGTTGCTCTGTCACCCAGGCTGGAGTGCAGTGACACAATCTTGGCTTACTGCAATCTCCACCTCCTGGGTTCAAGCAATTCTCCTGCCTCAGCCTCCCTAAGTAGCTGGGATTACAGGCGTGTGCCTGTAGTTTTGTAGTTCGCCATGTTGGCCAGGCTGGTTTTGAACTCCTGACCTCAGGTGATCCACCTGCCTCAGCTTCCCAAAGTGCTGGGATTACAGGCATGAGCCACCGCCCCGCACCTCTGGGTTAGCTTCTTCTTATGGACAGTCAGACTGGGAAGCTCTGCAAAAACTTGCTTGACTTAGATGTGAGCCTATCTGCCTGGGTGCTGAGAGGTATTTGTCCTCCCAGGCCTCCCGAGCTGGGCCGAGGAAACGTAATCCAAAGATGATCTGCTGGATTGCTGGTTTGATTACAGCATCCCCAAGTGTCCTAATGGCAGGGAGCAAAAGGATTGTGACCCAGAAGCCCCACCTAATGACCTGGATTTATACGAAGGGTTGGGTAGTGATTGTTAGACTCATATACTTTACTTGTGGGAAGGCTGTAGCTCACAAAGGCTCCACATGCGTTATTTCGTTAGATCCTGATGATGAGCTGTGAGCTGAGGCAACACCTGTCCTTGGTTTATCAAGGAGGAAACTTGAGGTTCTGACAGGCTGGGCGACTTGTCCAAGGTCATGCAGTGGATGGGTGGCTGAGCTAGAATTTGAACCCAGGTTGGCTAAGCCCAGGTCCTTGGCCCTTTCGTCTGTGGCAGTTTGCTCAGGTTGGTAGATTGAGCACTGCGAGTCAAGAAAAAAGTCCTTTCAGGAGCACACAGGAAAGTATATCACAGTAGTTATACTACCTGATGGAATCTGGGCTCCATTCTTTCTGATGATTTGCCCCCAAAGACATTTACCTAAGGTGGAATCCCACCTGTGAATTAGTTGAGGGGTAAGTTTCCTCACAGACTGAATACATCCAGGTGATTATTTTTATCTTCCTTCCTCACTTTTTTTTTTTTTTTACCAACCCTTTGGCATTGGGGAACCCCTGCCCACTGCCCCTGCTGAGGGCCAAACATGCAAAGCAGTGTCTCCGAGTGAGAAACCTTCCACACTGCAAAAAAATCTCCATAGTGCTGGCTGCCCCCTTCTCAGACTTGCACTTTAGATCTCCTAAAGAGAACTACAGGCCAGGCAAGGTGACTCATGCCTGTAATTCCAGCACTTTTGGGAGGCCGAGGTGGGAGGATTGCTTGAGACCAGGGGTTCAAGACCAGCCTAGGCAACATAGCAAAACCCTCGTCTCAAAACAAAATTTTTTCAAAAGAATAACACATTAATAAAAAATAAAGAGAGCTACCTAACGCCTCTCTGAAACAGACTGGAGGATGCTTAGGCCCACAGTGAGAATATCACAGTGCACATCCTTCTTTTATGTGTTAACTTCACAGAAAAGGGGTAGAGCTTAAGACTTTTCTAAGAAGGAACTAGATAATTCCTCTTCCCTGTTAGGTTCTCCAGGGTTTTGTCCTCCACTCTCCACTTACTCTACACACACTTCCTCTTCTCCATATATGACTTTGATTTCCACTTCTATATTGGCAATCCCAATCTTCATCCCCAGAGAGTTTTCTCTCTTGGTCTTCAGACCTGCAATTCACGTGATCTCTTGACATAGCCTGTTGGATATTCTAAAGTCATCTCAAACTCATTTTTAATTTAATTTTAGTTTTTTTGAAATAGGCTCTTGCTCTGTCATCCAGGCTGGAGTGCAGTGGTGCAATCATAGCTCACTGCAGCCTTGACCTCCTGGGCTCAAAGGATTTCCCCACCTCAGCCTCCCAAGTAGCTGGGACTACAGGCATGTTCCATCATGACTGGCTTATTATTATTATTATTATTATTATTACTATTGTTATTATTGTAGAGATGGGGTCTTGCTTTGTTACCCAGGCTGGTCTCAAACAATCCTCCCACCTCAACCTCCCAAAGTGCTGGGATTACAAGTATAAGCCATTATACCACCCAGCCTCAAACTCATTTTAGCCAAAGTGCAATGTAAGATCTTTTGTCTTCATGTCAGCACCTCATTCTCCTTCCCATGTCACCAGATGTCACTCCTGGGCCTTTGAGGCCAACCATCTTGGACTCCTCCTCTCTTACCTCTACATCCAAGCCATGTACTGGAGATTTTTCTTTCTGAATTTCTCAAACAGATGTCCCTCTTCTCCTTCCCCACTACTACTCACATTCATACACTCTAGTCCATTCATTCTCTTTCATTTGGTGATTCATTCATTCAAGAAATACCTATTGAACAGCCACAATGTGGCTCATGCAGGCCTTAGTTTATCTGTCACATGCTCAGAGTGACCTTTCCTGACCATCCCGTCTCCAGTTGCTTCTCTATCCTAGTCATTGCATTATACTACCTAATTAAAATTTTCCACAACTTTTAACTTCTATGTTTGTTTTCTTGTTTACTCTAAGTCTGTCTCACTAGAATGCAATTTCTATGCTATCAGAAATGTTGTCTTTTTCAGTATTCTGAACACCAAGAGCTTCATAGATGCTCTGTAAAAATTACTTGAATGAATGGAGATTACACTTTGAGATAAGGCACTAAAACTTACTACCTCTCTCTCCTAGATTTTTGGAAAAGTCTCTTTATCGGTCTACTGACCCCCTTCAATCTATCCTTCAAATTTTTTAAAGAAGTGATTTATTTTCCCTAATTCATAAGTCTGATCTTGTCACTACTCCTTTTAAATATTCCAGTGACTCCACAACTTATGGTACAAAAGCTGAGCTCCTTGGCATTGAATAAAAGGCCCTTCACGATGGGGCCTCTCCTCCCTATCCACCCTCTTATCCTGCTGGCCCCTAACTCCACCCCCAGCCAACATCCCTACTTTCTTTAAACTGAGTCGCACTGGGCTATTTGTAGTTCTCCAAATGAGTCACAGTATGTCCTCTCTCAGGGTCTTTGCCCATGATATTCTCTAAATATCTAAATATTCTCTAAATGTCTAAAACGCCTCTCCCTCATTGCTTACCTCGCAACTTCTACTCATCCCTCAAGCCTTGGGTTAAATGCTGAGAAGCTTTCCTAAATTCTGAGGCAGGTAAACATCATTTTCATCATCATTATCCTTATCATTATTGTTAGTTATCATCTATTGACAAATTATTATGTGTTAGCACTGCGCTGAATGTATTTAATCCTCACTATAGGACAATGAAGCAAGCATAATAATCATCTGCATTATAGATGAGGAAACCGAGGTTTGTAGGGGTGAAGTAGCCTGTCCCAGGTGGTACAGTATAACTGGGATTTGATTCCAGGGCTGACCCATTCCAAAGAGGCTACCTTCAACCACCATGCAGCACTGCTTCCTGCTGTTCCACTGGCCTTTGTATATACCCCATGATAGCACCTGCCTTATTTCCATATAATGGTTTGATGGCACATCTGTCTCCTCACAACACTGTCAGGTGTTTGAGAGCACAAATTTGCCATTTCATCTTTATATTCTCAACACTCTACTTAGAGCTGACACTTAGTAGGTGCTTTATAAATAATAACTGAGTGGATTAATGCAGGCCTTCTTGGCTTCAGCCCTACTGACATTTTGGGACAGATAATTCTTTATTGTGGGAGCCGTCCTGGGCATTGGAAGATGTTTAGTAGCATAAACATAAATAAACTCTGGAAACACTTCCAGAGAAGGCAGAACAGAATATTTAGAGGCCCCACGAAGTACTAGGCATTTAAAACCATACCTCATTTAAACTCTGTTTTACAAATGTGAGACCAGAAGCTGAGAAAGGTAGAGCATCTTTTCCAGGACCACGTGGTTAGTGATGATGTAGCTTGAGCACAAGCCTGCCTCCCCGGCAGGGCTCCCTCCCCACCCGGGGGCCAACTCTCCAGCTGTTCTGTGTCTGTTCTTCACTGGTTCAGAGCCACGGCAGGAAGAACGATTGTAAAACGTTGTCATCTCCAATCCCAACTGCTCTTTCAAGGACCCCATCTCCTCATTCCACCTGTTGTAAATCTCCCCCTGGACATCCTATTGTAAACTAAAATGACACTGCTAATACACAATCTTCTCTTCTCTTCCCCCACCCCACCCTGCCTCCCCCTAGCTGACTTGCTTCTACTAACATCACCTACCTCTTCAGGTTATTAAGCCTTGAAGTCATCTTTGACTCTTTTCATCCCCTACCTTCTCCCCTACTGTAGTTGAATATTTGACCCTCTAAAATTATGTTGAAATTCAATCCCCATGATAAATTATATATGTATATTTTACCTCAATAAAAATAAAAAATTATTACCAAAAAAAGGAAACTTAATCCCTAATGTGGCAGTATTGAGAGATGAAGCCTTTAAGAGATGCTTTAGGTCATGAGGGCTCTGCTCTCATGAATGGATTAATCCATTCCTGGATTAGTGGATTAATGGGTTATGATGGGATTAGAACTAGTGGCTTTGTAAGAAGGGGGAGAGAGACTTGAGAGACCTAATCGGCCCTCCCCCCATGTAATACCCTGTGCCATTTGGGACTCTTCACAGAGCCCCCCCAGCAGGAAGGCCCTCATCAGATGCAGCTCCTTGACATGGGACTTCTCAGCTTTCATAACTATAAGAAATAAAATCCTTTTCTTTACAAATTACCCAGTTTCAGGTACTGTGTTATAAGCACCAGGAAATGAACGAATAGATCCCCCCACATCTAATCATTTTTCACCTCTCACATCTGTCCCCTGATTCCCAGCTCCAGTTCCACTGCTGCTGGGTTCTCCTCGCCTTTCAGCTGGACTGTTTATTAGTAGTCCCTCTCTGTGATGGCCTCCAGGGTTTTTCCTCTCAGTTCCATCACTCCCACTGCCACCAGACTGAACACCCCTGATCTCACCTTCAAGATCAACACAAATGAGTCCAAACTCCAAATTTACCTTTACTTGCCTTTCCTCTACCCTTCCAGCCTCTTGTTCTTCGATTTCCCAGCCATAACCAACATGTTATCACCCCCAGTGACACACAGCCTCTGTATCTCTGCTCTTACTGCCTTCTGCCTTATTAATTAACATTTATAAAAGGCCACTGGTTGGGACTGTGCTCCTGCACCAGGCACAACAGACCAAACCAAAATGGAGCCCCTCGTGCTGAAGTTCCACATCACCAAGCCAAAACTAAGCTATTCATCTGACCTTCCAAGAAATCAGGAGAAGGAGATAATTGCCGAGTCCCCAAACAGGGCAGTTTTAGCAGGCGTGATAAGGAAGTCTCCTCTGCTTTAACCTTTACAAGGAAAGTAACTTTGAAATGGCCAACCTTCTTTTTGTTTTATGTTTCGCTGTCCTCAGCCCTTTTTTGTATGTGAAACCAATTTCCTCTGCTCAGCTCATTGGAACACTCATTCTATTTCAGAGAATGAGGTGTTGCCTGATTCTAGAATCACAAATAAATGCCAATTGAGATCTTTAAATTAAATTTGTTGTAATTTTGACTTTTGACAGCCTGAACAACCCTACACCCCATTTTTACCCCATTATAGTGATTTCTCACCCTTTTTCTTTCTATGACAAAGCAAAAAAAGAGCAAACATATAGAAACTCACCCTACTCTTCAAGACCCACTAAGATTCTACCTACTTCATGAAGCCTTCCTTGACCTTCTGGGTGGGAAGTCACTTTTCCTTCCTACAAACAGCTATTGCATTTCCTTTGCATCTTCTCTGGTACTTAGTCACTTTCTTCTGGGAGTATTCCATCACTACCATAGAGAACAAATTCCTGGCTCATAATCTGTGAAAGGGGATAATAATAGTACCTCCCAGCTGGGCACTGTGGTTCATGCCTATAATCCCAGCATTTTGGAGGCCTAAGTGAGAGGATTGCTTGAGGCCAGGAGTTTGAGATCAGCCTGGGCAATACAGTGAGATGCCATCTCTACAAAAAAAAAAAAAAAAAAAATACAAAAATTAGCTGGGCATGGTGGCGCATGCCTAGAGTCCCAATTACTCAAAAGGGTGAGAGAGGAGAATCACTCGAGCCCAGGAGATCATGGCTGCAGTAAGTCATGATCGTACCACTGCACTCCAGTCTGGGTGACAGAGCAAGACCCTATCTCTAAAAATGATGATGATTATGATAATAATAATAATAATAATAATAATACCTCCCTCATGGGGCTATTGAGAGGATTAAGTTAGATTAAGTACATTATTATATGGAAAAAGCTTGGGAAAGTGCCGGACACATAGTAAGCATTATAAAAGTGCTTGCTATTATTAGTACAATACTACCCTTGTGTTTCTGAAGCCCTTAGCACTGGACATAGGAATTATCAAAAAACACCCCTGAGTCTATGAGTGACTGCAGGAGCACTGTTTTTTGAAATGCAGTAACAGCTGTGCAGCATATAGCAGGGGCTCCCATTCAGTCCCAGATCTTTAAATGGAAACCGTTTTTCCTTGAGTACTACCACTCTCCTGGTGTTAGATGGCCCCTAGTCATCACACTCTTCTAGACCGGTTGACTTCAGCCCTTTTTATTCATGCCAACATCCTGAGAGAGCACATGCCTTCCTCAGAAACTCAGCTCCCTTCAATGGCTGCTTGGGTTGTGAGGGGTGAAAAAACGGGGACATGTCCAGTAAAAGGTAACCCCAAGGAGATTCCTGATATACCTCCCCCATTCCCACACTGCTCCCCCGACCCCTCCCATTCATCTAGAAAGGTCTGTCTTTGACTGCCTTCCTTTAAAAGACAGTACCTACATATAAAATGACCTGCTCTTTCATTTTCTCAACATGGGTGATATGTTGGTATGTTCTTCTTTTCAATTTGACATGAAGTTTAGTTAAAACAGTCAACCCAGTAAAGGCATCTTTTAAAGGTTTTTTTTTTTTTTTTTTTGGTCCCTTGAATAAGCAACATGGCTTGTTTCCTCTTAAGCTGTGTGTGCGCGCACAGGTCCACAAGCATGAGTATGTTAGTGCACACACATGCCATACTGGGAATAGAAGTACTTTATTCTGGGAATGCTGAGTGAGTTACTATTAAATCATTTCTATCTCCTTCACCATCAAAGCCCATCCATTGAGCTCCCCGTGTGTAAGAAACTGCACCAAGCAAAATCTAATCCAATATTAGATTCACCAAAATATTTATGTTCTTTGTTCCTAAGACCCTTTTCTCAGTCAAAAATAAGAGAAGGAGATTGGGGGTGTGGGAGGATGACGGAGAACATGTAAACATTTTTGCATAATACATCAGACCAGCCTTGCAGCCCAGTGTTTGGAGATTTGCTGGAACAAAAGGTCTTTCCTGATACATGCACAATAAGGGGCATTTCAAGTAGGATCCTTTTGCTTTAACGAAACAAAAACAAAAACTTCTTTCCTTCACTCCATCCTGCCACACATTCCAGATGGAAGGAAGGTATTATGCTTTCGGAGATCTTGTGTTTTGGCGAGATCTGAGTTCACTATTTCAGTCTTGATGCTTTCATTAGCCATAAGATCAGAATACAAATCCTTGGAAGTCAAGGTAGTGTCTCCTCACATTGCTTAGGAGAGATACGGCACCAGGTTAGGTCTTTGCTAGGAGAAAATGATGCCGAAGTGAACACAGCGTGGACTCGGTGCACCAGGGTGACCCAGGTACATCCACTGCAGAGTGTTACCTGCAAAACTCTGGCCCAGGTGGCTTCTGACCCCAAAGGGCCCAGCTCACCTGCTCTCTGATCTACACTGTCCCAGGCATTGGTTTCTGGTGTTCAGAAATAGCCCCAGTGAAACCTGTCATATGGATTATATTTCTCCCAAAGGACAGAGCTCTGCTGGTTTGAGATCCTGAATCATCAATTTAATAACACCATTCTGCATGGCAGAATGGAAAGCAGGCTTGGAAATGTTTGTTGCCAAGTTTAGCTGCCTCTGCTCTTTCAGGCAGCCTGGGAAGAACTGTCCACATTCACAGCCAACATCTCAAAGCCTTTGCCTGCTCACAAAAGGACCAGTCATCCTTAAATGGTCATGGACAGAAGAGGCAGGACAACTCACGGGCAGCTCGGATGCTGAAGGCAAAGGAAGAGGGAGAAATGAAAAGACTTTAAAAGCGTTCTCTTTCCAGCCCCCGCTGAGAATTTTAAATGCCTTTGCCTCTGGCGTATTTGAAGTCTGCATTTTATAGTCTGTTTAACTTACCCAGCAAGCCTTTGGGGCAGGCAAGAGCTGCCTCTTTGCATGTTTGTGTCTAATGCTGAATGTGCTGTTGGCACTCAGAGCAGCAGAAAATAACATGGCTAAAATCCATGGCAGCAGTGGGTGGCCTGGGCCCAGAAGGTAAAAGCCAAAGGAGAGATTTCCTATCTGTGTGGTGTAAGGAGGGCAGGAGATTTACAGAGCTCTGAACCAACACTGGGGAAGGAAGGGAACATCAAATATTGATTTTCTCCTGGAAATGGATCTTGGCCTTGCAGACTGGGAGCCTGGGAGGGACAACTAGGAAGCCCACCCCTCTGAGAAGGAAAGCTCAGGAGCCAACCAGATACTGACTTTGCTAGAAGATGCATCTCTCCAGCCGAAATCAGGATTCCTTTGTTTGGACTGGCAGAAAATAGTCTGAGGCTCCAGAGTTAGGCTCTGTCCTGGACTTGCTGTACAACCTCGCCCTACCAGGCCACCATCCCACACATTCATACATTGAATCCCTGTTGTGCACCAGACATTATGCAAACACTGAGCATATGAAGATATACAAGATACACACGATCTCTGCCCTCATGGAACTCATCTTCCAAGGGGATCACTGTAGAGGGTGGTAAGTGCTGTGAATAAATGAATGGGGAGAGGTGATGGTCAAGGTCTTCTTTTTTCCTTCCTCCACACACCAAGTAAGAGCCATGACCCAGGGTGTGCAGGAGAACAAGGGAGTCTCTGTTCCCAATCACCAGCTGAGATCGGGGAACTGTCCTGGTCAGCCCCTGTCAATTTGGGAGGAAAATCTGAGAGAAATCCATTCAAAGATACTCTGCAGGCTGATAAAGGGGAGAAGAAAAAAGGGGGAAGGAAAACAGAAAGAAAGAACGGGGCCCTCCTTCAGAAAGTGAAAAATCTTATTACCATAATTGTACCATTCAAAGAATGTAAGTAAGCTTTAGTAAGGAATATGCATGTCTGACTTTCAAAGGCCAATGCTTCTTTGTCAAAATTCACTTTTGTTATTAGGCTTGATCACAGCTCAGCTCCTGGAATACTTGAGTGAACAATTGTACATCTAGATGAGACTCTTGGGAGTGGAGCAGAAGGAATTCTTTATGAACATCATTAAAGGAAGCTGCTACAAAAATAAAAGGAGAAATAATAATTTCCATTTGTTGTATGTCTACCATGCGCCACACGTTAAACATAATTTCACTTAATCTTCACAAACAGCCCTTCTGAGTAGGCATTGTTTTCTCCCTTTTAGTGAAGTAAGGCTCAAAGAAATTAAGTACCTTAGCTAAGATCACAAAGTTATTAAGTGAGAGAGGTGGGATTTGCACCACGAGCTAGTTCACTGAGTTCAACATGGATTTGAAGGAAAATTTCCCCAGTTCCAGAATTGTGTCAGCAAAATGGCAATAAAATGTCACTGTGGAGTCTTGTGCTAGGGATTGCAAGACCCCAGAGAACTGTGTCCCATCACCGTTGTTAGCCAACCTATCATCATTCAGCATCACTGTCCTCTCCTTCAGTGCCTCATACTCCAGGTCTTACTGTTTGTTCAGCCACTTATGTCTTTATTTGTTACTGATTTCATGTAAACTGATTTGCATTATAATAGGAGCTTTCTGGATATAATACTATTATCAAAAAAGAGGCCCAAAGGCATGATGAGATTTTCAGATACTCTGACAAAGTGCATGGATTCCTGGCAGCAGGCTGTTCCCGTGATGATCCACAGCGCCTAGAAAACCTCAACCACAGGTCAGGTACTAGACACACAGTTGGGCATTGATAATATCTTCTGATTGGTTTATTCCTTTCAGCCTAGGGTCTTTGTTGAAAGGACTGAACCTCTAGAAGAGTGGTGAATTCCACACTGTTGGCAGCATTCAAGTCAAGGCAGGCTGGAGATAGGGCATTGGGAATTCTTGTTCTAAAGTGTTGGACTGGGTGAACTGCTGGTCCTTCCACAATCCTGGAAGGGGCTCTTATAGGGTCCCTATAAGAATACAGAAACCAGGTACCCTTGGAAAGGGAGACTATGAATGATCAACCCATCCTAAGAGAATGTCAATAAATCAGGAGACAAGGTGACCAGGGTGTGATTTGTGAGGACATAACTATAAATGACATGAGCATTAAGACAGTTGAAACCCAATGACATGCAATGTGCTACCAACAAGGACACTGTCTGAGTGGATCCCGTGTAAGCCCAAGGGAACAGACTTATCAGTACTTATTTTCCCAGGGCTCTCCTGGGTTGAGAATGTCTAGTTCAGGGCACCTGAGCATTCTGGTATAACCTAAAAAAGTGTCACTGGGCAGGGAGAGTTCATCTGGGGTTTCTCTTCAAGATAAAAAAGCCTTCAAAATCATCCACCTCCCTTTGCTCTGAAGCACTGATCACTAAGCAAGTTTCTGAATACCAATTTAATATCCTGAACACCTTGACAGTGAATAAGAGATGTGTGAGAGGCCAGGTGCAGTGGCTCACACCTGTAAGCCCAGCACTTAAGGAGGCTAAGGTGGGTGGATCACCTGAGGTCAGGAGTTCGAGAACAGCCTGGCCAACATGGTGAAACCCCATCTCTACTAAAAATACAAAAATCAGCTAGGTGTAGTGGCATGCACCTGTAATGCCAGCTACTCGGGAGGCTTAGGCAGGAGAATCGCTTGAACCCACGTGTCGGAGGTTTCAGTGAGCCAAGATCACACCACTGCACTGTAGCCTGGGCAAGAGAATGACAGTCTGTCTCAAAAAAAAAAAAAAAAAAAAAAAAAAAAAAATGGAGATTCGAGTGAGCATTCTGGTCACTGAAATAGAATATCCACCATTATAAAATCCAAATATGGACATTTGTGTTTATATGTCAGTTTATTGCAAGCCTGGTTATTGTAAGTCCGTCTATGAGACTAGCATCTATACAACTAATGGCTTGTCCCAGGAACATGGTGACCACACCAAGGCCCTTCACTGTGGAAAAGGCCTCACGTGGTTGAAGCCTTGAAGTCTCAGGCAGCCCCATGCTCACCCCTCTGTGACTGAGGTACTTTACAGCTCTGAGATTCTGTGATTCAAGAACTCTCTGACTGCTGCTGAGATGAAGTGCTAAGGGGTATGCATGGCCTCTGCATGCAACTGACCAGGAATATGAAAAGAGGGTCAGAGAGGAGGCTCTAGCCAACTTTTTCTGAATACATCCTCTTTTTCTTTTACTTTTTTTTTTTTTTTTTGAGATGGAGTCTCACTCTGTCACCCAGGCTGGAGTGCAGTGGTTCACTGCAACCTCCACCCTCCGAGTTCAAGTGATTCTTCTGACTCAGCCTCCCAAGTAACTGGGATTACAGGCACCTGCCACCGCGCCCGGTTAATTTTTTGTATTTTCAGTAGAGACAGGGTTTCACCGTCTTGGCCAGGTTGGTCTTGAACTCCTGACTCGTGATCCACCCACCTCGGCCTCCCAAAGTGCTGGGATTACAGGTGTGGGCCACCGTGCCCAGCCTTGAATACATCCTCTTAAAAAGACAGAGACTAGGGCAAAGGTTCTCAGAGATCTTTCCGAAACAGTCAGTAGGATCTTTTCCATTCATCCTTCTCCTTTTGATATTTTCTCAAATCAGAAAAGTTGGGAGGCTTTGAAATTTCAGCCCTAAAAGAGCTTTAAGCTAGTAGAAAATCTCACTCCATTGGAGCCTTAAAGTCAATCGTTCTCTGAGGATCATGCAGCAGACCAGGAAAGACACATTGTGAGGTGGTGTTTCTGGGGCCTCTAACCTGAGACCACATCACCATGTGGAAAACCATCTGAAACTCTGCCAAATGCCCAGGACCCAAACCATCACAAATATCTCCAATTTCAGACATAAAATTGAAGAAATACAGCAGGTTTTCAAAGTAGCAGTTGACTCACCCCCATATTGCTGGATTGCTGGTCTCAAAAAAGAGGTGGCATTACCATTGCCATGGGAACCTCCACTTTGACTTACTGGTATTCAGACCTCCAGCTGGGAAATTCCTGTTCCTGTCTCTGATTGTGGCTCATGACCTACTTCTGCTTGCTTGAACGAGAGGCCCCAGTGAGATACCTGGGAGTCAGGAAGCTCCAACCCCCTTACTCTGGAATTGACTCCATTCCCTCTCTAGCAGAGGGCAAGGCATATCACTCCACGGTTCAGTGCTGCCTCAGTTCACTAAGGATGGCAATGGCAATCTTTCTCTGATGAATGTTTTATGAGTTTAGTAGATAACATTTGAAAGGGTGCAGAGCCTGTGTATCTGGACAATCCTTTTTCCCCACTATGTTTGTCATATAGGAAGCCCAGGCCCACAGGTCTTGTTCCACATGGCCAGAGCCTTGCCCTTATCTTCAGATAGTCAATTGCTGCAGCAAATATCTTACCTAGCCCAACTGACAGGTGGATATAGTCTGGCTTGAGAACAAGGAGATGAGAGAGGAAAGAGATGAGAGAGGAGGAAGGGTAAGAAGTAAGATTAGATAAAAACTGTCAGTGGATATGGGCACAAAATTTTCATCACTTTCTCAGGAGTCATTAGATCTGTCCTGCTGCTATAATTTAATCTTACTTGCCTGTGACCATCTTTAATGCTTTTTAATTAATTTATTTTTTTGAGACAGTGTCACTCTGTCCAGGCTGGAGTGCAGTGGTGTGATCATGGCTCACTGTAGCCTCAACCCCACAGGCTAAGGTGATCCTCCTACCTCAGCTTCCTGGGTAGCTAGGACTACAGTCATGTGCCACTATGCCCGGCTAATTTTTGTATGATCTTGTTTGTAGAGACAGGGTCTCACCATGTTGCCCAGACTGGTCTCAAACTCCTGGGCTCAAGTGATCCTTCCACCTCCGCCTCCCAAAGTGCTGGGATTACAGGCGTGAGCCACTGTGCCCAGCCAACCATCTTTAACTTTTTCCTCTCTCTCTCCCATATCCAATCCATCACCAAATTCTATCAGTTTTATATTCAAACAATATCCCAGAGTTACCTACTTTTCTCAGTCACCACAGGCACCACCCACCTACCACAAAAGCAACCATCTTTTGCCAGGATTTCTGTAAAAGCTTCCTAACAACCATTTTTGCTTCTCTCCAACGCATCTGCCATACAACGGTAATAAGTTAAATTTTACAAACATAAATAAGAACACGTCAATTTTCTGCTCAACAAGGTTCCTTCCATTGTGCTTGGCATAGACCCATGGTCTTTCTACTCCACAGGCCCTGAACGGTCCATGCAACCCCTGGCCCTGGCCCATCCACTGCACTCACCAGTTATGCTGGTGTCCCTTCTCTCCTTCCCGCTGCCCCTTTCTTCCTCAGTTTCCACATTCTCACCCTTTGCATCCATCTTTCTCACCTATTCATCCTTCAAGGCTCTGTTCAAATGCAATTTCCCCGGAGAGGACATCTGAGAGTCTTCCAATCTGTGTTAGGTCCTCCTCATATGCTCTCCCAGATGCCTCTTATTTTCCCCCCAGGGAACTTCTCACGGTTTGTTATGATGTATTAGTGGTTCTCCAACTGTGGTTCCAGACCAGCAGCACCAGCAGCACCAGCAGCACCAGCAGCACCCAGAAGCTCCTTAGGAATGCAAATGACTGGGCTGCACTCCAGGCCCACTGAATCAGAGACGGAGGGTGGGGCCCCAATCTGTGTTTTAACAAACTCTTCCGAGTGATTCTGATGCACACTAAGGTTTGAGAACCAGGCCCACATTGTTATTCCTGTGGCAAACTGATTGACGTCTGTCTCCTTTACTTGAGTGAAAACTCCATGAACTCAGTGTCTGGCACAGAGCAGGCACTTAATAAAACTTTTTTGAGTGAATGAATTAATAGGTGTATTCCATTGGTTTGTTGGGAAAGAGGCTAATGAGGCCAAGATCAGAAATGTAGCCCCAGCCTGGGCTCCTGTGGCTCACTCTGCTCCATGAAGTGCTGCTCTAACTCTCCAGCAGGCCCCCAGCCCAGATTGTGCTCACAGTGTGTTTCTGGGTCTGTACAGGCTGTGTTGCTGTTCAAACCCATGGAGCCTCTGCTGCCCTTCTCCTAGACTCAGACAATCAGTGAAAGGTTTTTGACAGACAGGGTTGTACCATTATCCTCCTAACCTTTTAAATCCTTCCTCTGGAAATCTCAGAGCTCCACTGAGCATACGGTGAGCTCAGCACAGTCTTCATAGAGCAGTGCCTCCTGCTCAAAAGCCAGAACCAGTGGAGAAGCATCTGTCACTTAGGAGGCGGAGCCTCTGTCACTTAGCACATGGAAGTAGTCAACTCATAATAACCAGCTAGCACACCTTGCGCATTTACTATGTGTCTGACACTATTGAGAGGTGCACAATCTCATAGAATCCTAAGGACAATGCCAGGAAGTGAGCTATTTCTCCAATTTACAGATTTAAAAAAATGAGCATTAATGACATTAAGTATTTTGTTTTACATTCCTCCTTTAGTAGTGGTAGGGCAGAACTTTAACCTCATTCTGTCTAAACAGACACCTCGTTCATAACCCTTATACTATACTGTTCCCCATAAGTCACAGAAAGCCATAGACTCTTAGAGCTACCTCAGGTGAGCAGTCAGCCTGTTGGGTGCCTTTAAGCAGCTTGTTGGTTCCCAGAAGCTTTCCAATCAGCAATACTAGGGAATGACGTACCTGGGCACCACCCAGCCAGGTGGGTAGTTCGCATATACCTGCTAAATACAGAGAATGAAAATGTAGCACCATCAATGTGTGTATCTGTCCTGGATCTCAAACCTTTTGTTTAAACTTGTGTTTGAACCCGACTCCCATTAGAACATGAACCCCTGTGGATCCTACTAACGTCATGCCAGGCACAAGATCAGCTGGGTAAACTATGGGCCTGAGCCAATTGGTTATGCCTAACTGTATTCATAGTATATAAACACGCTGAGTTAACTAACAAGGAGGTGAGAAATGTTCACCTTTGGAAGGAGCTGAAATCTCTTAGGCTGCCAGGGCCATTTATAGCAGTCCTATAGAAGACAGAGTTTTCTAAATTAAACTTGGTATGTCTGAAAATAACTGTCTAAAACCCAAGCAACTTTTTACACATGGAATCAGGTCTACTGTTAGAATTCACAGCCAATATTTAACTTTGGTTTGGCTCTGTGCCAGATGCTCTGTGTATATTATCCATCTGCTTCAGATAATATAAAAATGAACAAGACACAACCCATGTCTCAAAAAGTTTATAATGTATGATTTGGGATGGCTATGGTGAGGTGGGGGGCAGAATGTGGAGGATGTTGGTGAGGTTTAGGGAAAGCACACTAAAATAATACATGGGAGAAGATGGGTAGCCAGGCCAAGGGCTCCAGTGGCTCAGGGAAGAGAGACATCAAATTCAATAGAACATCTCATCTTTAAGGAATCGCCTCACACTGTCTTCCAAAGTAGTTGAACTAATTTACATTCCCATCAACAGTGTACAAGCATTCCTTTTTCTCCAGAACCTTGCCAACATCTGTTATTTACTGACTTTCTAATAATAGTCATTCTGACTGGTGTGAGATGATATCTCATTGTGGTTTTGATTTGCATTTCTGTAATGATCAGTGATGTTGAACTTTTTTTCATATGATTGTTGGCTGCATGTATGTCTTCTTTTGGAAAGTGTCTGTTCATGTCCTTTGCCCACTTTTTTCTTTTCTTTTTTTTTTTTTTTTGAGATGGAGTCTCGCTCTGCCGCCCGGGCTGGAGGTGCAGTGGCGTGATCTCGGCTCACTGCAAGCTCTGCCTCCCGGATTCACGTCATTCTCCTGCCTCAGCCTCCCGAGTAGCTAGGACTACAGGCGCCCACCACCACACCCAGCTAATTTTTTGTATTTTTTTTAGTAGAGACGGGGTTTCACCTTGTTAGCCAGGATGGTCTCAATCTCCTGACTTCATGATCTGCCCACCTCGGCCTCCCAAAGTGTTGGGATTACAGGCATGAGCCACCGCACCTGGCCCTTTGCCCACTTTTTAATGAAGTTGTTTCTTTCTTGTAAATAACTGTTTAACTCAGTAATCCCATTATTGAGTATGTACCCAAAGGAATATAAATTATTCTATTATAGAGATGCATGCACATATATGTTCATTGCAGCACTATTCACAATAGCAAAGACATGGAATCAACCTAAATACCCATCAATGGTAGATTGGATAAAAAAAAAAAAAATGGTATATACACCATGGAATACTACGCAGCCATAACACAGGTACCTATGCAGTCTACAGTCCTCCACTCTACCAGCTGAGCTACCGAAGGGTGCACTATACAGCCATAACAAAGAATGAGATCATGTCCCTTGCAGGGACATGGATGAAATTGGAGGCCATTATCGTTAGCAAACTAATGCAGGAACAGAAAACCAAAAACCACCTGTTCTCACTTGTAAGTGGGAGCTAAATGATAAGAATGCATGGACACATAGAGGGGAACAACACACACTGGGACCTATCAGAGGGTGGAGGGTGGGAGGTGGGAGAGGGTCAGGAAAAATAACTAATGGGCTGAATACCTGGCAATGCAATAACCTATGCAACAAACCCCTGTGACTTGAGTTTACCTGTATAACAAACCTACACATGTACCCCTGAACTTAAAAGTTTAAAATGTATGTATAGTTTTAAAAACTGGAACATCTCAGGGGGATCCTCACAAAGAACATGATTTTCTGAGCTGAGCCTTGAAAAGTGGGGAGGAAAAAGGCAAGGCCTGAGTAAAGGTGCAAAGGTGAAAACATTGCAAGTGTATTCTGCAACATCTTGATCCAAGTGTCTAGACTGAGAAGGGAGAGCTGCAGAGTAAGCCAGACGGGAAAGGGAGAGCGGCTATGAGAGGGAACAACGGGGAGATGGGCCTCATCACTTTTTTCCCCTTGTCAGGTGGTCTGCCAATTTTAGTTTCCTAAACATACTGAGTCCTAGATGCTTCTAGAACCTGCCAGCATGCTAAGAATGTGCAACATTCCTCTTTTTCTGCCTTCCCACCTTCATCTCCTTTCTGAATAGCAGTAAACTGAAAGTACAGGACGGATGATAAGGTTGGTGCAGGCTCCCTGCCAAGCCGGTCCTAGTCACTTACGCTAAGCTGTACAAATGATCCAAAGGTTGCAGCATCCTGGTGATACAGAGCTAAGCAAGTGTTGATTTGAAGAAAGTTTGAGCAGATAGGCCAACAGAAAACAGCTGGACAGATACAGTGCAGTTAAAGTATCATTGCAAATTGAGCTGTTCAAATGTACTTACAGAAATTCCTTTCTATCTTGACTTTTTTTTTTAAGTGTAATCTAATACTAATTACAGAACACATGGGGCTGATTTCATGATATAGGTGATTTTAGGTAATGTTAATAATTCTATCACATTTGCAAAAATGTCCCTCCTTTTGGAAATGGAGGCTAGGGCATGTCCCAGGTCTCTCCAAGCATCCCCAAAGCCACAATTACCAAAAGATTGTTAGTAAAATAAGAACTTTTTCATAATAGACATATTGGGCTGGCATTAGGAACATTTCCATAAAGACAAGAAGAACTCAGGGAAAGGAAATCCCCTCTTTCCCCCACTGCCCACCCAAGAGATAGAAAAGAAGAGGAAACCAAGTGGTGTGTGAACCACCAAATTCCCACACTGTCTGGTTGCATGTGGGACAGGAACAGAAGAAAAGCCCTGAAAAGCAGACACCGGCAGTCTTGGTCTCTTAAATTCTTGGATCATTTTATAACTTGAACCACGTGATCTCTGAACTCTCTCCCTTCCCTACGCGAGGTTGTACTGGCTTTGGGTAAACCTTTGTCCAAGCATAGGAGAGCAGGACAGATGGAATCTTATCCTTATAAGGGATGTGTGAGGTGGAGATAGCTCGGGTTGCTGGGAACATCACCCTCAGTGCTGCCTCTTTTTCGCTTCCATGCCAAGATCTGGCTCAGCAGTGGGAGAGGGAAAATGGAGACATGTGTGGTTCAGAGTCCAGTGGAGATGGGATACAGGTGTGCTCGAAAGGAAGGAAGCCCTGGGAAGCATTTGTTCTTGGAACTTTAGCTAGGATATAAAATTTTCTAGTTACCCTTATAGAGACACCTGCAAGATAATGATAGGCTTTTTTTTCTCACAACATTTTGGAACCTTTCTCCTTGGGTCCTTGATGTTGGCTCCTAGCATATACTCATCCTCATATATAGTTAAGTGTAAAACATTGGATTTTTGCTGGCTTTGGACATTATTATGGTGGGCTAAGTCTAAAGGTGAATTAAGTGCCTTCTTACACACTTGGGTTCCTTCCAACCTGACAATGAGTCACTCAACTGTGCTCTGTCCTTATTTCCGTATCGTTTCACTTTCCATTATGAAAATGCTCAACAGTTTGCTCTCAGAAGCCTTGCAATACATTTCAGACCAAAGCTAAATAGATTTCACCATATTCCTGGAACAGAGGAAATATGAAGTCCAATTCATAGATGAGAAAGCCAGATTTCAGCCAAGGAGAAACAGCCTTCTAAAGTTGACGTGGAAAACTTAGACTAGGCAAGATGGAAGCTGCACAGCCTACCTACACTCCCCAGGGTAAGATGCTTGAGACAGCTTGTCATTCCTCACTGAGAAAGATACTAGCTACTCACCTCTTCATCTTCCTCCTTCTATTTAGCTCCAGGACCCAACAATAATTGAAATTTTTAGACTCCCACTTCACAGGTCTCCCCTACCCATCCACGAGTCTCCTAGAGGAAGGCCCTGCTTGTAGCCTCCTATAAACGTCTAGGGAGTACCTAGCAAGGGAGGAATCTGAAAGGTGCTCTGTGCAGAACTGAGGTCTAGAAATGTCTGCCAGGTCATCTATTAAGATCAAATGACAGCAAATTGCCCATAATGGAAAACAGGCTGAAGGAGTAAAGTAAACGAATCTAAAAAATTGGCAGTGTGCTTCTCACTGCAAAGACTCTGGACCGGAGGTTGCATATAGTAGGCTGACTTTTCGGGTTTCCCCAGGAAATAAAATAAATGCAGATCCTCCAGGATTAGTTTTTCCCCAAGTACAAGTGTTCTTTTATTGGTGGAAGCATTTTTATAAGCTGTGTTGTTTTGTATTTTAAAAAATAATACGTAATTATAAAAATCTCAAACCTTAAAAAACAGAGAAAATATACCTCTTTATTTACCCTACCTCTCCACCAACCCCCATCTCCAGAGTCAACCATGTTTTAACTGTAAATCTGAAAGGGGTTTTTCTATCTTAATGATCGTCAACCTCAGAGCCACAACACTGAACATGTATGTTTAAGAGGCTGTAATAAAATTTCTGCACATTGAATATTCAATACATGCCAACCACTGTTGCAAGCATTCTTGCATATATACACTCACTAAATTGATACAACATTCCCATGAGGTGGCAGAGGCAAGATTCAAACGCAGGCATTTGACTACAGAGTCTGAACTGAATGCTACTTACATCACCACCACCCTTATCCTCCCCATCGCCACATGGTCCACACTTGGCAAGCCACTACTTGTTCTTGATTCTCCTGCCCAAGCCTCTCTGGCCTTTAGCTTCGGAGTCAGACAAATCTGGAATCTGGGCACAAATTCTACCTCCACCACTCAATAGCTGTGTGACTTTGGGCAGTTTTCTTCACTTCTATGAGCCTTAGATTTTTTGTCTGTAAAATGAAGAGACTAATACTGCATGAGTGAGGAAGTAAACATAATAAACTATAACACAGCTAGCAAAATATCTGGCACATTCTAGATGCCCAATAAATATTTTTAAATAAATGAACAAGTGAAAGTGCAATGGCAGATCCTAGTACTAAGTCTACCTTCATCATGCTATTTTATTATAAATGATGGCTGTGTCTCCTATTACTGTGTCTCTAGTACTGTAATCTCTGTGAGATACACTAATATTACTTGTATTTAGTGAAGTATCCCCCCACAGATTCAAAAGGGGTGTTTTCATTCTCCTTTTTGGCTGTTTATCAAGAACCTCATTTCCGAAGCAGTCATTTACAGACACTCCAAGCAAGCATTGTGTCAGTCATTTTATTTTATAATCAAATCCTAAATCTTAGTGGCGCGTGCTCAGTACCCTAGAGTTTTTCCTAGGTATGGCTACTTGACACTTTCTAAAGCCAGCCCTCTGGTCTCAGATGCATTTTCTATGATAACTTTATTTGCTTATTTATTTGAGATGGAGTTTCACTCTTTTGCCCACACTGGAGTGAAGTGGCATGATCAGGGCTCACTGCAACCTCTGACCCCCCATGTGCAAGCGATTCTCCTGCCTCAGCCTCCTGAGTAGCTGGGATTACAGGCACTTGCCACCATGCCTGGCTAAATTTTCTATTTTTAGTTGAGACGGAATTTCTTCATGTTGGAGTGGCTGGTCTTGAACTCCTTACCTCAGGCGATCCACCTGCCTCAGCCTCCCAAAGTGCTAGGATTACAGGCATGAGCCACCACACCCAGCCTCTATAATAACTTTATTGAGACGTAATTCACATATCATAAAATGGGTCCTTAATTTTAAAGTGTGCAATTCAGTGATTTTTAGTGTCTTCAGAGTTGTGCAACCATCACCACTATCTAATTCTACAACATTTTCATCAGCCCAAATAAAAGAAACCCAATATCCCTTAGTAGTGATTTGCCATTCTCTACCGCCCCCTGCCCCTGCAGTCCCTGATGGCTACTACTCTACCTTCTATCCCTACAGATTTGCCTATTCTGGACATCTCATATAAATGGAATCATACAATAGATGACGTTTTGTGACTGGCTTCTTTCCATTAACAAGATGCTTTAAAGGTTCATCCATGTTGTAGCATGTATCAATACTATCCTCATTTTTATGGCTGAATAATATTCCAGTATATAGATATAGCATGGTTTTTCACCAGTTGATGGGTATTTGGGTTTTTTTTCTTTTTATCTATTATGAATAATGCTGCTCTAAACATCATGTACAAGTTTTAGTGTTTCAATTGTTCTCAATTCTCCTGCATTGATACCACTAGAAGTGTTATTGGTGGGACATCTGGTAAGTCTATGTTTAACTTTTTGAGAAACTGACAGATTGTTTTCCAAGGCAACTGTACCATTTTATATTCCAATCAACAATTGTATGAAGGTTGATTTCTCATATAATTGTTGATTTCTCATACAATTTCTCCACATCCTCATCAACACTTGTTATGGTCTGTCTTTTTTATTATGGCCATTCTGGTGGGCGTGAAGTGGTATCTCACTGTGCTTTTGATTTGCCTTTCCCTAGTGACTAATGATGTTGAGCATCTTTTCAGGAGTTTATTTGCCATTTGTATAACTTCTTTGGAGAAATTTCTGTTCAAACTCTTTGCCCAGTTTTTAATTGGGTTAATTGTTGGTCTTGGATAATTTTATAACTGCTATTGTAAGCATGGTGTGTTGGAAGGATCACGGGCTTACCTGTATTTGACCTGTATTTCATTCTGGCTTCATCACTTAGTTATGTGACCTCAAGAAAGATTTTTTTTTTAAATTTCTCTGAACCTTAGCTTTATTATCTGTAAAAAGCGATTATATCTCTCTTAAAGGGCTATTGTGAGGAACAAGTGAATAAAGCATCAAACACAGTTTGGGGCACCCTATAGGCACTCGACATTTTGTTAGACCCTCTCATCCTTCTGCTCTCATTTTAGACATGTTTTTCCTTAGGAAGCTGTATTAGATTCTAGCAGACAAAGTGGAGTGAGTTGAAGTCTAAAAGGCAAGGCCCCCAATTGGAAGAGGTCAGTGAGTTTATTATGAGGAGTCCCGTAGACACACACACACACACACACACACACACACACACACACAGTTCCTCCACTCAGCATAAGATCATCCGGACAAATACAAACTGTTTCAGTAGCTGAGAAATAGGAGGAAAGAGACAGTTATAAAAGAGGAATTGTAATTCCTTACTCCAGCACCAGTACTCTGTACAATCCTTGCAATTTTGAACAGTAAGGCTTTAAGAATAGGGTGGCTTGAGAGGGTTGGATAACATGACATTCAGAGTCTGGCTTTCCATAAGAACAAGTCTGGCTCTTGCTTATTAACAGTCTGGTAATGCACAAAGCCTGTCATTTGTTCTTTCTCTAATGAATGGATAGAATGTTTAATTTCCTGATGGGCAACCTAGTAATTTTAGGCTCCCGCTTCCAAGCTTTTGTCTGCCTTGTTCCATGTGCATAAAAACAACCTCCTTCCTCCTGCTATCATGTGCTGTCTTTCTTTCCACTAAAGCTCAGCTCAAAGGCCATTTCCTCTAAGTAGTCTATTCTAATAGGGGAGGATAAGCATTGAATGTGTGGCCAGACTGATAACTGCACTTAGTCACCAATTCTGCAATAATGTATTGAGCAAGTACCATCTGCAAGACCTTGTGCTATGTATTAGGAACACAAAAGGGAATATGACACAGTCTGTGCCCTCTGAGCTCATAATGCATTGGGTAAGATGGGTGTGTAAAGAGATATTTACAAATAATGTCACATTTCAATGATTGCTCTAAAGTAGTTTTCATCATTGGAGCTCCCAGGGTAGGACTTGCAGGAATGGCAGATACTGAAGTTTCATCTTTCTTCAGATATCCCATTGGCAACTCTTTCATTTGTATACAATCACTAGAAGGGAGCAGTGAAAAACATAACCCATTTCTTCATTATTCTATATTAAATAATATTTTGGAGAAGGAAACCAGCAGAGAAGAGAAGGAATGAAATACAATAGATTTGTAAATGGTTGTTCTAAAAAGAAAAATGAAAGAGAAGTCATAGGAAAGTATTAAATTAAATTTATAGTTTAATTTTGTTATATGTAAGTAGAAGCTGCAGAGATACATTTAAGCAAGGGGAGGATGATTTCCCTCCCTTCCTTCCTTCCTTCCTTCCTTCCTTCCTTCCTTCCTTCCTTCCTTCCTTCCTTCCTTCCTTCCTTTCTTTCTTTCTTTCTTTCTTTCTTTCTTTCTTTCTTTCTTTCTTTCTTTCTTTCTTGTTGTTTGTTGTTGTTTTTTGAAACGGAGTCTCACACTGTCGCCCAGGCTGGAGTGCAGTGGCGCGATCTTGGCTCACTGCAACCTCTGCTTCCCAGGTTCAAGCGATTCTCCTGCCTCAGCCTCCAGAGTAGGTGGGATTACAGGTGCCACCACCACACCTGGCTAATTTTTTTTTTTTTTTAGTAGAGACGGGGTTTCACTATGTTGGCCAGGCTGGTCTTGAACTGCTGACCTCGTGATGGAAGGATGATTTCTATTTCCCATGTCCCCCAGAATTGCACAGGGGTTCCCATCCACCCAGTCCCTCTGCTTCCCAGGTTCAAGCAATTCTCCTGCCTCAGCCTCCAGAGTAGGCGGGATTACAGGTGCCCACCACCACGCTCAGCTAATTATTTGTATTTTCAGTTGAGACGGGGTTTCACTATGTTGGCCATGCTGGTCTTGAACAGCTGACCTCGTGATAGGAGGATGATTTCTATCTCCCATGTGCCCCAGAATCGCACAAGGGTTCCCATCCACCCATTGTCCCGTGAACAGGATCCTCAACCTCCTCTAGGCCTCCATTTGCTCATATTTAAAAGGAAGAAATCAAACCAGTGTGTTCTGAAGATTCCTTATAGTTCTGACAGCCTATGAATCAGAGTGGGCAGTTTATTCATGTATTTATTTATAGCTATGAGAAAGGAAGAAAATAAAAGTGGCAGGAAAAGTGGAGGTGGCTTAACATTTATTTGATTGTAGAGGGCAGTGAGAGAGTGAGAAGAACCCTTTGCATTGCTTTTCTTTCTCAGTGGTCTGGGGAGAACCACAGAACGGTGGCACAGCGCCCTATGGCAACAGAGGGGCAGCCCAGGGAGGATTAGGAATTGAGAAAGACAGCAAACAGGTCCATGAAGCGTCATTTTTCTAGGTTAGGAAAATGTACAGCCAATAGTTTGTGGTAACCAGCCTCCAATGTGATAGAGGAGATGTGGGGGTAGAGAATGGGTTTTAAAAATAAAAAACAGGCCAGGCACGGTGGCTCACGCCTGTAATCTCAGCACTTTGGGAGGCCGAGGGGGGTGAATCACCTGATGTCAGGAGTTCAAGACCAGCCTGGCCAACATGATGAAACCCCATCTCTACTAAAAATACAAAAAATTAACTAGGCGTGGTGGCGTGCGCCTATAATCCCAGCTACTCGGGAGGCTGAGTCAGAAGAATCGCTTGAACCCGGGAGGCGGAGGTTGCAGTGAGCTGAGATTGTGCCACTGCACTACAGCCTGGGCAACCAGCAGAAAACTCCATCTAAAAAAAAAAATAATAACGGTGACAGGTGGCCCACAGCCCCTGAGAGATGTTCGAGACATGGTGTTGTATAAATCCCAGGTATGTGACTCCCTGGGGGACACCTGTCACGATGTTTTTGTAGCCAGGGCTGAATGTGGCAGGATGCCAGCATCACTCTGCAGGCACAGACTGCAGATAAACCACCCCTGACTCATATCTCCAACTGAAACAACACCTTGAACCAGCCAACTTCCTTTCCTTCTCCATCAAGAATGCTTTATCCTCTTATTTCTTTGAATCATGTATATCAGATTCCATTCTCTCTGGTATACCACTACACCCTGGGGTAAACTACAACTGCCAAAATAGCAATTAGTACCTCCTTAGAAAGAAACCCATGAAATGGCTCCCAATCTACTAACTACATGCATGGCAGAAATTGTCATTGTATGACCCATCCTGTCTTTCTGACCTCATTCATTTATTCTCCCATTTATGTATTAATTCACTCACTCAACTTTGGGCTGTTACAAGCTCTACACCTTGGGCAAATCATTTTACCTCTCTGCCTCATTTTCTTCCCCTGTAAAAAGGGAAGTATCTACTTCACAGGGTCATTTTTAGAATTAAGTGAGTTACCGCATGTGAAGTGCTTAGAACATTGGCACCAATTAAGCACCATGTAAGCATTAAATATCATCATCATCATCATCATTAATTAGTATTAGTATTATGTAGTAAGCTAAGCACTCTGCTATCCACCGTGGATTCCAAGATGATTAAGTCTCAGTCCTTGACCATGCCAGCACACAATGGTCAGAAATAGTAGATTTACAAAAAGTGTTATTATTGTTGATATTGCAGGAAATTTATTTGAGACATGGTAAGAAGGTAGAATGGAGTAGATATTAACAGAATGGGTGTGGGAGTGAGATGGGGAGGAGTCTGATGTGGGTACAGGGATAGATGGTGGTGCCATTGATACACTGAGTGAGTGGACTGAGAGGCATTTAAGAAGCATAGATGGATCTTATGCTAATATGAGCGATCTGGAACAGAGATGACAATTGCAGGAGGGAATGAGAGCCAGCAATGAGTGTGAAGACCTCTATGCCTTTTTGCATGCTATTACTTAAAATATCTTACCTCCTCCTGTCAACGATGCAAAACCTGCTTATCTGTCAACATCTTCTCAGACATCAGCTCCACTGGGGGTATCTTTATCTGAGCACCACCCCCTATGGAGTGAACCACTCTTTATGCTCCAAGTTTGTTACTCATACATGCTTACTTGATTTCACATGTTACACTTAAAGCAATGATCCATTTGAAAATCTCTGTCCCTGACTTAGATATGTCTCCCCTAAGGAATGGAGATTAATTCCTAGCCATCTTCCTATTTCCACATCCTAGCATGGTGCCTGGATCACATCCACACTTTTCTCAGCTTAGTAAATAAATAAGGGCTGGGAGTGGTGGCTCAGGCTTGTAATCCCAGCACTTTGAGAGGCTGAGGCAGGCGGATCACCTGAGGTCGGAAGTTCGAGACCAGCCTGACCAACATAGAGAAACCTCATCTCTGCTAAAAATACAAAATTAGTCAGGCATGGTGGCACATACCTGTAGTCCCAGCTACTCAGTAGGCTGAGGCAGGAGAATCGCTTGAACCCAGGAAGCGAAGGTTGCAGTGAGCTGAGATTGTGCCATTGCAATCTAGCCTGGGCAACAAAAGCGAAACTCCATCTCAAAATAAATAAATAAATAAATAAGCATAAATAAGACACAGTTCTGCAAATAACTTATAGTTTTATCATAATTTTAGGTCAGGCATAACTATATGAAATCTTAAATAACAGAGGCCCATGCAATTAGACATTCCAAAGAGGCACAGCAGTAACTTTTACATGAGTAGTCAAGGGCAATAGATTTCAACACATTGTTGACCACATAACTGTTTCAGTAAAAATATTTTGGGCACAACTTGTCATATATAATTTACTAACCCATAAATTTTATATGTGTCTTATTTTACTATTGTGCTGTGTACATTGAAAATATACACAAAGATAAAAATTAAATGAGGATGCAATAACAATATAAATAGAAGTGTCAATATTTTCTTCCTGTGCCCAGTGGATTGTCTTGGCACACCATTTTAGATACCAGAGGTCTAGAGCCAGCTATTCAGAATGAGGTCCCCCAGCATGGCACAAGCTATTGTGTTATTAGTCTGCAACTCAATAAGCAAAGAAATGGAGAGTAAGCATCTAGAAACTTCTGTAGTGAATTTGGTAGGTCTATGTATGTCTGCTGAATGTGATAATTAAACGTGGTCTTGTGTTTTGTATCTCTTTGTTTCTTATTTCATTTTCTAATTTATTTACTAAACAAATTTAATAAATAATATTTATTATATAAAAGTATTGATCCCACAGTGGATTGGAAACTGAAAAGAAATCAAAATAAAAACCTGGTCTTTCACCACAGAGAGCTTGAGAAGTGCTAGAACAGACGGCAAGTCTTAGAGCCATTAGCTTGGGGGGCCTTGAAGAGCAAGTCCCTGCAGTGTCACGGGGTCCTCTGGGTTCAGAATTAAGGGGCAGCATCATGGCTGCAGTGGACTAGAGAGGATTCCTGGAGGCCAGAATAAGGACAGAGAAGTCTTTTCTCTTGACTGCTCCCTGCCCGTGGTTGCTCTATCTCATCTCTTCTGACGTCCTGAGGCCTCTACACACCACACAATAAATGCCGTTGATCTGAACAGAATTGGGGGTTTTGGGAGAGTTACATAAAGGAAGTCTGAAGATCTGAAGGAGCTCAACCCCTTACAGGGGTGCTAATTCTGTCCCCAGATTGACCGTGTGTGTCTGCCTTCCCTCCTTTGTCCCATAACATGCCGCTTGGTGTTGCGGATCTGAACTCTAAGCACTTTGCTTTAGCACCTTCTAAGCACCTTCTCCCCTCCCTATTGACACTCCATAAATATTTGTTGGCAAGGCTGGTGAAAATATTAACACACCATTCTCTTCTCCGTTATCCTGTGTTGATACCATTTAATTGCATGTATTCCCCAGTAGGTTCATAGTTCTTTTGTTCTTGCTTAACCGTCAAATTCAGCCACACATCAGAGCCGGCAACTCATGAAGTTAGTCTGTGCAAAATGGGGCAATTTAGCAAGCAGTGTTCCATTTATAACCTTGCTGCTCAACATGGGCAGGGAGAGCTCTTCTATTAAAATGCACAGTCACCAGTCCCTCTCTTGACAGCTGCCTAATCGCGGGCACAGGGAAGACTTCCAGGTCCTGGCTGTGAGACCCCTTCTCACAGCAACTCTGAGCCAGCGACAGGTGTGCACTACACAGCTCTGCCCCTGGTTTCCAGGACTTCTCTGGAAGAGATGAAAGTTGGAGCATATAAGAGCTCACATTTATGGAGCATTTAATATGAGCCAGGTTCAGTCTTAAGTGCTTAAAATGCATAATCTCATTCTCGCCTCCCCAAATCCTTTCAGGAAGGTATTCTTTTTTTTTCTTTTCTTTTCTTTTTTTTCTTTTTTATGTATTTATTTTTGATGGGGACTTGCTCTGCTGCCAGGCTGGAGTGCAGTGGCGTGATCTTGGCTCACTGCAACCTCTGCCTCCTGGGTTCAAGCGATTCTCCTGCTTTAGCCTCCCAAGTAACTGGGACTATGGGCACACACCACCATGCCCAGCTAATTTTTTTGTATTTTTAGTAGAGACGGGGTTTCACCATGTTAGCCAGGATGGTCTCCATCTCCTGACCTCATGATCCACATACCTCGGCCCCCCTAAGTGCTGGGGTTACAGGCATGAGCTACCACACCTAGCCTATTCTTTTTTTCAATTGTGGTAAATATTCATAACAATAAAACTCAACATTTTAACCATCATTAAGCAAACAGTTCTGTGGCATTAAGTACATTCCCACTGTTGAGCAGCCATCACTGTCATCCATTTTCAGCACTTTTTAATCTTCTCAAACTGAAACTCTATACCCATTAAACACGAACTCCCCATTCCTTTAACTCCTCATTAAACACTAACCTCCTCCTGGTCCCTGGCAACCACCATGCTACTTTCTGTCTTAATAAATTTGTCTATTCTAGGAAAGAGGATGGTACTCTTCTTATTATCCCCATTGCAAAAGAGGAAACTGAAGCACCTACAGTTTAAATAAATTGCCCATGGAAACACCACTAGCAAATAGAAGAGCTGGGATTAGCACTCAGGAAGTCTGGCTCTGGAGCCCGCTCGGCCATGCTAAAGAGAACAGAGGACCCTCCGAGAAGAGGAAAAGGTGCCTCTTTTCCTTAATGCCACCTGCATTCCCAACACACGGCTGCAACCTGACCAGAGGCAGAAAGGTGGGAAAGGGCTCCTCCTTCCAGGACCCAAGAGGGAGAAAAAGAGCCTGGGATGATTTCTACTGCTGTGTTCATCCCTCCTATTACTTCCTACCACTACTACCAACTCCCACCACATACATACACACACACATGCACACACACAAAATGCACACACACACACACACGCAGAGGCTGCAGTTGCAAAAATTTGAGTTCTGGTACCAGACAGACCTGGTTCCAGGTACAATTCTGTGATGTGCTACATGTCTGCCCTTTCCTGAGTTTCCGTTTCCGCTTCATTCATGTGGGGATGGTGTTATGTATCTTACTGGTATGCTGAGAATAAGGGTTAAATGAAATGAAGTTGTGAAATCATCAGGCAGAGTGTCTGGCAAACAGCAGAAACTCAATAATTGTGAACTCCTGTCCCACTTCTCCACTTCACCCTAGAAGGAAACTGCAAAACCTCTGTGAATGCCCTGGAACCCAGCCAGCCTAGGAGTGCGCTTCATATCCGGTGTGCTGGGGCATGAGGAAGAGACAGGGTTGAGGGGAAGGACTGGTTGGGATCCATTGATTCTGGGGGAATGGAATAAAATCCCCAGAAAAATATGCATACCTCTTGCATCTCAAGCATTGGCAGGACAATTAGAAGAAGGGGACGCTGGTGGGCTCCCAGTAATACTGATGCTGTAAAAGCCAAGCTGCTGCCTGAACTTCTGTCCCTTGGCCGGCGGGCAGGCTGGACAGCTCCTGCCTGTCCCAGTGCTCTCCCACTACAGCCCCAGAGTCTCAGGGAGGGTTGAGGATGCTGGGGAGGGTGTGGTAAATGCATATTGAACCAATGACTAAGTGAGTAAATGCATGGTGCCTAACCACAGTGCCCCGCATGTTTTTACTTAGGAAAAGCAAACAAATGACCTGGACAAATATTTCAGGATGGATTCCCCTACACCCCCTACAGGTGAAAAAAAGAGGCCAGGGGCAGGAGTCGTGTATGTAGACACTGATTTTGTTTGATACTTTCAGCCACCTGGGGCATTAGATGCACTTTATAAAACTCTTCATCCCAGAAGAAGTTGATTGCTAAGTGAAGGAAGCTGATCTGAAAAAGGCTATATACTGTATGATTCCAACGATAGGACATTTTGAAAAACGCAAAACTGTGGACACTGTAAAAAGACCAGTGGTTGCCAGGGGTTGAGAGGAGGGAAGGACGAACAGGCAGAGCACAGAGGATGGTTAGGGCAATGCAACTGCTCTAAGTGATATTGTGGAGGTGGTTACGTGTCAATAGACATTGTCCAAAACCATAGGATGCACAACACCCCCAGTGAGCCCTGGTATAAACCATGGCCTCTGAGTGTTGTGTGGATGCAGCTCCATCAGCTGTAACTAATGTACCCCTCTGGTGGGGGATTGATAATGGGCAAGGCTGTGCATGTGTGAAGGTGGGAGTCTATGGGAAATCTCTGTACCTTCTCTCAATTTTACTATGAAACTAAAACTTCTCTTAAGAAACTTTTTTTTTTTAAAGGAGTTTGAAGAGCCTGAAACTCCAGGGTGTTCTGAGTTCTGCTGGGTCTGCTGCTGGCTGGAAGGCAAGGAGAGGAAGCTGCTGTGCTTCCCAAGTACCTTCTTTTCTTTTCTGTTTCTATTTGTTTGTTTTTGTTTGTTCGTTTGTTTTGAGACAGGGTCTTGCTCTGTCACCCAGGCTGGAGTGCAGTGTTGCAATCATGGCTCACTGCAGCCTCGATCTCCTGGGCTCAAGCAATCCTTCTGCCTCAGCCTTGTGAGTAGCTGGGACCATAGGTATGCACCACCACAGCCAGCTAATTTTTTTAAACTTTTTGTAGAGATGAGTCTCAACACATTGCCTAGGCTGGTCTCGAACTCTGGGGCTCAGGTGATCCTCCTGCCTTAGCCTCCCAAAGTGCTAGGATTATAGGCACAAGCCCCTTTACCTGGCCATATCATCTCCTCTTTGCAGGGAGCAACATGAAATAAACAAAAGATGACCTAGGTCCGCTCTTCTAGAAAACAGGGGCTGCTTCAGGAGGATGTTTGAAACAAGTAAGGGTTCCAGAAACAAGGGCATGCCTCTCAAGGAACTGTGCTGCCTGGCATTGGCTAGTGAAAAAAATTAGAAGCAGAGGATATCCATCAAACCAGAAAAACAGACACAGAAAAGAAACCAAGAAGGTGAAACAGAAACAATGACTACAGAGAAATAGACTCCACACCACAGAAAGTGACAGGAAAAGTCAGAGAGAACAGCAAAGCCAGAGAATAGAGATTGAGCAAGGGAGTGAAAGCAAGACACCAAGGCAGAGATGGGAAGAGTGAGACAGAACAAGCCTCAGCCTCCAAATGCAGAAATTTAATGATTATCTGTGTTAGCCACCTGTACGGCTCCCAGGTTCTTTCTGTTCCTCAAAATATAATAGATCCCAATGTTCAATGAAACTAAAGTTCAGAACCAATTGCTTGGTTCCTTGACCTCTTCCCACGTTTTGTTTCTGCAAACAAAACAGCAAAAATGCCCCCTCTCTTTCCTTTCAAGGCTAGATAATTTCCAAGGAGATTTTGGAAAGCAAAATCCAAAAGTATGATCCTGGAAGGTGACCAAGCTGGACAACTGTGCTTCAAGGCATGTTGTTATAGAGATAAGATACTCTACAACATCAAAAAGAATTCAGCTCTGATGCCATGTGTGCAGGTCAGCCTGGAAATTGGGTCAGGAGCCAACATCAAAGGTTAATCTCGCAGGGCCTGGAGGTGAGAGATTCTCCATGGATTCTTCTTGTGAATTGGAGGGGCCAAGTGTCTTTCATCTTCTAGGCTCCACGTGGGAGAGGCCGGCTCCCCCAGGGAGGCCATCAAGTCCAGGCCCAGTTGTCTCACCCCTGCAGCTGACAGACTCTAAACAAGCTATTGGGCCAAAGGGCCCTCGGAACCGGGCCAAGTGAGCCGCGTTACTGAGGTAGTCAGCCCTAGGTGGTGAGAGAGGCCCAGGCCATTCCCTCCAGCTGAGAGTAGCTACTCTATTCAGCCCAGCGTGCTCTTCAAGTTGTCATTTCCTGGTACTTTAACATGAAAAGGTAGGGCAAGCATTGCAGAATAAAATGTCTGGCTCTCTTTAAAAGTCAGTATTCTCTATGTGGTCAGAAACCTAAGGTCCTATCTGAGGGGCCTGATTGCAAAAGGGTCCTTTACATGGAGCGTCATGCACCACCAAATCCTTCTCCCTTCTCCTTTCCACGACCCCGTGGAGAGAGAATAAGCAGAAATGTAATAGGGTCTGACTGTCATGGGGCAGCACCAGGCCTGACAGGGCTGTTGACTCCTTCTGTAATAACCACTGGGGGAAAAGCCTCAGAATATCTATGAAATTCCATGGAGTCACCAAGGAAAAACAAGTGTCCACAGCAAGGGTCTGCACTTATTCTAAAGCTTCTGCCACTTCTGTTGAGATGATTGAACTTTATTCTTTTTTTTTTTTTTTTTTTTTTTTGAGACAGAGTCTCACCCTGTTGCCCAGGCTAGAGTGCAGTGGTGCCATCTCGGCTCACTGCAACCTCCGCCTCCTGGGTTCAGGTGATTCTCCTGCCTCAGCCTCCAAAGCAGCTGGGACTACAAGCACGCACAACCACCCCCGGCTAATTTTTGTATTTTTTAGTAAAGACGAGGTTTTACCATGTTGGCCAGGCTGGTCTCAAACTCCTGACCTCAAGTGATCTGCCCGCCTCGGCCTCCCAAATTGCTGGGATTACAGGCGTGAGCCACTGCACCTCGCCAGTTGAACTTTATTCTTTATTAATAATTAAGAACTGCTACCTTGTATTGAGCAATCATTATGCATCACTTTGTTAAACACATTTTGTATATTATTTCATGTAACTCTTATGCAATAACTCAGATGTTGGATACAATAACTCAGGTGTTGCTGTCCCCAAATTTTAGGTGAGGAATCTGAAGTTCAGAGAATGTTAAGTAACTACTCCAAGGTCATCCATGTAGGGTTGAGGGTCTGAACAAATTCCCTCTAACCTTAAGTCTGCACTCAACCAGTATACTGTGGCACCATTTATTTTAACAAGAAGCATTGTCAACAGACAAAAAGCACAAAAGTGATGGTTTCTCCAAAGGAAAGATAGACTTCAGGAATCTGCTTGCACCCCCCGGCTCTGGGCACCTCACCTGTGCAATTCCAGACCAGGCCATCTGTCCTCAAGAGACCGCTGGCCTCAGAGCCTTCTACCCCTTTGAGAAGAGCCTTTCTCTCCCCACTTACGGGGGATCATCTGCTTAAACTAGGCCAGAGTCATACTCATTCATTCCAGAAGGGGCTGTGATTCACATCCGAGCTTCAGAAAATGGTTTAGTTTGATTTAAAGGGGAGATGAAAGCAAAATAAATGCTGAGATGCTGACAAATTTCTCCAGATCTTAATTTACATTCGTTTTGCTTTCAGATCATTTGATTTGTTTTTATTTTCAAACTGTGTTGTACCACATGCAAGGAAAATAGATTTATTTAATCTGTATCCTGTGATTTCATTGTTTATTAATATCAATACCAAGTAGATGAGGAGTGCTAAGAGAGGAACATCAGATGACTTTCCATCTTCTCTCTAGGAAGCCATAATGACAACCGTCAAGCTTAAGAGTTTCAGAGGCTTAGAGAGTCTTCAGGGCTGACAGCCACACTAAGTGCCACTTCCCCAGATGCTCCCTTGTAGTGAGACTGACCCTGGCACAATGCAACTGGAAGACTTTAGTCTCCTCCCTAGGAATAGGATGCGTGTTGATGTTCCTAGAGTGTGTCTAAACACGCTCTACATTTAGCTCAAGTGTTGACATTCATTGATCCATAAATGTTTCAAAAGAGGAAAACATTCCAGCCTGACTTTTCATGGAGGCAGAGAATCAGGTCTTTCAGGACTGGGGGCAGGGAGTCCCCTTACGACAACCGCCACAGCTTCCTAACTCATGCCCCTACCCCCATCAGCTTTGTCTCTCCTTTGTCCTCCACAGACCTGCCATCACAATATGATCTTACCACCTTCCTATTCAGAATTCTTCACCATTAGCTACTAAAATAAATAAACAAACAATACAACCCATGGCCAGTGCTTCCCTTTATCTATCCAATCATTTAACAAATATTTATTGAGCACTTGCTCTGTGCCAACCATAGTCTGGTTCTGGCCAGCCTCTTCAGCTACATCTTCTACTCCACTGTTGCCCAACTCCACACCCCACTCCCCACTTACTCTTCAGCGCTTTCCACTTCCTAAGACTGATTTGTGTTTTCCCTCCCCTATGCCTTTGCCCAGGCTGTTTCCTGTGGCAAATTCCTCTCTTCCACGCACATATATCCAAGTTCTACACAGTTTCAAAGACAACTCAAGTCTCAACTCACTTTCTCTATGAAAACTTCTTGGATTTCCCCAAGTCAGCATTAATTCTCTGACCATCTGCAGCCTCCCTGATCTCCTGGAAGAAGTAGCTGCTCCCCTCTCAATTCCTTGATCACCATGCTCTTTCCAATCCCTCCATTATTTTCTTACACCTTGGTAGCATTACTTCTTGACTACTATCCATTGAAAGGAGAGTCCACGTTTATTCTCCTCCCTCCACCTAAGTCCAGAACAAATCCTCTCAGAGTACTTATGAGTCAATGGGCACGTGAACGCTTTCTCCTCTGTTCTCTTGGCACTCTGTGTTCACAATTAGGTTACTGATCACACTCTGGTATTAGAATCACCTGTGCTGTGTAGATAATTATAAACCACTTAAGGGCAAAACTCTTGTCTTGTGTATCCTTTTCATCTCCCACCACATCTGAAAAGAAACGCCTCACTCAAAGTGGTCACTCACTAAATACTATTAAGATGAAAGGTAAAAAAATTAAATTCCCATCCTTCCAGGTGGGCCTAGGGGGTACTGGGGAAGACCTAAGAGTGCTGAAGAGGTCGTGATATCTTGGTATCCAGTTCCGTTCAGCTAACATTTATGAGAACAACCTATGTGTGTTATTACTATTAATGTACTGATATAATAAATTAATGGTATTAATAATTAATATTATTCATTGTTAATCTCATTAGCTGAGAACCTATTAAGTGGGTCACATTTGAGGGTCAAATTGGAGAAATAGAGGTGAATATGACATGATTCTCCTTTCCAGGAGGTTACAACAAAAATATAGAAGATAGAGCTACGTGAAAAAACAGCCAAGTTCTACAGCAGTGGCTTGTGAGTGCTGGCTGAGGACTTGTGCTGGTCCATAACTAAGCATCCATTGATCTACGATGAGGAGCGGAAAAACTTGACTTCACTTTATTGAGGGCTAAATTTATTCCAAGTAAAGGATTGTTCACTATTCCAAGAGTATATCCTTTGTACTTTGGTGGGTGGGTGGGTGTGTCCTTTCATATTGCCATGATGTGATGACAGATGAGTGATTTTTGGTTTGAAAACTAAAAAGTTGAGAATCTAACGTTGATCCTCCTAATTATTTTTTATTTTAATTTTGCTGTTCCATGAAATTCAAACCTGGAATTCACCATTTCCCTATATAGAACTTTACGATCTTGAAGATGCATTTGACTGTGTGGTAGGTAGAGTGAAGACAAGCCTGTTTTCCATTAAATATCATGGCCTTATCTACAGGGGCTCCAGCAACCCCTTCATGCAGAGGTAAAGTGCCCATCTCCTTGGGCCTGAGAACTGTTTGAGAGGTTTAATTTTCTTGAGAGGAGTTCAACTCTGCTCAGTTAACTATCAGAAATCTGGTTCTCCTTGTGGATTTTTTCTTCAGGAACCCCACCAAGGGCTTCCAGGGAAGATCAAGGGGAAAGTTCCCCTCTTGGTTCTGGGTGGGAGAGGAGAACAGCAACTGCTGGAATTCCATCTCCCCTGTCTTCCTCAAGGAAGGAAATATTCAGCAGGAAGTGCGACACAGCTATAGTCTGAAGGCAGTGGTGGAAATTCACGAAAGCTGGGATAAGGGAATAGGGAGGAAAAGGAACTCTCTACCTGTAGTAAAGAGGCAGGAATTCATGCTGGCTACAGCATTACAGCTGGAGAAGGGGTAAGAACACTTGAGAAAGCCACAACCCTGAGTTCCAGATTGTCAGTGACTGCATACAACTGAGGCTTAATCAGAACATCAGAGAAGGCACCCTCCCCATACCCACCACCTCCATGCTGTCAAGCATAAGTGAAAGCATCACTGGAATACAACTGGGAGTGTGGCAAAAGGCAGTTCTGTCTCGAGAGCAGTGCAAAGGGAGACTCAAATCCAAGCAGAAATATTAGAAGTCATGCAGAGTACAGACATTGACAAAAATTCTCTTAAATTAGTCTACACCATAAATACACATTACCGTTAAAGAAATTGGAAGACTTTGGTGCACTAAGGGTAACAGCAACATGGACTTCAAATCCAGTCCAACCTCTGACTAAATTAACATAAACTCTCTACACTAAGGATCTACCAAAAGGAAAAATGGATTCACTTCAAGAATGAAAAATATTCTCCTCATTATCTACTGTCCTATACAACTTGTCCAGTTTTCAACAATAACAACAAAAAGTACAAGGCAACAAAAAGGCAAAGGAAAACAAAGTCTGAAGAGAATCACTAAAACCAGATTCATAAATGACATGGGTGTTGGAGCTATCAGATTAGAAATTCAAAATAACTATGATTTATATGTTAAAAAAACTCTAATGAAAAAAGCAAACAAGGATCAGATAGGTAATTTCATCAGGTAGTTGAAAACTATAAGAAAGAATGAAATGGAAATACTAGAAATCAAAAACACAGAAACAGAGATAAAAATGTTATCAGTGGGTTTATCAGTAGACTTAACATAGCTGATGGAAGAATCAGTAAATCAGTAAACTTGAAGATAGGTCAATAGAAATGATCAAAATTGAAACATAATTTATAACATAATAATAAGTCAATTTTAAAAAGGTAAAAATAGGCCGGATGCGGTGGCACACACCTATAATCCCAGCACTTTGGGAGGCCAAGGTGGGTCGGTCACTTGAGGTCAGGAATTAGAGACCAGCCTTGCTAACATGGTGAAACCCCATCTCTACTAAAAATACAAAAAAATGAGTTGGGCGTGATGGTGGGAGCCTGTAATCCCAGCTACTAGGGAGGCTGAGGCAGGAGGATTGCTTTAGCCCAGGAGGTCGAGTTTACAATAAGCCATGATCATGCCACTGCATTCCAGCCTGGGTGACAGAGTGAGATATGGTCTTAAATAAATAAATAATGAGGTTTTTGAAGATAGTATAAAATTGGATCTTTTTAAAAATCCAATCTGACAATATCTGCTATATATAGATATACATTTTTTTTTTTTTGAGACAGAGTCTCACTCTATCACCCAGGCCAGAGTGCAGTGGTGTGATTGAGATCACTCACTGCAACCTCCTCCCGGGTTCAAATGATTCTCCTGCCTCAGCCTCCCAAGAAGCTGGGATTACAGGCATGTGCCACCACGCCTGGCTAATTTTTGTATATTTAGTAGAGGTGGGGTTTCACTACGTTGGCTAGGCTTGTCTCGAACTTCTGGCCTTAAGCAATCTGTCTGCCTTGGCCTCCCAAAGTGCTGGGATTATAAGCATGAGCCACCACGCCTGGCCAATATCTGCTTTTTAACTGGTGTGTTTAGACCATTCACATTTTAAATGATTATTGGTATGATTGGATTAAAACTTGATACCTTGCTTAATGATTTCTATTTGTTCTAGTTTTTCTTTGCTTCCATTTTCTTTTTTTGCCTTCTCTAGATTTAATTGAAACATTTTATGATTCTATTTTTATTTTATTATTATTATTATTTTTAGACAGAGTCTCACTCTTGTCGCCCAGGCTGGAGTGCAGTGGCGCAATCTTGGCTCACTGTAACCTCTGCCTTCTGGGTTTAAGCAGTTCTCCTGCCTCAGCCTCCCGAGTAGCTGGGATTACAGGTGTGCACCACCACGCCTGGCTAATTTTTGTTTTTTGTTTTTTTTAAGACGGAGTATAGATTTAATTGAAACTTTTTATGATTTTAATTTATTTTACTATTATTATTTTTAGACAGAGTGTCACTCTTGTCGACCAGGCTGGAGTGCAATAATGCAATCTTGGCTCACTGCAACTTCTGCCCCCGGCCATCATGCCCAGCTAATTATTTATTTTTTGTAGAGATGAGGTTTCCCGATATTGCCCAGGCTTGAACTCCTGGGCTCAAGCAATCCTCTCACCTCAGCCTCCCAAAGAGTTGATATTATAGGCTTGAGCCATCATGCCCAGTCATGAATCCCACTTTTAATATAAAGACATAGATAGGTTAAAAGTGAAAGGTTGGAGAAATATAATACATGAAAATTTGAACTAAAAGAAAGCTGGAATAGTTAATTTCAGGCAAAGTAGACTTCAGAACAAGGAATATTTTCAAGAATAAAGAGGGACATATAAAAACAAAGTGTTCAAGTCACCAAGAAGACATAACAATCCTAAATGCGTATGCACCAAACAACAGAACTTCAAAAACGAAGATCTATCCTTAATTGGTAACAGTCATCACACTCCAGGATTTGGTCATAGACTCTATAGCCTTGAACTCTCTCAAATAGTAACAAAAGATATATTCAGGATACAGTCATATTAAGTCAAGGGATTGCTTGAGAGATAAACAGACCACCCATTTCTATAGTTAGTTTAAACTTTTCTTTCTAATTCCATGAAACCATTAGAAAGCTGTGCACTTGAACCGTAATATTTTAGTCCTTCATAGAACTGTTTTCTTAATTGTACTTCAATGTTCTGCCAGCAACTTGAACTGAGAGATATTATGAGAAACAACCTATACAATTCCCTACTGGGTTTACCATAGGGTTATTGTTGAGAAAGCTATCCCTTACATCACAGTGTTCTCTTCATAAGGGCTCATGAGAGAGATTTTGTTCAGATTTCAGAACTAGGAAAGTCTCTATTTTCTCTAATCATAATTCTCTATTTCCTTTGGCAGCTGGGAAGCTCAGGAAAAATGTCTTTAGCCTATGGAAACTTATGGCATGCATTTTTTAATACTAACCTTACCCCTGAATTTATTTTACTTTCCTACCCTTATTTTCCTTCATCTCAATTTTCTCATCTGTTTATTTTTTATTTTGCTATGGTTTTGCTGTAGTTTTTCTTTTAAAACCAATTTTATTGAGGCATGATTTGCATGCAATAAAATGAATCCATCTTAGGTGTATAGATCAATACATTTTGACAAATATTACCATATAATTTTTGTTATCCATATAAAGGCAATTTTGAAATAAGTAAACATAAATATCACGAGACAGTCTGTGCTAAGCATTATCATAGAGACACAAACGAATGACTATGGGAATATGAGAGAGGGTGAAAAATTCTGACTGGACAGATAATGGGATCAGAAGGGGTGCAGCTCTTGGAAAATAGTTCTCATTTTAAAAAGTAATATCTCTCCTTCAATTTAAAAAATGGAAATTTGACAGATCAGTGTGGTAGGAAAGGTAAGTTAGAAAAGGAAATAGCTTGAATAAAAGCACGAAGCAAGAGAGGTAGGCACTGTTTCAGTTCAGCTGGAGTAGAACGTGAGAGGAAAAGAAATATGGAGAAATGAGCTTCTTGTCAACTTGTAGGAGGTTCTCAAAACAAAACAACATCTTCCCACATTGTTGTACAGGTAATTGGGAGCCAGAGGAGGTTTTCAGTAGAGAAGAGACATAATGGGACTTATGTTTTAGAAAGGTCAATCTGGAGGCAGTGTGAGGAGTGGATGAGGGCCTGGAGGTAGAGGGGCCAGTGGAAAGGCTTCTTCAGCGGTCCGGGGATGATATAATGAGGACCTAGATCAATCACTGTGAGAATGAGGGAGAGATGGAACGAGCTGAACTGTGGCAGAAAATCTCTAAGAAGGGTCAAAGGATGGTTGTGAAGGTGTGTGGGAGAGAGACTGATTACATATATGACCAGGAGGAAGGGCATCCCCATGACTCCTGTTCTGGACAGAAGATTGGCAGGCCTTTGGGTCTTCCCTCTCTCAATCTTTGCAAGCAGAGAAAGTGCAGGTTACCAATCAAAAACCAACCACTTTTTGGGCTGGTCATGGTAGTCATTCCCTTTCCAGTTAGTCCCTGTAACCAGAGCCAATAGCGCCTACAATAATAATGGGTACTATTTTACCTCAATAAAAAATAAATGAATAAGGCCAAGCACAGTGGCTCATGCCTGTAATCCCAGCACTTTGAGAGGCTGAGGCCAACGGATAACTTGAGGTCAGTAGTTCAAGACCAGCCTGGCCAACAAAGTGAAATCTCATCTCTACTAAAAATACAAAAAAATTAGCTGGGCGTGGTGGTGTGCACCTGTAATACTAGTTACTAGGGAAGCTGAGGCAGGAGAATTGCTTGAGCCCAGGAGGCAGAGGTTGCAGTGAGCCGAGATCATGCTAGTGCACTCCAGCCTGGCCAAAAAAGCAAGATTCCTTCTAAAAAGTAAATAAATAAAATAAAAAATAAAAGAGTAAAATGATAACTATAACTAAAATAACAGTTACTCTATGAGGCACTATTCTAAGCACTTTACTTATTTTAACTCATTATTCCTCACAGAATTACTATGAGTTACGAATTATTATATACGCATTTTACAGATGAAAGAATCAAAGCAGAGAGAATAACAATCTGGTTCTAGATCACATAACTGGTAAAGAACAGAACCAGATCCAAACCAGGCATCTGATTCTAGAGTCCACACTCTGTTGTATTACGCTCTGACGTTGATTACTCTATGTAGTCCATTCTCACATTGTCATAAAGAACTACCTCAGACTGAGTAGTTTATATGGAAAAGAGGTTTTATTGGCTCACAGTTTCCTACACTGCACAGGAAGCATGACTGAGGAAGCCTCAGGAAACTTACAATAATGGTGGAAGGTGAGGGGGAAGCAGGCTCATCTTACATGGCTGGAGCAGAAGAAAGAGAGCAAAGTGGGAGGTGCCACATAATTTTAAACAACCAGATCTCATGAGAACTCACTTACTGTCATGAGAACAGCAAGGGGGAAATCTGCCCCCATGATCCAGTCACCTCCCACCAGACCCTTCCTCCAACACTGGGGATTACAACTCAACATGAGATTTGGGCAGGGACACAAATCCAAACCATATTATTCCACCCCTTCCCCTCCCAAATCTCATGTCCTTCTCACATTGCAAAATATAATCATCACTTTTCAACAATCGCCCAGTCTTAACTCATTTCAGCATTAACTCAAAAGTTCACATTCCAAAGTCTCATCTGAGACAAGGCAAGTCCCTTCCACCTATGAGCCTGTAAATAAAAAATAAGTTTATAGTTAGTTACTTCCAAGATACACTGAGGGTATAGGCATTGGGCAAATACACCCATTCCAAAAAGGAGAAATCATCCAAAACAAAGATTCTATATGCCCCATGCAAGTCTGAAACCCAGCAGGGCAATCATTAAATCTTAAAGCTCTAAAATAATTTCCTTTGACTCCATGTCTCATATCCAGCCCACCCATCAGTCAGAAGCAGGCTACCAAGGCCTTGGGCATCTCTGCCCCTTTAGCTCTGCAGGGTACAACCTCCTCAGCTGCTTTCACAGGCTAATGTTGAGTGCCTGCAGCTTTTCCAGGTGTCTGGAGCCTGGAGGATGGTGGCCCTCTTCTCACAGCACCATTAGGCAATGCCCCAGTAGTTACTCTGTATGGGGGCTCCAATCCCACATTTCTCCTCCACATTGCCATAGTAAAGGTTCTCCATGAGGGCTCTGGCCCTGCAGCAGACTTCTGCCTGGACATCCTTGCATGTCTGTATATCCTCTGAAATCTAGGCAGAGGCTCCCAAGCCTCAACTCTTGTCCTCTATGCACCTTCAGGCTTAACACCACTTGGAGCTGCCCAGACTTACGGCTTGTACCCTCTGGAGCAGCAGCCTGAGACATATCGGAGGCCGTTTTACCTACAGCTGGAGCTAGAGTGGCTGGGACACAGGGAGCAGTGTCCTGAGGTTGTGCAGGGCAGCAGGGCCCTGGGCCCAGCACATGAAACCATTCTTTCCTCCTAGGCCTCCAGGCTTGTAATGCAAGAGGTTTCCACCAAGGTCTCTGGAATGCTTTCAAGGAATTTTCCCATTGTCTTGGCTACTAACATTAGACTTCTCATTACTTGTGTAAATTTCTGCAGCTGGCTTGAATTCCTCCCCACAAAATGGGTTTTTCTTTTCTACCACATGATCAGGTTACAAATTTTCTAAACTTTTATGCTTTGCTTCCTTTTTAAATATAAATTCCAGTTTCAGATAACCTCTTTGCGTATGCCTATGACCATATGCTGTTAGATGCAGCAAGGCTACCTCTTGAATGTTTTACTGCTTAAAAATTTCTTCCACCAGATACCCTAAATCTTCACTCTCAAGTTCAAAGTTCCACAAATCCCTAGGGTGGGGGTCCAATGCCTCCAATCTCTTCGCTAATGTGTAACAAAAGTTACCTTTGCTCCAGTTCCCAATAAGTTCCTCATCTCCATCTGAGATCTCCTCAGCCTGGACTTCATTGACCATATCACTATGAGTATTTTGGTCACAACAATTTAACAAGTCTCTAGGAAGTTCCAAACTCTCCCTCATTATCCTACAGTCTTCTGAGCCCTCCAGACTCTTCCAGACTTAGTCTGTTGCCCAGTTCCAAAGTTGCTTCCACATTTTCAGTTATCTTTATAGCAATATCGCACTTCTCAGCACAAATTTTCTGTATTAGTCCATTCTCACACTGCTATAAAGAGCTACCTGAGACTGGGCAGTTTACAGAGAAAAGAGGTTTTATTGGCTCATGGTTCCACAGGCTGTATAAGAAGCATGACCAAAGAGAAACTTGCAATCATGGTGGAAGGTGAAGGGGAAGCAAGGCACCTCTTACGTGGCTGGAGCAGGAGAAAGACAGTGAACAAGGAGGTGCTACACACTTTTATTTTTTATTTTTTGAGACAAAGTCTCACTCTGTCACCCAGGATGGAGTGCAGTGGCACGATCTCAGCTCACTGCAATCTCTGCCTCCAGATTCAAGTGATTCTCCTGCCTCAGCTTTCCAAGTAGCTGGGATTACAGGCATGCATCACCATGCCCAGCTAATTTTTGTATTTTTAGTAGAGACAGGGTTTCACCATGTTGACCAGGCTGGTCTTGAACTCCTGACCTCAAGTGATCTGCTTGCCTTGGTCTCCCAAACTGCTGGGATTACAGGCATGAGCCATGGAGCCCAGCCAGTACACACTTTTAAACAACCAGATCTTGTGAGAACTCACTCACAATCATAAGAACAGCAAGAGGAGAGTCTGCCCCCATGATCCAATCACCTTCCACTAGGCCCTTTCTCCAACATTGGGGAATCCAATTCGATGTGAGATTAGGGTAGGGACACGGATCTAAACCATATTATTCTGGGCCTGTAATAACTTCCCAATTCACATCTTTACTCAAAGATATCTCTCATTGCCTTGAGGTAGGAGGTGTTAATATTCCCAGCAGAGAGTAACACAAATGTGAGAGAAAGCATTGAAGATTAATGTCTGTGGTATATTTGGTGCCCTGCCAGTCACTAGGTATAACTGAGTAGAGTGTTGGGCAGGATGTTGTGTATATACTGTGACCAAGACCATTACAAAATATGGAATAGGATTGGGTGTGGTGGTTCACACCTGTAGTCCCAGTGTTTTGGGAGTCCGGGACGGGGTGGGAGTCACTTGAAGTCAATAGTTTGAGACTAGCCTGAGCAACTTAGTGAGACCCTGTCTCTACAGAAATAAATAAATAAATAAATAAATAAATAAATAAATAAATAAATAAATAAATAAAATTAACTGGCATAACCTGGGAGGCTCAGGCGGGATGATCACTTGAGCCCAGGTGTTTCAGGTCACAGTGAGCCATGATCGAGCCACTGTGCTCCAATTTGGGTGACAGAGTGAGACTCTGTTTCTAGAAAAAAAACCAACAAAATATGGAATAGATGCAACAAAAACATTGGCAAAATGAAAGTCCATAGATATCTATGTGTGCCTGCCTGTTTAGAAAATGTGAGCTGTTTGACAATGGCTGAAGTTGGCTGAAACAATAGCCTAAAACTCACAGACACCAGAAATTCCTGGAAAAATATTCACCAGCTATCTAACAATCTAAAAATACACCTATGGAAGATAATCTTGAAAGACAGCAGGCACAGGTCTAATTGAGATAAAACAAAACCAAAGCAGATTACCTGTCTGTAGACCTGCTGAACTTGCATACATTCTGTGAAGACGGGGGTGTGGCCTGGCACCATCACAAAACCAAAGCCATGTGATATAAACAGATAGAGCCTGGATTTTTTTTTTTTTTTTTTTTTTATCTAGAAAATCCTCCACATTTAAATTATAGGCATTGCCTGTCCTCCCTTCATCACCTCACATATGAGATTTGGCCACCCATACTTTTAGGCAACAGATGGGAACTATCTGAATGTGTGTACATAATTGGAATCAACAAACATTAAAGTCTACTACATATGGCATCATTTGAAATTTGCCCCAACTCTCTAAGATATTGGAATGATTCCCTGTCATATGAGGACATTTGACTCTTATTTGATCATTCCTCTCTCAGACCAAGACACAGTGCCTGTCCTCAGGACGCCAAGTGTCTACCTAGAAAGACAGACAAGCAAATCGGAGCCTGTGAGTCATTGATGAGAGTCTGAGGGGATGAGGCCTGGATGCTGACAGCATAGAAGGGAACTAGGCTACAATGTCAGGGAAGCTCCAGAGAAGAGACATAAAAACTGAGACCGGATGCTGCTTGGGAGGACTGTGCTAGGGGACTTACACTTTTTTGTGTTTGTTTTTGTTTGTTTAACTCTACTACAGCATAGTATTTAAATATATTTTGTTACCTGAAGGACTATCTTTTAAGCAAACTTATATCCACTTCGAGAAGATTAAAAGTCACAGAAGATCTGTGAGCAAAGGTATCACAAGATACCTTTGAGAGATTTAGAAGGCCATATATATCCAAATATAAGGTAAAGTGTCCCCAACCAAAAAAACTCCCTCAGGAAAGACAGAGTTATCTCATGTATAAACCCTTACAAAGTTTCCAATATCTTGAGGTGCCCTTTCAATTACCTTATTTTGAATAGCAATGTACTATTTGGGGGAAGTTATACTCACCTAAAACAAATGCTATTTATGCTAAGTTTGAGTGTTTATAGAAAACATCTCATGAAACTGGTAAAAAGCAAAAACAAAGAAATTTGACACAAACGTAATAATTATTTTTGGGGAAATAACCTCACAATAGCAAGGGCTAGTCATTATATATGAATTTTTAAAAGAGCACTTTTAAAAAGCAAAGTAATTAGTTTAGATATTGTTTTTTCATAGTTGAGGTCATACTATCTTTCTATAGTTATGTATTCTGCCTTTTTCACTTGACATTCTTGTGTCAACATTTTGCACAAAATGAAAAATTATTTAACAATTATAAAAGCAATATAATATATAGTTATGTTGTGGAGCTCATGGATCACTAGCTATAGGATAAATGAAAAACTCAAAACTGTTCTTACATTATACAAATGGACACATAGTTAGGACACTTAGAGTAATCATAAAATTTTATTATACAGAGATGCAAGAAATAATTTATATCAAACTACTTAGTTAAATGCGAAGATGTTGTGCTCTGGAAAACTATTAAAAAATGTTTTGATGATTTAAAAATTCAGTTTAATGATAACAGAGACATTGATGTTGAAAATACTTGTGATTAGTTTGAAGAAATTGATAAAATGTGCATGAAGAAAAGAAATAATAATATAATATATAAATATATTAATTTATATTTATAAATAATATAAATTATAGAGTATAATTCTAAATCTGTATAAGTAGTTGTATTCATGAATTAAATGTTATTTTAAAATGTCATCTACAGCTATAAGTTTATATTTCTATGATGGAAAAACCTTGGTTATTTTTGGTGTTTTTTTTTTTTGCCTGTTTTTATTGAGAAATATGAATGACCCTTGATTTGGAATATAAAATTAATTCATTGCCCAAACCCTGTAGAGCACCTAATGGATAGATAAGACTAGTAAGAAAAAAATAATTGAAGAATTCAGAAAATTACAGTAGCTTTGGGTCATTTAACATCGAGGTAAATAGCCGTTATACCCACACACCTACTTCATAGCAGAGAACAAATCTGGATCCTTAAAAATCCACAATAGTTTTCAATTTGCCTACAAGGTCTAACACCAATAACCTTAACATTCACATGCTTCCACAGTTTGTCAACTAACCTACTATGTTTCCACATCTATCTCTTGGTCTTAACGTTGTGCATTCAATGTTGAGACAAATCAAGCCAAACAATATTTCAGTGCTGGCCCTAGATGCCCAGCTTCTGTCCTTTTGTTCATGGTATTCTCTCCGATAAAATGGCTTTCCCCTCCTCTTCCCCGCCAAATGTCTGCATCCTCCCCATCTCCAAGGTCCATCTCAAATACCACTTCATTGGTGTTTTCATATGTCTCACGCAGAGTTAAGTCTCTTTTTTGTAATCCCAAATCTGAACTGCTGAAGGATCGACACTGGTGGCCTTCTTGTTTGGTTGGGAGTCAAGAGGTAGATTCTCAGCCGGGTGGTCTTAAGGTACTAATGAGTGAGGTCAGTCCAAATAATAATAATGAACCCTTAGAGAACACCAGAATAACGTTAATAATAGCTAATCTAACTCAAAATTTGCTATGTGCCAGGCGCTCTTCTAATTACTTTATATAAATTAATTCATTTGATCTTCACAAGAACCTCACAAAGCAGGTACAATGATATCTGCAGTTTAATAGACAAAGAAACGACAGCCCAGGTTCAGTAACTTACCCAAAGTGGTCCAGCTACAAGTGACAGAGCTGAGAAACCATGGACCTAACCATCACACTCTCCTGCCTTAGTGAGGACTACCAGAAAAAAAGACCAGCCATGAGCAGGAAAACAGCCTGGTAAACTGAGGAAGATGGAGGAGCACACATTTTATTTGGGGAAAAAAAGGTGAAACCTTAAGCACGCAGGGATGTAGCAAACTGGGGGCAGAGTGGGGCCCTTCTAGGGTTTTCTTCCCACTCTGGACCAATTACAGGGTCCTAAAGAAAAACACCTCTGCCAAATGCATTGGGAGTTTCATGGCATTGTAGGTAACTCGTCACTTCTAAAATTACTAATAAACTTGTCACATCTCCCTTATTAACCATATGGTCCTTGAGGACTTATGTTCAGTTCACCTGCTACAATATCTAGAACTCAATGTTGCACCTTGCAATTATTGTATTAAATAATTTTCCATTATATTATATTATATTATATATTATAAAATAATTCTCCATTATATTTTTCTTCATAGCATTTCTTTGTTTTCTTGTTGTCAGTCTCCCCCAACTACAAACTACATAAAGGCAGAGACTTCATTCTTGTTTACCCATGTATTTCTGGTGCCCTAGAACAATGCCTGGCACACAAAAATAACTCAGTAAATATTCATGAGTTCTTGAAAAAGAATGGGCTTTGAAGATCCTCAGCAGACCCTTGTGGGCAGCCTTTGTTCTTGCCAGCCAACCTTGAGTAAGTGTACCAACGTGATTCCATTACCCTCAAAGCAAACACACGTCATGGAGCACAAGGAAAAGAAAGGGTTTCACTCTTGATTTCAGGAAGGAGTTAGGGAATGGAGGAGAGCGTCAGTCTTTCGCAGAGCACAGCACTTTACTCTTCCCTAAATCTCCATCAGGCATCTCTGTCCCTAGCCAGCTCCTCACCTGCCAGCTGGCCATCCCTCCACTCTCTCACAGTGTCACTCCTCCAGCACTGCAGGTCCCCAGCTAACATTCCTCCTGAATCTCCAAATCCCCTTTATTATTCTGCAGAGTAATATAGAGTCTCCAGTTCACCCTATCGCACCTGTCATCTCTGTTGAGCAAAGGACACATCCCCTTGGGATCCATCCTCCAGGAGGAAGCATGGAAATTAAAAATAATTTTCTCTTTTAAAAATATTTTTATTTGTTCTGTCACACACCAAGAATTGAATTTGAATCTAAGCTTTACTATTTTCTGGTTGCTGTATCTCAGTCAGATTACATAACCTCTCGCCACCTAGGTCTTCTCATCTTATAAATGTGGGGATAAAACCAACTTGACAGGGCTGTTTTGAGAATTAAATGGGACAAAACAGGCAAAAGCACCTTGTGCAAAGTAGGTATTAAAGAGGTTAGATTAGCTGGTCATGGGGCACATGCCTGTAGTCCCAGTTACTTGGGAGGCTGAGGTGGGAAGATCGCTTGAGCCCAGGAGGTTGAGACTGCAGTGAGCTGAGATCATGCCACTGCACTCCAGCCTGGGCAACAGAGCAAGACCCTGTCCAAAAAAAAAAAAAAAAGGGAAAGAAAGAAAGAAAGAGAGAGAGAAGAAAGAAAGAAAGAGAGAGAGAGAGAGAGAGAGAAAGGAAGGAAGGAAGGAAGGAAGGAAGGAAGGAAGGAAGGAAGGAAGGAAGGAAGGAAGGAAAGAAGGAAGGAAGGAAGGGAAAGAAAGAAAGAAAGAAAGAAAGAAAGAAAGAAAGAAAGAAAGAAAGAAAGAAAGAAAGAAAGAAAGAAAGAAAGAAGGAAGGAAGGAAGGAAGGAAAGAAGAAAGAAAAAGAAAGAAAGAAAAGAAAAGAAAGAGAAAGAAAGGAGGGAAGGAGGGAGGGAGGGAAGGAAGGAAGGAAGGAAGGAAGGAAGGAAGGAAGGAAGGAAGGAAAGAAGGAAGGAAAGAAGGAAGGAAAGAAGGAAGGAAGGAAGGAAAAGATGTTAGTTCTCTCTTTGTTCTTAAAGTTAACTCTTAACTATCTAAAAGGACCCCTGAACCAAAGGTTTTACAGGATAGTGCAATAGAAACTAATCACAATATAGAACATTGTTTCTGTGGTGCCAGGGGTTTGGAAGGCATTAACTACACAGGGCATTAACTACACTGCTGTGGGCAGCAGTAGTACGGGAAGGTGGGGAACACTGCTGTTTTTTCTGTGTGTTTACAAATCAGAAATTACTGAATAGGGTGAGCTGCATGAACATCACTGTTAAAACAGATACTCAAAAATGCCCATAGTAACAGTCAGCCTTGGAAAATGAGACACACAGATCTTAATGAATTAAGTGCTCACTTAGTGCTTACAGTGAGGAAATGTCAACACTCAAAGTTACCTTCACACCCTAATCTTGTCTCCTAGCCCTCAGTCCTCAGTTTCCTTATGATAACAGAGCTGAGCCTGAGAAGGCATCCCATCCTGTCTTCATCAGCACTTCGTTAACGCCGAGTATGCTATCACCACACATTATGATTTCTAGGTGAGTACATCGTAATTGTCTTACACATACTTATTGGCTACTTGGTTCTGATGGTAGTTATACAAATTACACTTAAAACCCAAATTGAAGACTCTTGGCTGCTGTTTACAAGGGAGCACTTACAATTGAAAAAACACAAAATAATTCATGCTTTGGATGCATGAATTGCATAATTCATTCATTATGGTGAATGAGGTAAACCAAAGTAGTTTTTGCCGGGGAGAAATGTAAAGGACAGCACATTTATCTAGAATGAAAGAAACAAGTAATTCCTCTTTCAGGCCAGAATGGACTCCCTAACTAATGATGTGACGGTGAAATACAACCATGTGATGCTGCATGCATTTGGAACGTTTTGAAGGTCAGCTTGGGTCAGAGCAAAACATTTTTTTTCTTTTTATGAAGTCAATTTCTGAAAATATCATGACAGTTCTGATAGCCTCCACAGCCTGAAATCATTTGGGGTGATGCACATGAGTTGCAGGCAAAACTTATGCCGAAAAATTAACACAGACCTGACCAAGAAGGTTTGAAGGAGGGATAGGGCCACCTGGGATTTTGCAGCATCAGTGAGCATGGAAGAGTTCCCTCACTGGAACTAATGCCAAAGGCCTTACAGCAATGCCTCCACAGCACATCACTTAGGCTCTGTCTCTGCTTCTTTTGCATGCTTCTTCTCTCTTAAAATCCCATTGCTTCCTCCCATCCTCGTCCTTACTCTGCAAGGATGACCTTTCTTCCTATTTCACTGAGGAAACAGAAGCTCTCAGAGGGGAATTTCTCCATGCTTCCACCACCTCTATCCACCTACCTGTCTTTAACTCTGTATTCTCTACTTCTCTTCTACATATGAATGAATTGTTGGTGCTTCTAGGCAAGGCCAACTCCTCCATTTTGACTTGACCAATACCTATAACCTACTCTAACATGCTTGGACATTCTTTTGAGATTTCTCCCTTCTCAGTCTTGTACCATCCGTTCTTCCATATCTTTTGGATGATTCCCGTCTGCATAAAAACAGGCTGTTATTTCTCTCATCTTAAAAAAAAATAAGCAAAAAACAAAGGCCTTCTCTTGACCTGTATCTTCCAGACATACCTTATCTCTGCTCCTCTTTAGAATAATACTCCTCAAAAGAATGTTTAAACAGATGCTCTCCATTACACTCTTTTAATTTCTTACACTCACTCCAGTCCAGCTTCTGCCCCCTCCATTCCAGTAAATCTGCTCTCGTCAAAGCCTTCAAAGTGGGCTTCCACTTCAGTTCACTCCAACAATCAATTCTGCATGCTCACCTTAATTGTCCTCTCAGAAATGTCTGACATGATTGATCATGCCCCCTAAACACTGATGGCACCTGACTTCGAGGGCACCACTCTCTCCTGATTTTACTGTGTCTCCCTGGCTGCTCTTTCACTGTTAGCATTGCTGCTTCTTCCCCATCTCCCCAGTTCCCAAACATGGCAGTGCCCCAGGATTCAGTCCTTGACCTCTTCTCTAATGCACTCACTCCCTTGGTATTCTCAGTCAGTCCCATGGCTTTAAATACCAACTCTATGCTGATGCCTCCTGACTTTATTTATTTATTTATATATTTTTATTTTTGGCTCAGGCTGAACTATGCTTACTCAACATCTCCACTTGAATGTCTAATCATCCCTTCAGAAGCAACATGTCCAAGACCAAGCTCCTGACATTTCCTCTCAAACCTGCTCTACCCACAGATACCCCACACCAATAAATGGCAACTCCATTCTTCCAAGGGCTTAGGCCAAAAACTTTGGCTCATTCTTAAGTCCTTTTTCTCTCTCACCAAAGCCAATTCAACAGCTACTGATACTTCCTACAAAATGTATCTGATACCCTATCACTTTTAACCTGATACCCTATCACTTTTAACCTCTACCTCCCTGGTTCAAACCACCATCACCTCTCCTATAGATTACATGCAGTAACTTCCTAACTAGTTGCCCTGTTGTTATTCTCAACCCCTATGGTCTATTCTCATCAATGCAGCCAGAACAAATATAATAAATGTCAAATCATGTAACACTTCTCTTCAAGACCTTCAAATGGCTCCCTTTCTCCATTGGAGTAAAAGCCCAAGTCCTCACAATGTTATATAAGGCCCTACACAACTTGGGCATCCACTATTTCTCTAATTCCATCTATCACCCTCTCTCTCTTCCTCCACTCCAAACGTACTAGCCTCATTGGCTTCTTGGATATGTGAGGGAAGCGCTCAGCTGCTGTCCTTTGCACCTGCTGTTCCTTTTGCTGGGAATGCTTTCCCAGAAGCGTTCTTCATATGGCTAAATCCTTCATCTCCTTCAAGTCCTTGCTCAGGAGTCACCTCAATGTGATTCTCCCAGTCACCTTTTGCAATTGCAATCCCCCAACCCCATACTCACTATTCTTCTATCCATTTTACTTCATTTTTAATTCCTGATACTTGTAACCCTAATGTACTACATCATTTCCTTATTTATTTAGTTAATTGTCTTTCTGCCTCCTCTAGACTGTAAACACATGAGGGCAGGGATTCTGTCTGTTTTGTTCTCTGTGACTGTCTTAACATAGTAGGCATTCAAGTGGTGTTGGTGTTGGTGAGCAAACTCACAGAGAGCATCTCTGGAGATCACATGATCCCTAGCTGCTCCAGGAATTAATTCACCTCGAGTGGAAGATAAATTCCTTCTCAGACTAAATATACTTTCACTTTATCAAGATTATATAACTTCAATTGTCATCATCATCATAATTCATGTTTATAGTTTTCCAGCTTACAAAATTCTCTCTCTTATATAGTCATATTTCAACCTCAGGACAACCCTGTGAGTTAAATAGGGCAGACGGTGCCAATCCCATTTTACAGATGAGGATGCTAAGCCTCAGAACGGTTAAACACCCAGCTTCAAGGTCACCCAGACGATGAGTGCAAACTTGGGATGAGCCTTGGAGTAAATCCTAAGTCCCCTCACTCAAGGGCCGTGGCTACTACACGGTTGGCTTAGAAAAACAGCTTGTCCTTCTCTGGAGTGCTTGAGTGAATACTGACAGAATCTGGAAACTTCACTATCCTAATGTGGCTATTTATTTATTTAGAGATGGAGTCTCTCTCTGTCACCCAGGCTGGAATGCAGTGGCATGATCCTGGCTCACCGCAACCTCCACCTCCCGGGTTCAAGTGATTCTCCTGCCTCAGCCTCCCTAGTAGCTGGGAATATAGGCACACACCACCAGGGCTAATTTTTGTATTTTTGGTAAAGACGGGGTTTCACCATGTTGGCCAGGCTGGTCTCGAACTCCTGACCTCAGGTGATCCTCCCGCCTTGCCTCCCAAAGTGCTGGGATTACAGGTGTGAGTCACTGCGCAGGGTCTTGGCTCTTGATTTATTCAAAAAATACTAACTGAGTACTTCCCAGATTCAATATTGTTCTCTAAATGGGATACTGTTCAGGACAACACAGACAGGGACAGGTTATGATCTTATGAACTTTATGTTCTCAGAGAAAAGACAGACAATAAACAAATAAATGAATCACCTAAAATAAGTCAGAGGATGATAGTGCTATGAAGGGAAAAGGGATAGAGGTTGATGAGAAGCATAGCAAGTGAGCTATGTTTAAAATGCCCACTAATGAGTTATTAACATGTTACCCACAAATTTTCAACTGGTAACAGGATGGACAGTGCCTCTAATTACTGGGTGGGGATGCTACAAATTGTATTATTATGCATTTGAGTATCAAAGATGTTCAAGATTCTCAGTCTAGGTGTCAGGGAATGGGGGTGGTAATAAAGCAAAACAAAGAAGAGCTTGGTCAAGGGTTTCAGAAGATAGTGCTAAGACAAACACTAAGTTGTAAGAGCACTGATTTTATTCATGACAGAAGAGCTTTCTAATAAATGAAGCTGCCCAGCAGTGAAACAGGCTGGAAATGAGCACCTTGTCATCGAAAGTATCCAATAAGCAAATTGATGACTTCTTTTCCAACTGCAAATTTGATTATTTTCTATTCTATAGAGCTTCTCTCTACCCTAAGTCTCCATTATTTGCAGTGGAAGGCTCTGTGAGAATGAAAAAAGGCAATGGGGTAAGGACAGGAGCAACAATCTGGCCCAAAACCATGGTTCTTTTGCCAGCCCTCACAGAGGATGGGAGTCACCTGACTGTCAGCCCCAGATCCTTCCAGCAGTGGCTAAAGTTGCCTCGTTTTTTTTTTTTTAGATGGAGTCTCGCTCTGTTGCCCAGGCTGGAGTGCAGTGGCGCAATCTCTGCTCACTGCAAGCTCCGCCTCCCAGGTTCACGCTAGTCTCCTGCCTCAGCCTCCCGAGTAGCTGGGACTACAGGTGCCTGCCACCACACCTGGCTAATTTTTCTTTTTTGTATATTTGGTAAAGATGGGGTTTCACCGTGTTAGCCAGGATGGTCTCCATCTCCTAACCTTGTGATCCACCCGTCTTGGCCTCCCAAAGTGCTGGGATTACAGGCATGAGCCACGGTGCCCAGCCTCAAGTTGCCTCTTCTACAGTGAGATTAGAGGCATAGCCTCCTCTAGCCTTCCACTGCAGAACCCACCAGGGGCTCACTCTCAATGAGGTCCTCTGCCCAGCAGGAATAGGCAGATGTCTTCATAAGTCACTCCATTCTCACTGACAGTGAAGCCACCAGTGGTTACAAAAAAGAGAGGAGCAAACTGTCCTTGGCAGGAGGCTGCCCCTTTAGTGATTTCTGGATGCTCATTGACAATGTCCACATGTCTGCAGGCCTCTCAGAGATCCAGCCAGCCCACAATATCCCAGGATGACAGTTACCCACCCTCCTTTGCTTTTCAGCCACTCTCCCAGCCCTTCACTACCATGGGCAACCAGATATTCAGGGGTGACTGCATACTGGCCCAGGAAATATATCATGGGACAGACACTAGCAACAACTGCTAATACTGCTCCCATTTATCCATCACTTACTCTGAACTAGACAGTGTGCTAAAAACTCCAAATGTGAAAGGATGGATTATAACCCTCATACATATGCAGAGGCATGCTTGGAGAACTACATCTGACCAGAGTTTAATTAACAGTGGTGGCTTTTGCTTGCTGAGCAGGGCAGGCCAACCTCTATCACCTTTTCTACCACTCTAAATCCCTTGATTTGCAGCCAAATCAAGAGGTGGGTCAAGGAAGCTAAGTAGGTGGCAGGGGAAGCCAGGGCATTTTGTAGAAAGGACATGGCCAAGAGGAATTTTCAGGAGGAAGAGAGATGAACCCATTCCCATTAAGAGAAGAACAAAATGCCCTCTCCCTAGAGTTGAGTGGGATATTTGGAAATGGTGAGTGATGTACACTATAACACCTGCCATCTCCTTATAAAATGTTTAGTGAAATTTACATCACTTGTCAATACATAGGGGCTGGAGCCATGATTTTGCAGGGGGTGAATTGAAGCACTGGGACTCAAGGTGAGAGCCAAGAGGTCCAAGCAGGTGCGTTTACCATACGGTCACATTATTTCGTTTAATTCTTACAACAGCCCAATAAAGCAGGTATTACACTTTTTACAGTGTGTTGGGAGAAGGAGGCTATTGAATAATAATCTGTAGACATTCCTGCCAACTGCAATGCAAAAGAAGGGGAGAATTTCATATTTGTATCTGTCTACTCTGATCCTGTACCTTTGGCGTAAAGGTGAGTGTGGCTTCTTCACAATGTTCATCCTCATCACCCAGACCCTTCTAGATTTGGTCCCAGACTTCTCCTATTTCCCAGCAGTGACTCCTAGTTTGCTGTTGACCCCTTCCTTTTGCTCCTGTCACTTCCCTCTGGGTTTGTTCACAGGTCTCCTTGGTGGCCTGCAGAGTCCTCTGGCCCTACCACACTTGGATGCCTTGAGCAAGATCCCCAGAGCAGTGCCAGCCTCTCTGCAAACAAACCCTGGCACTAGCTTACTTGGTAGACATAAGGGCCAGAGGAAGCTATCTTCTGTCTTTGCATTGTCACAACCCCTAACACAATGCTGAGGGTTCCTTTATTATAGTAGGTATGTAGGCATGAGCAGGGCAAGAGAGGTCTCCCCCTGCCCTACCAGGAATGTCAGACAACCCTCAGGTGATTGTCAGGTGGTTGTTAACTGTCTTTCTAAAATAATAATTGGTTGCAGCCAGCACCAGGGAAAGGCAGGTTCCCAATAGACAGAAAACACCTGAAGTTGGTGATCAGCAGCTTCCCAATAAGATCTCAGGAGTTGGGTGAGTGAGCTCAAGCATGTGCACTAAGAGGCAAAACGGTGGAGTTTAACTGGTATATGACCTCAGGACATTTGACTGGTAAGGGAAGAATGCCTCAAGTGAGCGTGCATATAACTCCAGTAATCACACTGCGCATGCTCCCCTCCCAAATGCTAGTCAGGCCACTGCACATACGGACAGCCTGCCCCAAGAGAAGAATCCAGGAGAAGGAATGCAAGACCCTGGGAGCATGCCAGCATATAAAACCCGAAGTCAAAAGGTCAAACCACACACTTGATCTTTCAAGTCACCCCCTTGGCCCTCTTCCAGGTGTACTTTACTTCCTTTCACTTCTGCTCTAAAGCTTTTAAATAAACTTTCTCCTGCTCTAAAACTTGTCTCAGTCTATTACTCTGCCTTATGCCCCTCAGTCAAGTTCTTTCTTCTGATGAGGCAAGAATCAAGGTTGCTGCAGACCTGTATGGATTTGCTGCCACTAACATATTTTGGTACCATGTGACTCAGATACATTCTGCTGCTAACACCTTCACACTCAACAAATGAGCAAGGTAGAATCTTGCAATAGTCAAAACTGTGACCTCCAGAGTCAAAGCACATGGGTCTACATTTCTGCCCACCAAACACTTGCTGTGTGGTTTTGAGACAAGGGTGGTGCCAGGAGAACAGAAAATATGCCTGCACTTCCCTTTCTTGAGTGTGTACTTTTTACTTTGCAGTAAATCTCCATACTTTCACTGTTTTCCAACCCATCCTTGAATTCCCTCTCATGACAGTGTCAAGACCCTGGATACCAGCCAGGGTTGAGGTTCTGCTAGTGTTTGGGGACCTCTCCTATCCCACTGGTATCAACTTGACACAAGTTACCTAACCTTTCTGATCATTGGCTGAATGGGGATGATAATGGGATTGTTGTAAGGGTTAAATGAGGTAAGAAAAGGAAATCACTTAAAACAGCTCCTAGCACATAGTAAGTGCTTGTAAAAGAAAAGAAAATTTCAGGACCCTCTAAATGTATAATATGCTAAGAGGGACTACCAGGTTCCAAGATGGCCAAATAGGAACAGTTCCAGTTTACTGCACCCAGTATGAGCGACACAGAAGGCGGGTGATTTCTGCATTTCCAACTGAGGTACTGGGTTCATCTCACTGGGGCTTGTCGGACAGTGGGTACAGCCTATGGAGCATGAGCCAAAGCAAGGTGGGGCATCACCTCACCGGGGAAGCATGAGGGGTCGGGGAATTCCCTTTCCTACCCAAGGGAAGCCATGACGGACAGTACCTGGAAAATCAGGACACTCCCACCCTAATATTGTGCTTTTCCAACAGTCTTAGCAAACAGCACACCAGGAGATTATATCCTGTGCCTGGCTCGGAGGGTCCCATGCCCACGGAGCCTCACTCACTGCTAGCACAGCAGTCTGAGATCAAACTGCAAGGCAGCAATGAGGCTGGGGGAGGGGCGGCCGCCATTGCTGAGGTTTGAGTAGGTAAACAAAGTGGTTGGGAAGCTCGAACTGAGTGGAGCCCACCGCAGCTCAAGGAGGCCTGCCTGCCTCTAGAATCCACCTCTGGGGGCAGGGCACAGCTGAACAAAAGGCAGTAGAAACTTCTGCAGACTTAAACGTTCCTGTCTGATAGCTTTGAAGAGAGTAGTGGTTCTCCCAGTATGGACTTTGAGATCTGAGAACAGACAGACTGCATCCTCAAGTGGTTCCCTGACCCTGAGTAGCCTAACTGGTAGGCACCTCCCAGTAGGGGCTGACTGACACCTCATATGGCCAGGTGCCCCTCTGAGGTGACGCTTCCAGAGGAAGGATCAGGCAGCAACATTTGCCATTCTGCAATATTTGCTGTTCTGCAGCCTCTGCTGGTGATAACCTGGCAAACAGAGTCTGGAGTGGACCTCCAGCAAACTCCAACAGACCTGCAGCTAACAGTCCTGACTGTTAGAAGGAAAACTAACAAACAGAAAGGACATCCACCCCAAAACTCCATCTGTACATCACCATCACCAAAGACCAAAGGTAGATAAAACCACAAAGATGGGGAGAAACCAGAGCAGAAAAGCTGAAAATTCTAAAAATCAGAGCGCCTCTTCTCCTTCAAAGGAACACAGCTCCTCGCCAGCAATGGAACAAAGCTGGACGGAGAATGACTTTGACGAGTTGAGAGAAGAAGGCTTCAGACAATCGATAATAACAAACTCCTCTGAGCTAAAGGAGGATGTTTGAACCCATCGCAAAGAAGCTAAAACCCTTGAAAAAAGATTAGATGAATGGCTAACTAGAATAAACAGTGTAGAGAAGAACTTAAATGACTTGAGGGAGCTGAAAACCATGGCATGAGAACTACATGACGCATGCACAAGCTTCAGTAGCTGATTCGATCAAGTTAGGAAGAAACTTGGAAGGGTATCAGTGATTGAAGATCAAATGAATGAAATGAAGCAAGAAGAGAAGTTTAGAGAAAAAAGAATAAAAAGAAATGAACAAAGCCTCCAAGAAATATGGGACTATGTGAAAAGACCAAATCTACGTCTGATTGGCGTACCTGAAAGTAACAGGGAGAATGGAACCAAGTTGGAAAACACTCTTCAGGATATTATCCAGGAGAACTTCCCCAACCTACGAAGCAGGCCAACATTCAAATTCAGGAAATACAGAGAACACTACAAACATACTCCTTGAGAAGAGCAACTCCAAGACACATAATTGTCAGATTCACCAAAGTTGAAATGAAGAAAAAATGTGAAAGGCAGACAGACAGAAAGGTTGGGTTACCCACAAAGGGAAATCCATCAGACTAATAGTGGATATCTTGGCAGAAACTCTACAAGCCAGAAGAGAGTGGGGGCCAATATTCAACATTCTTGAAGAAAAGAATTTTCAACCCAGAATTTCATATCCAGCCAAACTAAGCTTCATAAGTGAAGGAGAAATAAAATCCTTTACAGACAAACAAATGCTGAGCAATTTTGTCACCACCAGGCCTGGCTCACAAGAGCTCCTGAAGGAAGCACCAAACATGAAAAGGAGCAACCGGTACCAGCCACTGCAAAAACATGACAAATTGTAAAGACCATCGATGCTAGGAGGAAACTGCATCAACTAATGAGCAAAATAACCAGCTAACATCATAATGACAGGATCAAATTCACACATAACAATATTAACCTTAATTGTAAATGGGCTAAATGCTCCAATTAAAAGACACAGACTGGCAAATTGGATAAAGAGTCAAGACCCATTAGTGTGCTGTATTCAGGAGACCCATCTCATGTGCAGAGACACACATAGGCTCAAAATAAAGGGATGGAGGAAGATCTACCAAGCAAATGGAAAAGAAAAAAGAGCTGGAGTTGTAATCCTAGTCTCTGATAAAACATACTTAAACCAACAAAGGTCAAAAGAGACAAAGAAGGCCATTACATAATGGTAAAGGGATCAATTCAACAAGAAGAGCTAACTATCCTAAATACATATGCACCCAACACAAGAGCACCCAGATTCATAAAGCAAATCCTCAGAGACCAACAAAGAGACTTAGACTCCCACAAAATAGTAATGGGAGACTTTAACACCCCACTGTCAACGTTAGACAGATCAACAAGACAGAAAGTTAACAAGGATATCCAGGAATTGAACTCAGCTCTGCACCAAGCAGACCTAATAGACATCTACAGAACTCTCCACCCCAAATCAACAGAATATACATTCTTCTCAGCACCATATTCCACTTATTCCAAAATTGATCACATAGTTGGAAGTAAAGCACTCCTCAGCAAATGTAAAAGAACAGCAATTACAACAAACTGTCTCTCAGGCCACAGTGCAATCAAACTGGAACTTAGGATTAAGAAACTTACTCAAAACTGCTCAACTACATGGAAACTGAACAACCTGCTCCTGAATGACTACTGGGTACATAACGAAATGAAGGCAGAAATAAACATGTTCTTTGAAACCAATGAGAACAAAGATACAACATACCAGAATCTCTGGGACACATTTAAAGCAGTGTGTAGAGGGAAATTTATAGCACTAAATGCCCACATGAGAAAGCAGGAAAGATCTAAACTTGACACCCTAACATCACAATTAAAAGAACTAAGAGCAAACACATTCAAAAGCTAGCAGAAGGCAAGAAATAACTAAGATCAGAGCAGAACTGAAGGAGATAGAGACACAAAAAAACCCTCCAAAAAAAATCAATGAATCCAGGAGCTGGTTTTCTGAAAAGATCAACAAAATTGATAGACCGCTAGCAAGACTAATAAAGAAGAAAAGACAGAAGAATCAAATAGATGCAATAAAAAACGATAAAGAGGATATCACCACCAATTCCACAGAAATACAAACTACCATCAGAGAATACTATAAACACCTCTACGCAAATAAACTAGAACATCTAGAAGAAATAGATAAATTCCTTGACACATACACCCTCCGAAGACTAAACCAGGAAGAAGTTGAATCCCTGAATAGACCAATAACAGGCTCTGAAATTGAGGCAATAAGTAATAGCCTACCAACCGAAAAAAGTCCAGGACCAGATGGATTCACAGCCGAATTCTACTAGAGGTACAAAGAGGAGCTGGTACCATTCCTTCTGAAACTATTCCAATCAATAGAAAAAGAGGGAATCCTCCCTAACTCATTTTATGAGGCCAACTTCATCCTGATACCAAAGCCTGGCAGAGACACAACAAAAAAAAAAGAATTTTAGACCAATATCCCTGATGAACATGGATGCAAAAGTCCTCAATAAAATATGGGAAAACCGAATCCAGCAGCACATCAAAAAGCTTACCCACCATTGTCAAGTTGGCTTCATCCCTGGGATTCAAGGCTGGTTCAACATATGCAAATCAATAAATGTAATCCAGCATATAAACAGAACCAAAGACAAAAACCAAATGATTATCTCAATAGATGCAGAAAACACCTTCAACAAAATTCAACAGCCCTTCGTGCTAAAAACTCTCAATAAACTAGGTATTGATGGGATGTATCTCAAAATAATAAGAGCTATTTATGACAAACCCACAGCCAATATCATACTGAATGGGCAAAAACTGGAAGCATTCCCTTTGAAAACTAGCACAAGACAGGGATGCCCTCTCTCACCACTCCTATTCAACATAGTGTTGGAAGTTCTGGCTAGGGCAATCAGGCAGGAGAAAGAAATAAAGGGTATTCAGTAGGAAAAGAAGAAGTCAAATTGTCCCTGTTTGCAGATGACATGATTGTATATTTAGAAAACCCCATTGTCTCAGCCCAAAATCTCCTTAAGCTGATAAGAAACTTCAGCAAAGTCTCAGGATACGAAATCAATGTGCAAAAATCACAAGCATTCCTATACACCAATAATAGGCAAACAGAGAACCAAATCATGAATGAACTCCCATTCATAATAGCTTCAAAGAGAATAAAATACCTAGGAATCCAACTTACAAGGGATGTGAAGGACCTCTTCAAGGAGAACTAAAAACCACTGCTCAATGAAATAAGAGGACACAAACAAATGGAAGAACAATCCATGGTCATGGATAGGAAAAATCAATATTGTGAAAATGGCCATAATACCCAAGGTAATTTATAGATTCAATGCCATCCCCACCAAGCTACCAATGACTTTCTTCACATAATTGGAAAAACTACTTTAAAGTTCATATGGAACCAAAAAAGAGCCTGCATTGCCAAGACAATCCTAAGTCAAAAGAACAAAGCAGGAGGCATCACGCTACCTAACTTCAAACTATACTACAAGGCTACAGTAACCAAAACAGCATGGTACTGGTACCAAAACAGAGATATAGACCAATGCAACAGAAAAGAGCCCTTAGAAATAATACCACACATCTACAGCCATCTGATCTTTGACAAACCTGACAAAAACAAGAAATGGGGAAAGGAGTCCCTATTTAATAAATGGTGCTGGGAAAACTGGCTTGCCATATGTAGAAAGCTGAAACTGGATCCCTTCCTTACACCTTATACAAAAGTTAGTTCAAGATGGATTAAAGACTTAAATGTTAGACCTAACACCGTGAAAACCCTAGAACAAAACCTAGGCAATACCATTCAGGACATAGGCATGGGCAAGGACTTCATGACTAAAACATGAAAAGCAATGGCAACAAAAGCCAAAATTGACAAATGAGATCTAATTAAACTAAAGAGCTTCTGCACAGCAAAAGAAACTACCATCAGAATGAAAGGCAACCTACAGAATGGAAGAAAATTTTTACAATCTACCCATCTGACAAAGGGCTAATATCCAGAATCTACAAAGAACTTAAACAAATTTACAAGAAAAAAATCAAACAACCTCATCAAAAAGTAGGCAAAAGATATGAACAGACACTTTTCAAAAGAAGACATTTATGCAGCCAACAGACACGTGAAAAAATGCTCATCATCACTGGCTGTCAGAGAAATGCAAATCATAACCACAATGAGAGACCATCTCACACCAGTTAGAATGGCGGTCATTAAAAAGTCAGGAAACAACAGGTGCTGGAGAGGATGTGGAGAAATAGGAAAACTTTTACACTGTTGGTGGAACTGTAAACTAGTTCAACCATTGTGGAAGACAGTGTGGCGATTCCTCAAGGATCTAGAACTAGAAATACCACTTGACCCAGCCATCCCATTACTGGGTATATACCCAAAGGAATATAAATCATGCTACTATAAAGACACATGGACACGTATGTTTATTGCAGCACTATTCACAATAGCAAAGACTTAGAACCAACCCAAATGTCCATCAATGATAGACTGGATTAAGAAAATGTGGCACATATACACCATGGAATACTATGCAGCCATAAAAAAGGATGAATTCATGTCCTTTGTAGGGACACAGATGAAGCTGGAAACCATCATTCTCAGCAAACTATCACAAGGACAGAAAACCAAACACTGCATATTCTCACTCATAGGTGGGAACTGAACAATGAGAACACTTGGACACAGGATTGGGAACATCACACACTGGGGCCTGTCATGGGGTGACTGCACCCATTGACTCTTCATTTGCATTAGGTTTATCTCCTAATGCTATCCCTCCCCCCTCACCCCACCCCATGACAGGCCTTGTGAAGAAATGTATACAGATGTAACAAAACTGCACGTTGTGCACATGTACCCTGGAACTTAAAGTATAATAAAACAAAAATGCTAAGAGGGTAGTTAAGCCCTAGAGACTGAGTCACATAGCATGTTTGCAACTTCTATTTCTTAGATTATAGGCTGACTCTCTTCTTCTTTGTTCTTGTTCTTAAATGACTAGGAGAGACCAGAGATCAGACCTCCTTCCCTTCAAACAATTGATCTTTGTTATAGATTAACTGCCTCCTTTATTGTCCTGAACCTAATTCAGACTCAGGTGGTGCCAAAGACCCTACGACTGTCAAATCTACAGTGTGGAAAGTCAAATATTATCTTTCCTAAAAGAATAAGACCATCTTGATTAATCCAATTGTTGTAACTATGCATTAAGACTTATATAGAAAGACGTTGAAATTTTGTTAGCCTTCCCTAAAATTTGTCTGTATAAATGATTTCAAACTTCTACACTTCAGAATACTGACTTCCATTTTTGGAAATCTGTGCATTCCAGGTGGCTATCCTCAAACTCTGCACTCGAATAAACTCTCTTTAAACTAGATTCTGACCCATTTGATTGTTTTTTTGTTAACATGCTCAATAAATATTAGTTCACATATTAATTTATAGTGATTATTTATCGGAGGGGATGCTCAGAGTTACTCACAACACAGGCCAAAAAATTTTTTCAGAATGTCAGGCCACTGCTGCTCCCTGTTCCACTCCCTCAAGGCAGGAGGAGTATCTGTAATTTCCCACAAAGGTCTTTGGACAGGTAACCTCTGGGGATAATTCAAAAAGGGAGGGGAAAGGAAGCTGAGTATCACCTAATTGACAAGTTGGTTTTTCTTTCCTCTTGCCCATTCCTTTAATCTCTGCAGATTGGACTTTACCCCAAAGCTGCTGTCATGCAGTAAAACATCATGTCATGCATAAACAACATCATATCTTTTTTTTTTTTTTCCCGAGATGGAGTTTCGCTCTTGTCACCCAGGGTGGAGCACAAGGACTTGATCTCGTCTCACTGCAAACTCCGCCTCCCAGGTTCAAGCAATTCTCCAGCCTCAGCCTCCTGAGTAGCTGGGATTACAGATGCCCACCACCACGCCCAGCTAATTTTTGTATTTTTAGTAGAGACGGGGTTTCACCATGTTGGCTAGGCTGGTCTCGTACTCCTGACCTCAGGTGATCTACTGGCCTCGGCCTCCCAAAGTGCTGGGATTACAGGCATGAGCCACTGCGCCCAACCAAACAACATCATATCTTATTCTTATTTCCTCCCTCCCAAACTTTTCAAGACTGCAGAAACATGTCGCTTCTCAGTTTCTTTAAACAACAACAAAAAAAGTTTAATCGCAATAGCCTGAAGTAAGTCAATTTGCATGTAAAAGAAATGTGTGTGTGTAAATTACCGTGGGTTCTATTGAGTTGGGGGAAGGGACAAGTGAAGAGGAATAACCCCCCCACACAAAAAATGGCACTAAAGCATCTCAGTAGCCATGGGGAGTCCCCACTCGGGAAACTGCCCTTACCCACCTCCCCACCATTCCTTCCATCCACTGTGAGAGCTCAGTACAACAACAGATGAAACCACAAAGAACCAATGGTAACAAAGCAAGTGCAGTGCTAAGGGCAAATTCCACATGGAGAAGTTGTTCAGGCCTTTTTAATGAATATTCATAGCCATATGATTTACTGGGCAAACTGGGATGTTGGGTTTAAACATTCCACAAGGGGTTCAGCAGGGAGTTCTTTATTCACTACATTTAAATGCAAATGATAACAAAATTGCATGACAATACACATTGAAAAGTTGATTTAATGCAGCATAAGAGAAGGATTAGGGAATCAGTAAGAAGGACTTTATTTCAATTCTTTACGGGGGGTTTAAGTCAGGCCAGACAGAAGCCGAGAATTCAAATGCTATTACAGGAGACAACCTTGTCACCAAACAGGATTTGTTTAATTATTTTTCTCCTCTTGCGAAGAAATGGAAGAAAAAAGGTCCCTATTTTTGTTCATCAAAGATATCTATAGCTACCCATTAGCACTCCTGATCAGCAGGAGTTTATCTCACCAAACTGATAATAATTCAGGCAAAAGCCCAGAAACGTAATTTTTTTTTTTTTTTTGAGATGGGAGTCTCACATTGTTGCCCAGGCTGGAGTATGGTGGCGCAATCTCAGCTCACTGCAATCTCCACCTCCCAGGTTCAAGCGATTCTCCTGCCTCAGCCTCCTGAGTAGCTGAGACCACAGGTGCACACTCGGCTAATTTTTGTGTTTTAGTAGAGATGGGGTTTCACCATGTTGGCCAAGCTGACCTTGAACTCCTGACCTCAGGTGATCCACCCGCCTTGGCCTCCCAAAGTGCTGGGATTATAGGCGTGAGCCACTGTACCCAGTTCTAGAAATGTAATATTATACTTAGTTAGCCCGTGCCATATTGAGGGGGAATGCATATGCTTAGAAATACTGGAAGCATTTCCCAGACCCTTTTTCTGACTGATGAGAAATGCTGGCTGTTGAGGGACTCCAAGTTGAAAACCACTGATATAGGAACATCTTCTATCATAGACATTCATGGCTTTGAAAAGATAGAGAACTAAATGCTCCATTTCACGGGAAGAATGGCCCATTGTGTCCAGTAGGAGCTCTACTCTGGAGGGAAGCCTTGGAGGCCCCTCATGATGTGAGAAAGATGCGAAAGACAATGCTTTACAGGCAATGTCAATGCTAAATTGTCACCTGCTGTTGGTCTAGAGTGGAAGCATTATTATATCTGCTCAAAGATCGGAATTAGACATCTTCCCTTACCAGCCCTGTCTGCAACCCAAATGGTAAAGAAAACAAATGCAAAATGGGGAGGAAAAACATCCTGTCTGTAAATGCAGGCCAGATAGACAGAGAAGAAATTATGTACCAACTAAAAGGATCTCAGGCCAGGCACGGTGGCTTAAGCCTATAATCCCAGGACTTTGGGAGGACGAGGTGGGATGATCATTTGAGCCCAGGAGTTCGAGACCAGCCTGGGCAACATGGTGAAACCCCATCTCTACAAAAATTACAAAAATTATCCAGACTTGGTTGAATGTGCCTGTAGTCCCAGCTACTTAGAAGGCTGAGGTGCAAGGCTCACGTGAGCCCAGGAGGTCAAGGCTGCAGTGAGCTGTGATGGCACCACTGCACTCCAGCCTGGGTGACAGAGCAAGACTCGGTCTTAAAAAATAATAATAATAATGAAAGAAAGGATCTCACCTTCGAGACAATAGGATTCTAGGATTTGCTTCCAAAATAATATAGGGCAAGGATCGGGAAGTGGGTAGGGGTATCAGCACATCAAAATGAGGAAGGAATTGATAATTATTGAAGCTGGGTGATAAGTACATCAAGTTCATTGTTGTATTGTTCTGTTTATTTTTGCATATGTTTAGAATTTTTCATAAGAAAAACGGATTTTTATTATTTGGTTTTTAAAAGATTCCACTTCAACCAATGTAAATATGACACTATCCACCTCTGTTGGGACAAAGTCATCATTGCAGGGAACAAGGTCATTTAGCCACTTACATAGGAGCCCTGGGAACATGGAAGCGTCCACCACATGGCCAGGAGGGAGGAGCTTGACAAAACTGAGACTTTAAGACATGGACAAGAGTTGATTGGAGCTTTCAACAGAACTCTTTTTAGTTTTATTGTTTTTTGTTTTTTATAGAGACGAGGTCTCACTTCAAGAGAACTTGTTTTAAAAATAACAACCCTTTCAGTGAAATATCTAAAAACAAACTTGATAATTCCAGAATTCAGAAACGCTTAGTCTCAGCCCTGCCTGGGAACGTGCAAAGTGTTTTTGCTATTCCAAAGGCAGGATATTATTCCCAGTGTGTGGTTGACATCTCACACAACTAAGTATGTTCTCTGACCTGCAAAGTTCTGGAAGGTACCACGTCTTGACAATACACCAGTTAGACTTTTTAATAAATTGGAATAGCTTAGCAGTTACTCCACCAAATGACAAATTTTTCAGAATGTCAGGACATTTTAACATGCAAGTAGCTATAGCTTACCTAACTTGATTCATTTAGGAAAAGAGAGAGACAGTGCCATAAATAAAGGGATTACTCGCTATGCTAAGTTCAATGATAGATAAGACAGCACAATCAGGCCACATCAGAATGCAGCATCACAAATTGAATTGAATAGAGGGATGTAGACAATGAAGGTGTGTTTAAAGGAGATAAGACAGGATGCTATGAAGACTAGGAATGTAATGACATCCAGATAAAAAGAACTAGAGCTTGTGAAGCCAAAAGAGAAGGGTGCTGGGACAGAGTAGCTGTCTCCACCTATTTGAATGTCTCTCAGTGGAAGATAGATTAAACTTGCTGCATGGATCTCGAGGAAAAGAACTAGGTCCAACACATGGGAGTCTCAGGAAGCCCAGTGTCAGCTTGATAGAAGGGACAATCTTGAAAAAAGTGCAATTGTGCCAAATGCTATTTGGCTGCTTTGGAAAATAGTGCATTCTGTGGACCTGAAAGATCTCAAGAAGAGAGTGGACAGATACTTGTAAAGATGTTTTAAAAGGGATTTCAGAACTGGAAGACTATGCACAATTTTGAAATCTGCTTCAAACGGAAATTCTGTGATTTCTGAAGATGCAAACTTAATTGATAAACCAATGGTTTTTGTTTGGTTGCTCAAAGTAGAGTAAGTAGTTTACAAAGCTTCACTTCGCTAGGTGCTGTGTACCCAAAACTTTTTTCAAACTGCGACTAAATAAAAAAGAAACTCAACTGCTCTGTCATTCCTTTTTTTTTTTTTCTTTTTGAGACAGAGTCGTGCTCTGTCACCTAGGCTGGAGTGCAGTGGTGAGAACTCAGCTCACTGCAACCTCCACTTCCTGGGTTCAAGCGATTCTCCTGCCTCAGCCTCATGAGTAGCTGGGATTATAGGTGTGTGCTGCCAGACCTAGCTAATTTTTGTATTTTCAGTAAAGACGGGGTTTCACCATGTTGGTCAGGTTGGTCTAGAACTCCTGACCTCATGATCCACCAGCCTCGGCCTCCCAAAGTGCTGGAATCATAGGTGTGAGCCTCCGCGCCTGGCTTGATCTGCCACTCTTAAACCTACTTTTGCCTCACTGAAAAATCATTCCTGCATGTCCCATGCACCTGCCTGAAGTGTCCAGTGGACACTTGACTCCATATTTTTCACTCCTGCCAAGTTGCACACTTCATAGCTCCCAAACGTGACTTGCAGTTACCACTGTGGATATGTGGGAAGAAGCATGAGCTTTTCTATCTTGAGGCAAGTATTATCTTGATTTTGAAGTCCCTAAGTCACTGGCACCTCGTGTTTGCTATCTGTCCTGTTTTTTCAGTCCTGTCTTGCTTGAATCTCTGTTTTCCTGTATTTTCTGGTTCCTAAATGCTTGTTTTTTTTTCTGATCATCTATTTTGCCTAGATGTTGAGATTTTGAATATTCCTAACAGTTTAATCATTCATTCATTTGCTAAATATTTAAAGTATCTCCATGTTCCTAGAACACTGTACTAGGCACCTTAGGAGATACAAAAAAACCCACATGACTGCCTAGAGCTTATATCTGATGGCTAATATGAGGCATGGACAGAAATAGCTACAACCCACAGCACAATGTGCTAAGTGCTATAAGAGAGGTACAAACCAAGTGCTATCAACGTTCAGAGGAAGTGAGCTGCTGCAGAAAAACTAGATATGACTGCACGAGCACCATGTAAAAGCCTGATGCAATTGGAGTGCTAATTTTCTAATCCTCAAATATAAGGTATATAAGATATTAAATTTAAAGAAGGAGGTAGCTATGAAACAAGAAAAGGATAAATGTGTTCTGAGAAAGTATACCTAATGTTCAACAGCAGATAAATGTCCAACGTTAGCCAGAGTGTGTTGAATCAATGTTCACTATAAACCAAACACCAGAAAATCATCCCCACCATGAACATGGCCATTTATGCAGTCAGCCAGAAAAATTACAATTATGAAATTGAAAGTACATTTGCTGCTTAAAGGAGTCTTTTTAGAGATTTAGTTTAGACTGAAAATTGTTCGTCAAACAGTTCCTCTGGGTAATGGACTTCAACAGCACTTCTTATTTTAAGAACATTTTAGATATTTCCATTCCAACACCCAGAGGTCGGTTATACCAGGGGTTGGCAAGCTTTCTGTAAATGTCCAGAGAGTAAACACTTTTGATTTTGCAGTCCATAAAGTTTCTGTCACAACCACTCACCTCTGTTGTTTCAGTGCAAAAACATCCAGAGATAATACATATATGAAATGAGTGTGGCTATGTGCCAATAAAACTTTATGAATACTAAAATTTTATTTTATAAAATTTATGTGTGTCACAAAATATCATTGTGATTTTACATTTTTTTTCAGCCATTTAAAAATGTAAAAAGCCATCCTTAGCTTGCAGGCCTTACAAAATCAGGTAGCTGGCCACAAATGGCCTGCAGGCCATAGTTTGCCAACCTTGAGTTATGTCAATCACTCTATTTTACAAATGAGAAAGATAAGGCTCCAGGAGACTAACTATATTCCCAGATCAACAGCCATTCAGTTTATTAATTTCCATATAAACAGAAAAAATGGAGTGGTAGGAAAAACTGGGGCCTTCATTTTTTGTCAACATTGTTAACAGCAAGAGAACCTGATATATTATCTATAAATTTTGATTCCCTGGGGTATAACAAGTAAATAATTTTTTTTTTTTTTTTTTTTTTTGAGGCAGAGTCTTGCTCTGTCGCCCGGACTGGAGTGCAATGGCCGGATCTCAGCTCACTGCAAGCTCCGCCTCCCGGGTTTACGCCATTCTCCTGCCTCAGCCTCCCGAGTAGCTGGGACTACAGGCGCCCGCCACCTCGCCCGGCTAGTTTTTGTATTTTTAGTAGAGACGGGGTTTCACCATGTTAGCCAGGATGGTCTCGATCTCCTGACCTCGTGATCCGCCCGTCTCAGCCTCCCAAAGTGCTGGGATTACAGGCTTGAGCCACCACGTCTGGCCACAAGTAAATAATTTTTAAATGGTGCTTAGCAAGATTGGTTCATGGAAAATGAAGCAATTATGGCTTGAATTTATATGTATAATATTTATTGTCTTAATTTTAATTTAAAATGAATGACAGGTCTCTTTTTTCAAAAAAAAGTCTTCTTTTAAAGATCTTGTAGTTCATGTGATGAGCTATGCACTGCTAAATATTTGCTAAATATCTGCACATAAATATTTGAAAAGGAATACGAATAGTCATGGATGTAGTTTCATCTCAGTGCTCCATGGAGGAAGTAGTCCACCTCTCTGTGGGCACTAAGATGAAGGGTTGGAAAAATGCTGAAGAATAAAGCATTGGCTGGGCACGGTGGCTCACACCTGTAATCCTAGCACTTCGGGAGGCTGAGACAGGAGGATCACTTTAGCCCGGGAATTTGAGGTCTGATGGGGCAACATAGTGAGACCTTGTCTCTAGAAATAAAAAATAATAATAAATTAAATTAAAATTTAAAGAATAAAGCATCAGAAAACCCAACCCCTTAACATCGTGTCACTTTATTGAGTCTTTTAAATGGTAAATAATTTCAATAGTCATGGAGAATGATATATTTTTGTTTTTGTTTTCTTGAGACGGAGTCTCTCTCTGTCACCCAGGCTGGAGCACAGTGGCATGATCATGACTCACTGCAGCCTCAACCTCATGGGCGCAAGCCATCTTCCCACCTCAACCTCCAGAGTAGCTAGGACTACAGATGCACACCACCACACTTGGCTAATTTTTAAATTTTCTGTAGAGATGGGATCTCACTATGCTGCCCAGGCTGGTCTTGAACCCTTGGCCTCAAGGGATCCTCCCACCTCAGCCTCCCAAAGTGCTGAGATTACAGGTGTGAGCCACTGTGCCCAGCCAGAACCATAGTTCTATGAGAACAGAAATACACTTGATCAAGACCTCCAGGATTAGAGCTAAAAACAAGTGTCAAAAGACAGGATCTCCACAGTGCTTACTTTTCAGACAATTAAGCCTGTGGAGAAGAAAGCAGGCACATATCCAAATCCCACAAAATCATGGAAGATAAAACTAGGGTGAACCGAGTTCACCAAATCTGAGAATACTTGAGCAACAGGGGCATTCCAGTGAAGCACAGTAAAATCTAGATCCTAGGCAAGAACAAATCAGGGGAGTGACTTTTTTGCTTATTTGTTGTTATTTTGGTGGGTTGTACAGCAATGTAATTTCTCACTTGTGTATTTCATCGACAGATATACTTTATGCAATGTATAATGGTTCCATTTCAGAAAATAATAAAATCGTGGCCGGGCATGGTGGCACACCCCTGTAATCTCAGCACTTTGGGAGGCTGAGGCAGGTGGATCACCTGAGGTCAGGAGTTCAAGACCAGCTTGGGCAACATGGTGAAATCCTGTGTCTGCAAAAATAATACAAAAAAAAAATGTAGCCGAGCATGATGGCAGACGCCTGTAGTCCCAGCTACTCTGGAGGCTGAGGCATGAGAATCACTTTAATCTGGGAGGCGGAGGTTGCAGTGAGCTGAGACAGCACCACTGCACTCCAGCCTGGGCAGCAGAGTGAGACTCCATCTCAAAAAATAAAAGTAAAAAATAAGTAAATAAATAAAATCATGAGAAGAAAGAAAAAGAAAAAATCCTCTTCATTTCAAAGAGTGATACAGAAATAATAACTTTAAAATGTTTAGATAAAATCACAATGGCAGCTCCCTACTGAACTGCTAACAAACGGAACATTGACATTTGGGATGCAGGTCCAACATCTGCCGTGTACTCCTTTGTCCATCACCTTTTGAGGCCTGCTAAAAAAAATGCTGGGTCAGATCTGAACCCTTGGCACTGTCCCCCTCCCAACCTGTTTTCTGGCCGTCTCATCTCCTGTCCTTCCCTGTGCCCACCTGCACTCTAGCAAGTTCCCTGGAAATTCCTTAATGTGCCACGCTGTTGAGGCTTCCACACATATCCCGCTCTCTTCCCAGAATGCCATTCTCTCTCTCTCTTTTTTTTAATTTCCTTTTTTTTTTTTTTTTTTAAAGAGATGAAGTCTTGCTTTGTTGCCAGGCTGGTCTTGAACTTCTGGGCTCCAGTGATCCCCCAACCTCAGCCTCCCAAGTAGCTGGGACTACAGACACATGCCACCACACCCAGCTAATTTTTTAAATTTTTGTAGAGATGGGGTCTCATTATAAAGCCCAGGCTGGTCTCCAAATCCTGGGCTCAAGCAATCCTCCCACCTCGGCCTCCCAAAGTGCTGGGATTACAGGTATGAGCCACCATGCCCAGCCAAGAATGCCTTTGTCTATTCTGTCCACTCGGCAGCTTTAACTTTCAAGCTCAAACTCTCACTAACACCTGCTCTAATGGCCTATCTACCATGTCCAGAGTGGTAACTTCCTCCATGCTCCTACTTTACCTCATTCTCACCTCTTTTGTAACACTTTTCACTTCAATTGCTTTGTTTAGTTTGTTATCTCCGCTAGAGATCATCAATAGTCATAGAGCCCTCCTGACTCTACCCTTCCTGCCAATAAGTCTACCATAGACTCGAGGAATCTAACATGTCACTCATTACTCATTCAAAAAACATTTTTTCTTTTTAGATGGAGTCTCACTCTGTCACCCAGACTAGAGTGCAGTGGCGTGATCTAGGCTCATTGCAACCTCCACTTCCTATCGTCCCACCTCAGCCTCCTGAGTAGCTAGGATTACAGGCATGCACCACCACGCCTGGCAAATTTTTTGGAATTTTTAGTAGAGACAGGGTTTCCCCATGTTGCAGGCTGGTCTGAAACTCCTGACGTCAAGTGATGTGCCCACTTCAGCCTCCCAAAGTGCTGGGATTACAGGCATGAGCCACCGCACCTGGCCTCAAGAAACGTTTAATGAGCACTCACTGAGGGGCAGGCACTGTCCTAGGAGCCTGAGATACATTAATGAGCAGAGTAAACAAAGATCTCTGCTCTTGACGAGCTCTAGCTGGGGAGACAGGCATTGAATAATAAGCATAAGAAAACAAGAAATAACATCCTTAGTTTAAATGTGATAAGCACAAAGGAGAAAAGATATAAGTAGAGCAGAATAAGAGGGACTGGGAGTGTGTGAGGTGCGATTTTAAATTATGTGATCAGGGGAGTAGGATCTGCCAAGTGGACAATGAGGAGAAGGTTACATTTGAGCAAAGAATTGGAGGAGGGGAGCGAATGAGACATGGGCTACATGGGGAGGGCATTCCAGGCAGAGGAAACATTCAGCACAAAGACTCTAAGGCCAAAGCAAGGACGTTCCGTGAGGTTAGCTAAGAATGAAGTGGAAGTGATGTGTTAGGGTGGAGGTGGGGGCAGCGTGGCTGATCATGGAGGTCTGTAGGCCATGATGATGACTTTGACTTTGATTGAGTGAGATATGGAGGTATGGAGGATTTGGAGCAAAGGAGCAACATGATCTGACTTAGATTTGGCTTACATTTTGAAAGGATTACTCTGTTTTTTTTTGTTTATTTGTTTACTGAGACGGAGTCTCACTCTGTCGCCCAGGCTGGAGTGCAGTGGTGCAATTTTGGCTCACCGCAACCTCCGCCTCCCGGGTTCAAGCGATTCTTCTGCCTCAGCCTCCCAAGTAGCTGGGACTACAGGCACGTGCCACCATGCCCAGCTAATTTTTTGTATTTTTAGTGGAGATGAGGTTTCACCTTGTTAGCCAAGATGATCTCGATCTTGTGATCTCATGATCCACCTGCCTCGGCCTCCCAAAGTGCTGGGATTACAGGTGTGAGCCACCATGTCCAGCCGAAAGGATCACTCTGATTATTTGTTAAGAATTGAGTGTTGCAACCAAGAGTGGAAGCAGATAGACCAGTTAAGGCTATTGCAATAATTCAAATGAAAGATAACAGTGGCTTGCACCAGGGATGTAGATGGACAGAGGTGGTTGGTCTTAGTTATATTTTGAAGATAAAGAGATTCCAAAACATTTGGACATAAATAATGTGTACAAAACAGGGAATAATTAAGCATTAGTACAAGGTTTTTGGCCTAAGAAACTGGAACAAGAATAAAACTATAAGCATTTAGTCTTATCTAGGGAATATGCTTTACTGTCTCTTCTACTGTCTGGTAAATATTAAATGAGGTCAATATGTTGCAGCATGTCTACTCAGGTGGAGGCAATTTGATGTAGGAGAAAAAACAGAAAAAGACTGCTATTTAGCTGCCATCACTTCCAGGGGTTAGCCTCAGAGTCTTGCTCCCTTGCTATTTCCTCCGCTTAACCTCTTATTGCCACGATTATAAGAATTTTCCTGGCTGGCTCACTTGTATAATGCTAAAGAGCATTATGCATTACATTTAATAAAAAATAGCTTAATGGCAGTATGGTTTAAATAAGCTCAAATAAAGTGGCTTCATGATCAGGATGATAATGGGGAAGATGATGATGCTGATAGTGGTTATAATATTTGCCTTTGCTGCAGAGTTTACAAATCATGGAGACACTGGAAGATGTAAAGGGAGGAAGGAGCCAATACCAGGAGAATGGCCTTGGTCATACCATGTAAGCCACTGAAAGATCTTTTTAAGCTAAAAGACTTCTGAGGCTAGCTGCCAAACTATCCAAAAAAAGCAAATGTGTTCCATGCAATTGAGTGCTTGTAATTGGAAGATCTCTGGAAGTGGAAAACTTCCCTCCTTGTAAACTGATGCTGCATTTACATATATTGAGATATGGAACATATCCATAAATAAAGTTATGTAATTCTCTATAAAATGAACTCTCATATCTCAGGTCTTAGTCTATAACATTGAATCCTAAAGAATTATTTTAAATGCCTTTGTTTAACTAAAATTTTGTGTATTGAATATGTTTAAAAAAATTTTTTTAAGACAAGATCTTGCTCTGTTGCCCAGGATGGAGTGCAGTGCTGTGATAATGGCTCACTACAACCTTGAACTCCTAGGCTCAAGCAATTCTCCTGCTTTAGACTTCAAAGCACTGGGATTATAGGCATGTGCTACCACACCCTGCCTGAAAAAATATTTTTGCATTCCTTTGTGTAGTTAGGATCTTTTTGAGCAATTCAGGATGATCCAAAAACCAAGCGTGAACAAGAACTGTGCTAGAAAGTGTATTTTACAGCATCATTAAACATTAACTAAACAACCACCACATTCAGGACACTGTACTGGTGGCCAAGAAGACAATTATACTGAAAAATTAAGACTTGAAGTTTTTCAAAGAAACACTTTCAAAACTGGATTTTCATTCTGTCTTCCAGTCATGCATGGATTACTTTTAAACTATTGCCTATCGATAGAAAAATGACAAAATAAATATATTATCTGTCTACTTTTTCATTTGCCTCTTGTGTCTGTGGATATCTTTGAAACAGAGGGGTTCAAACTTGAATGTTGGCAGGGTATGCTTTTTAGTTTGCCTTCACACTTTAGGCTGTTCATTTGACTTGATCTAAAATTGGAAGTTTATATAGAAATGTTTCTCTGACACCCATAACATTTCAAAAGATGTTCCTACTGAGCAATAATTCAAATGATTTGAGAAATAATTGAATTATCTTAATTCTGATAGTTCTAAGCAGAAAGGCTTAGAAATATAGAATAGGAACAAGCAAAACAAAAAGAGAAGAGAAACTGAAATAAATATTTCAAGACTCTTAGGACATCAGCTCTGTTCTTCATTAGACCCTATTGCTTAGTTTGGAATACATTCTAGACAGGAGATTTGCCTCCCATTATTAGGTTGTTTTCACATGTGGTTCAGTTAGTCAGTGCAGCAGAAAAAAGTAAACTGAGTCAACAGTTTGTGTGAACACAAATGTCTACATTTTCTTTTTCAGCCCATTATTCTTGTGTCATGAGCAGACACTGCTCCTGCTAGTGAAACCACCTTGAATGATCCATGAGTTACCACTTGTGTACCTTCAACTTACCAACAAATTAGGTAGGATTCCCAAGCATCTACCTCTTTTTTTTTTTTTTTTTTTTTTTTGAGAAGGTGTCTTGCTCTATTGCCCAGGCTGGAGTGCAGTGGCGAGATCTCGGTTCACTACAACCTCCACCTCCCGGATTCAAGCAATTCTCCTGCCTCAGCCTCCCAAGTAGCTGGGATTACAGGTGCCTGCCACCACCCCTGGCTAATTTTTGTACTTTTAGTAGAGACGGGGTTTCACTATGTTGGCCAGGTTGGTCTTGAACTCCTAACCTCATGATTGGTCCCCCTCAACCTCCTAAAGTGCTGGGATTACAGGCAGGAGCCGCTGGCGCCTGGCTACTTTTTTTTTTTTTTTCCTTTGAGACAGGGTCTCACTCTGTTGCCCAGGCTGGAGTGCAGTGGTGTCATCATGACTCACTGCAGCCTTGACCTCCTTGGTCCCACGATCCTTCCATGTCAGCCTCCCATTGCTCAAGTGATCCTTCCACCTCAGCCTCTCATGCAGCTAGGACTACGGGCATGTGCCACCATGCCTGGCTAATTTTTATATTTTTAGTAGAGATGGGGTTTCACCATGTTGCCCAGGCTGGTCTCAAACTGCTGGGCTCAAGTGATCCACCGGCCTCAGCCTCCCAAAGTATTGAGATTATAGGCATCAACCACATGCCCAACCCCAAGCATCTACTTAAGTATAATGTCACAGCCATCATCAAAGTGGTGGGCAAGTCAAAAGTGGTTTTGTGAACTACTATCAGTTATTCCTAATTTTACAGCCTCAACATTAAAAAGAGTCAAATTTAGGATATTGATTATCTTCCATTTTATATATTTTTTTAAAAAAGCAGAAAACCTTTCTTTTTGCATTTTATTTCCATACTGTTAATAAATTTTATATCTTTCTTGCATGAATAAATTTTAATAATCTAACTGGAATCTACTGGGAACTTTCATTATAAGACTCAGACATCCCAGGTCACAAAGAAACTTTGCATTTAGGTATTCTGTCACATCAGTGCTTGGTTAGAACACATATTACCAAAATTTTCAAGTAAGAAGTATGAATCTTTACTTTCCCCACCAACCCCCAAACCTGCTTCTCCTCCAGCATTTTTTATTCATCCACCTTGGATAGAAACCTGCAAATTACCCTGGACTACTTCACCATCACACACTCATCACATCATGAAATGAAGATCTCTCTCTTTCTTTCTTTTTTTTTTTTTTTTGAGATGTAGTCTCGCTCTGTCACTCAGGCTGGAGTGCAGTGGTGCGATCTCAGCTCACTGCAACCTCTCCCTCCCGAGTTCAAGCGATTCTCCTGTCTCAGCCTCCCAAGTAGCTGCTACTATAAGCACATACCACCACACCCGGCTAATTTTTTGTATTTTTAGTAGAGACAGGGTTTCACTGTGTTAGCCAGGATGGTCTCGATCTCCTCTCCTTGTGATCTTCCTGCCTCGGCCTCTCAAAGTGCTGCGGTTACAGGTGTGAGCCACCGCACCCGGCCAAATGAAGATCTCTTTTACCTCCTAAATAACCTTCAGATACACATTCTCCATCCCAGAAACCACCAGCCTGGGCCAGGTGACCATCTTCTTTGGGTTGAATCCTGTATTGCTGAAACACATGCCTAACTGGTCACCACATCCTTGACCTTCACCAATCTATATTAAACATTTAATTAAATCATAATTTAAACATATGGCTATGTTACCCCTTTACTTTAAAAACAATGCAATGTCTTCTCATTGTAATTGGGATAAAGTCTACAATCTTTAAAATGACTTAGGAGCCTTTGTAATTGTTCAGACATTCAACTACCTCTCTCTAGTCTCACCTCTCACTCCCCTTCTCCTTGAGCCATCCTGAACTTTTCCTTGTTCTATTATTCTATGTCTCTGTCTCTTCACCCTAGCCTTTGTACATGGCTGATTCCTCTGCCTGGAACAAAATTCTATACATTCATTTAAAAAATTTATTCAACAACTATTATGGAGATCCTACTACATGCTAGGTACTAGGAAATATATCAGTGATGATACCAGGCATTGTTTCTGTCTTCAAAAAGCTTAAGGTCTACCATGGGAAACAGCCATAAAACATATGAGATGAAAGTTATGGCCTGGAAAACATAAGGTGATGTGGGAACAAATGTCAGGGTAGCCAGACTTAATTTAGGAGTCAGTGGAGGTTCCCTGAGAAACTATCGTTGAAGCTAAAATCTGAAGAATGAATAGGTGTTAGCTGAGGTAACAGAAGAGTGGGAAGAAAGGAGGAAGTTGGAGGAGTTATGGGAAGCCCGTTCTAATGACAAAGTTAAATGAAAAATATAAGAGTATTAAGAAAAGAAAGACCTTTTGGGTTAGACACAGATATCTTTGTTGGATATATTTTATCGGAGGTCTGTGTTGCCAAGGAAAAAAATTTGTAAGGTTCTCATGACCCTTTGTTGACAGCTAAGTTCAAATGGCTTCTTTCATAGGTACTATTGCAATTATGAGGAAATAAAAAAGAAGCGTCATGAGTGAGAGAGTCTAGATATCAAGAAAGTGGTTCTATACTGATTTTTGCTGATGAATTCGACCCAGTGACTTACACATGTACTTCTGCCTTATCAATTGTAAAAGCGGATACTATTATTCAGTTTACCTTGCAGGGTAGGATCAAATTAGATAGTGGTACAAAGGAAAAGGAAATTATTACCACATGTGCTTAATAACTTTTATAATATAAGAATTTTTATCACATTCAACAGCTTCTTGATTTATAGCAGTTCTATATATTTATTAGTAGCAATTCAAATTCATTTTTCTTATGGTTTCTAACTGTAGCAGTAGGGGCTGCATCTCCAATTCTGCAACAAGTAGAAGGCCCTCTTCATTACCCTTTAAGAAGAACAAAATTGGATTATGTCTCTTCAAATGATCCAGCTCAAAGCAAAAAAAAAAAAAATTTTTTGAAATAGAAAACTGGAAAATCCATTTATTTTACAATTTTTAAAAAGCAGGATACAGCTGGATGCAGTGGCTCACATCTATAACCCCAGTTACTTGAGAAGCTGATGTGGGAGGATTGCTTGAGGTCAGGAGTTGGAGACCAGCCTCAGCAAAATAGCAAGACCCTGTCTCTAAAAGAATTTTTTTTCATTAGCCACCAGGGCATGCCCATGGTGCCTGTAGTCCTAACTACACAGGAGGCTAAGGTGAAAGGTCCGCTTGAGCCCAGAAAGAGAACTGAATTTGGTCATTTCTGGCTGTCACAGCCAACATACCCTCCTCTTTTTGGTCACATTCTCTTGGATGCTGGTGGAGGGACCATTGCTGTGGAGGAAGGTGGTGGCCGTGAGCATGCACCCAGCCTAAGCATGCAATTCTACTATGCCACAGGCTGGGGTACTTGGAGAATGATTATAGTAGATCTTGTACCATTTGAGTTATCAGTATTGTGGATCTTTTTGAAGAAATATGACTTTTCAAAGAAATATTAATTTTCAAAAATAGCGGTTGCCATAAGTTTCCAATTCCAGTTGTTCTTACTGAAGCTTATTTCAGAAAGCTCTCCCTGGTATTAACCACCTGACCTGAATGACTGACTCCTTGCAACCTGGTCATCCCTCTCTGTCAGGCATCAGACCTCTGACTGGCTTAAAGGGAGGAAAGATGCTAGACTTTGGTAATTTTTGGAGACAATATCAGAGCGCAGTAAAAAGAAAATAGTTTTTGCAGTCAGGTAGATCTGGATTTAATCCGCAGCTAGCAGAAACAGGAGTTTGAGGCTGCAGGAAGCCGTGACCCTGCTGCTACTCTCCAGCCTGGGCAACGGAGCAAGACCCTATATCTACAAATTAAAATAGAAAAAATACAAAAAATAGCTAGAAATATTTCTGCTGTGATGAAATTCACCAATTCCTCTGTTTTGTTTTTTTTTTTTTGGAGCCAAATTAATCTGAGCTATCTTTTCTTAATTTTCTATTTAAACTTGCTCTCTGACTTCCCAGTGGTAGATTTATTGACAAATATAGCTATAAATGTAAAGAAAGCCACATTATATTATAATCTCTACATATTTAAAAACTAAGCAGTTACATTTTTTAAAACTTCCATATTATCTTCTTATGTAATGAGGCAGACCCATGAGATATGACATCATTCATTTATGGGTTTACTTTGCCAAAAACTTTTACTCATCCTGAAAGCATTTTAGTTACAGTTGAGTATACAAGTGTCAAATATCTCTCACAAATATTATTTTTTCCTGTATGTTTCTATAGCTTCAAATAGGAGAAATAATATCAGCTTCCCTTTCAGAGTAAAAGAAAAGTTCATTCTAAAAAATTTTACAAATATTGAGAATTGTACAAGTGCTACTTTACAAAAATGAAGAGTGAGTCGTTAGTTTTGAATGCCACTTCTCTTTTGGTTTATAGTCTTTCTCTTTTTCCTTTGGTAAGAAATTGAATTTCAAGATACAGGAGCTCTATTCAAAATGTCTAATTTCAAAGTCCTGTTTGTGTCTGTTTTTTAAAAAAATTTATTACAAATTTCAGTCACCTTAAAGAAAGCTTGAAAAAAAATTTTTTTAAAGACAGAATCTGGCTGTACTGCCTAGAATAGAGTGCAGTGTGCTATCTCAGCATACTGTGACCTCTGCCTCCCAGGCTCCCACCTCAGCCATCCTCCCATCTCAGTCTCCAGAGTAGCTGGGACTACAGGCATGCACCACCATACCTGGCTAATTTTTATATTTTTTGTAAAGATGGGGCTTCACCAGGATGTCCAGTCTGGTCTCAAACTCCTGAGCTCATGTGATATGCCCATCTTCACCTCCCAAAGTGCTGGGATTATAGGAGTGAGCCACCATGCCTGGCCAAAAGTTTGATAATTTAGTTGTATTAATTATTTCTGTGTTGTCAGAGAGAAAATTTTAAAAGCCATTTGAAAGGAGGAAATAGTTCATAAATAACTGGTTTCTTTAAAGATGAGACAAAGATCTTAAGGAAATGCATATATAGGAATCTCGTTTAGTTGATGGTCAATTTAATTCTGTTAGTTTATGGTTCATGAAAATAGAGTGTTCATGGAATTATGCAGTCAGAAGATGAGTGGGCACTTCCTGCAGCCTTTGTTGCAGTATGAAGGCCTTTGCAAGAGGAATCAGGAACATGAGGCTGAAGTCTCAGTGCCACCTATTCTCCATGTGTGTTCATGAGAAAGTCACTTGGCTTCTGTCAGTTTCTTATTTGTAAAATAGTGGTAATAATGTATTTCTTATAAGGTTGTTAATAGGAATAAGTAACTTAACATAGATGAAAAGGCTTTGTTAACCAGAACTACTCTACAAAAATAAATTATAAAATTTATCAAGAGCTCAAAGATTCACATAAGAGATTCTACCAAAAATAGTTTAATGTGTATTTGTGTTCTTATTCTTGCTTCATTTTTACTTGTTTATGTGCTAAATTCTTCATTAGGTAATAAGCTCCTTAAAGCTATAGTGAGTGAACATATCATATCCTTTTTTTGTGTTGCTCTCTGAATTATACTTTAATAGACATGCAAAGGACTTTGTTGACATTCTGCCCTGGTCCTCAGTTCTTACACTAAGTAAATAATCGCAACTGCCAAAAGTCTCCTTTTCACCTTTCTATATCTAAACCCTTCCACTGCAACTCAGGCCTATTTCCACATAGTCTATCCTTGAAGCTCATGGAGAATTGGCAGGTCAGCGTTTGCTTAACAAAAGCCTTTATTACTGTTAACAAAGAATCTTCAGTTGCAGGACAGAATTTTTGGTTCTCAGTCCAAATCTGTTTCTCTTGTAATCCAAAACAACTGGGATTTCGTAGCTCCAGGAAGAAAAGAGTAGTACCCACTGGGTCACCAAAGATTCTTAGAGTCACAGAGTTTCATCCCCAGCCCAGTGGCTCTTCCCTACTCCTCCTTTCTCTTGGTTCCAAAGGAAAACCCATCATTGCCTGGTCAAGGGAGAGGAGTAAAGTGCATCAACATAAATTGCCAGAGGACATATGGACAGACAGGAAAAGAAGGAAAGGGATGAAGACACCAGCATCAAAGGGCACTGGGCACTGACATTTCTTAGAAGACTAATGAGATGATTTGTCTACCCTGATGCTTGAACAGAAGTCCTTATTTAACAGGCAAGTTGGCATTGGTACTTAATAAAAGACTTTTAAAAGCTGAACGAATGGTGAAGAAGGGATGGCTGTTTCTCAGCCTCCCTTCTTCTGTGGTGTAGATATGCCTACCTGATTTGCCCTCTGCTCAAAGTAGTTCTATATTCTTTCCATGAGGTTTTTAACAAGCGATCCCAGTTCAGCGCACCTTTTAAGTTTAAAGATGAATATTTTTAGCCTAAACCACCTCGCCCTGTCTTTACCGCTGTAATGTGGTTTTCATTAAACCTCCCTAGGAGGGCTCGCGCAATCCTCAAGCTCCGGATAAACACGTGTGCCCGCATCCAGCTCCGGTGCGCCCTGCATTTCAGCACCGCCGCCTCTGGAGAGCGCCTTGCTGGCGGGCCAGGTCAGGGCCTCCCACCCGCTCTCTCATCCATCCCAGCCCACTCGCTCTTCCCTACTCCTTGCTTCTCTCAGTTTCAAGAAAAAGCACCCCCAACTTCTAACTTCTCAATTCGTGCTTCTAAAGTGACCTCCGCGTCCCTCTTTCCGTGTCTAAACGCTCATGCCCCGCTCCTTTGAGTCCTACTAGCAGCTGCGAAGCCTCGTGGTTTCCCACCGGTGGCGCGAGACCTCCAACAGGCATCGATCGATCACCTTTCCCCTGCCGCTCCTGGACCCCGAACCAGCCAGCCAGATGCCCCCGCTCGCTCTCTCTGGCTCCACGCCCCAAAGCTTCTAAGAAACAAACGCGCGATGATGAATCCCCTCCCCCCAACACGCACACGCATATACTCACACACACTCATTCGCACATTCATACACACACTAGACGCCTCAAACCTTCCGCGTGCCATGGCCACCCTGGGCAGAGCCTCAGCCAACTTGGGCCCCGATCCTTCGGCTCCGGCTCGCGCAGGGCCTCCCGCAGCCGCCGCCCGGCCCCCTCCCTGTCCTAGGCAGCGGGTTCCTGAGGCCGAACCTAGGCGGAAAAGGGTCCCCTCCCTATTCACTCAGCATCCACCTCGCGCCGGCAATACACGGCCCACAATTCCCAAACACTTGTCCCTGGGCCGCCCAGAACCACCAGCCAAATCCGAAATTAATCTTGAAGCCCCAGCCCCTGTCACTGGTGTGTTGGGCGCGAGTGTGTTTGCGAATCCGAGGCACATACATGATTTAACTCCTTCGAGATTTCGGCCCATCCTAAACAAACAGCACGTTATCTCCAGCCCCCTCCTCCCCCTACTCGGTGCCCCAACCTCTGCCCCCATCCCGGTCTTCGCCAGCCTGATAGCCGAACCACCGCACCGCCGCACTCCAGTTCTGGTATCTCGAACCCCTGCCCAGCCCCAAATGACACTTGTCTCTAGTCCTCTCCCATCCCCCACCTTTAGCCCCCTGCAAGCCGGGTCTGGCCCCAGCAAGTGACGCCTCGGAAACGCAGTCTGCGTCCCCTCCCCCGAGTCCAAAATAAAGGAGCCGACCTCCACCAGCTGGATCAGCCGGCGCACCCCTCCGAATGGGGCACACGCCTTCCCGTTCGATCGCCCTGGAAAACACAGGTGCCTGGGAAAGGAGAGGAGCGGAAGCGGCTTCCAGAGGTGGGCGGGAGGACTCACCAAACATCTGAATGTGCCCTTTGGTGATGGGATTGAAGCTGCCGCAGGCGAGCAAGATAACGTGGGTCTTGGTGGTCTCGGTCATGGTGCAAGTGGGTCCCTCGCGGTGGTCTAGGGGTTGCCTCTCTTTTTGTGTCTCGTTGTGTCTGCAGAGGGAGAAAGGAAGGCGAGGCTTCGGCGGTGGATGCTGTGGACTCCAAGGAGCCGCTCCAGACGCAAACCGCGTCACTCTCCGCCTCCCCTTAACGCTTGCAGCTCCGGCAAGATCCGAGGCTGCTTTTGTATTGCTCTGCTCTCTTCTCTCCTCGGTCCGTCTCTTTTCGTTCTAGCTTCCTTGGCGTCTCTCGTCCTGGTGCCCCACCCCATCCTTTCTATCGCCCCCAGCCCGCTTCACTTCATCACTCTCTTCCTTAGAGTTTATCCAGAAGGCAAGAGGTGGTACCCAAGCTCGGAACCAAGAGCTCACAGCATGGTGTGGGCTCTTTCTGCCTCTTGCCTCATCTTGATTCAGTTTTCCTCCTCAGTCTAACATTTTTCTGTTCCCCCTACTTTCTCTAACATCTCCAAGTTAAAAAATGTTTCATCTTAAGATATTTTTTCTTTCTCTCTTCCTCAAAATTTTAAGTGAGAAATGACCATTGTTTATTTCAGTAGCATTCATTTCTGCCTTTCCTTTTCCCTTATCTGATGATTCCAAACTATTGAGTCCAAATCTTGATCTGTTGCCGCAGAGAGATAGGGGTGATCTCAACCCTTCCTCTGCTATACTCATCCTTTTTGTGGGTGAAGCAATGCTATCCATTTGAGAGAACATGAAGGGGGCAGAGTTACTAAAACTGTATTAGAAAATTATAGGGATCCGCCGGATGCGGTGGCTCATGCCTGTAATCTCAGCACTTTGGGAGGCCCAGGCGGGCGGATCACGAGGTGAGGAGTTCGAGACCAGCCTGGCCAGCATAGTGAAACTTTGTCACTACTAAAAATCAAATACAAAAACTAGCCAGGAAAGGTGGCATGTGCCTGTAATCCCAGCTACTCCTGAGGCTGAGGCAGGAGAATTGCTTGAACCTGGGAGGCAGAGGTTGCAGTGAGCTGTGATCGCGCCACTGCACTCCAGCCTGGGTGACAGAGCGAGAATCCATCTTGAAAAAAAAAGAAAAAAGAAAATGATGGGGATCCTCCGTAAGCTACCAAAGTTGAGACAAAGACTTGCCATTTAACAAACGTTTCTTGAGGACTCACTGGTATCAAGTATTGCTATAAACCCTGCTGGTGAAGCAAAGTCACTGTCTTCATTTTACTGGAGGAAGATAGACAATAAATATTAGATGGCAATTGTGTAATGCACAGTAAGTGAATGCAATTTACTCTCTGACAGAGCAGAGAGTGAGTGGAGAAGAGGGGATGAATCAAGTAGTCTGAGAAGGCCTCTCTGGGGAGGTGACATTTCAGTGAGACCTGAGCGACAAGAGTAGTTGCTAGCCCACATATTCAGGGACAGGGAAGGGCTTACTGTGCTCATAGAAATGAAAGGCCAGTGTGGCTAGAAAGTATGGACAAGGGGAAAAATGACAGAAGACTGAGTAGCAGGTGATCAGGGCCAGATCAAATGGGGCTTGTAGGCTAGGGCAAGAGTTAGACACTTTTCTAAGTGGAATAATAACAAAAGGAAGCCACTGAAGCTTTTAAGCAGAGGAATAATATGTAATTTACATTTTTATAAGATCTCTCTGGCTGCTGGGTGGAAAGGGAGGCCAAATGGGAAGATAAGGAAAGCATTTAAGAAAATCTGCTCGCCTAGGCAAGTGGAGTTGTCCTGAGACTAGGGTTTATAGAGATGGGAGCAATGAGAAGTAAATGGTCTCAGGATACGTTTTATAGATTTTGAAATTTGGCTTAAACAATACATAGACTGAAATTGAGAATGGTAGGGGAAGACAGATGTTCTATGCTTATGCAACAGAAAGAACCAATAATTCTTTGCAGATGAACTGGATATAGAGGATAATTCTTTTTTTTTTTTTTTTTTTTTTTTTTTTTTTTTTTTTGAGACAGGGTCTCACTCTGTCATCCAGGCTGGAATGCAGTGGCATGATCTCAGCTCACCACAGCCTCGACTTCCTGGACTCAAGCAATCCTCCCGCTTCAGCCTCCCAAGTAGCTGGGACTACAGGTGTTTGCCACCATGCCCAGCTAATTTTTCATGTTTTTTGTAGAGACGGGATTTCACTATATTGCCCAGGTTGGTCTTGAACTCCTGACCTCAAGCAATCCACCCACAGCAGCCTCCCAAAGTGTTGAAATTAAAGGCGTGAGCCACTGACCCAGCCAGAGTCAATAATTTTTAACTTAGAGATTGACAAGTACAAATATGTGCCTATCCTGGGCTTCCAGTTTCTTGGATAAATTTGCACGCCATATTAATAAGTTGGTCACTGTTTTTTTTTCTTATCCAAGAGCATGTAGTAGGTGTGGAGTAAATATTTGTTAAATTGTGATGAATAGCAAATCAACCCTAATATGCATAAAATTTCTAGTTTAAATAGAAGACTCTTAAGAACTGATGTATATTCATAATGGAGTTTGTATCTTCCCTAATATGATATGCAGATTAGTGGTGTAAAAAGAGCAAGAGCTTGTAAAGGGAGGCCGACTTGGGTACGAAACTCTGACACTCACTAGCTAGGCAATTGACATAATTATAGTTAAGCGATAAATATTTATTGAGTGTCAGCCATGCACCAAGCACTGATTTAGGGGCTGTGAACAAAACAGCGTCCCTGCTTTAATACGGCTTACATTCCAGAGAAAATCAACAGACTGTAAACAAATGAATAAACATAATGGTAAAAAGTACCATAAAGAAAAATAAAGCAGAATGTGAAGAAAAGAGAAAGAAAGAAAATCCTCTTTTATTGCAGTAGTCAAAGATGGCGTCTCTGATATGACAGTACTTGAACAGGGACCTAAATGAAGTGAAGGCATGTGTCACTTGAATATCTAGGGAAGAATATACCAGGCAGGGCTGCCAGTATAAAGAGTCAGAAGACTAAGAGTGCTTGGGGGTGTTTGACAAGCACACCAAGGTGAATGGAGGAAACAGAATGTGGAAAGCACTCAAAGACAGGTCCAAACAGTAGGACAGATCATACAGGGCCTTGCAGGTCTTGATTAAGGCTCTGGTTTTTTCACAGAGAAGGCATGGGAAGCCATTCAAGGGTTATGAGTGGAGAAGTGACATGAGCTGACTCAACGTTTGAAAAGTGTGTTTGGCAGGAGATATAAATTTAGAGTCTTCAATATAGTTTATATTTAAAGTCATGGGACTAGATGAGGTTACCTAGGGAGAAACAGAGTGAAAAGGAGGTCCTCAGGTTCAACCCTGGGGCACACCAAATTAGTAATAGTAGTTAATATTCATTGGGTGTTACTGGAAGCCCAAGCACTATAAAATGTTTACAGATGTTAACTCATTTAACACTCACAATAACTCTGTGAGTTTGTATGATTTTATTCTGTCTTAGAGATAAGCCGACAGGGGCACAGGGAAATTAAGTAACTGGTCTGGGTTCAGACTGCTAGCATGTATGGAACCAGATTCAAACCCTGACAGTTTTGATTGAAGGCTCTACTCTTGACACCTGGCTACTCTCTCATCTTGTTTCACTGCTATGTTATACTGGCCACATTTGTAAAATGAGGATAACAATACCCACCAAGCTGCAGAGATGTGAAGATTAGAGGTAATGTATGTAGAACACCTAGCATATAGTAGATGATCAATAAATAAAAGTTTATAACTGAGATAATAGGACTTCTCAGCAGAGATTGGAGAACAGACTAAGAGATACCTTACCATGTGCTAAGGTCTGAATGCTTGTTTCCCCCAAAATTCATATGTTGAAACCTAATCCCCTATGTCATGGTCTTAAGAGGTAGGGTGATACAGTTTGGATCTGTGTCCTCACCCAAATCTTGTGTTGAATGTAATCCCACATTGGAGGTGGTGCCTAGTAGGAGGTGATTGGGTCATGGTTTAACACCATCCCCCATGGAGCTGTTGTCTTGATAGTGAGTTGTTATGGTATCTAGTTATGGTATCTATGTTTAAAAGTGTGTAGCATCTCCCTCCACCCACTCCTCATGCTCCAGCCATGTAAGACCTGCCTGCTTCCCCCTTGCCTTCCACCATGAGTAAAAGCTTTCCGAGGCCTCCCTGGAAGCCGCTATGCGTTCTGTACAAGCTGCAGAACCATGAGCCAATCAAACCTCTTTTCTTTATAAATTACCTAGTCTCAGATATTTCTTTAGAGCAGAGTAAGAACATACTCATGCATAGAGCCTTTGAGAAGGACTAGATCATGAGCTGGAAGCCCTCATAAATGGGATTAAAAGAGGCTCAAGGGAGCTCATTTGTTCTTTTTATCATGTGATGACACATCTACCAACCAGGCACTAAGCCCTCACCACACACCGAATCTGCTGATGCCTTAATCTTGGACTTCCCAGGCTCCAGGAAGGAATAATTTCTGTTGGATATAGCTGTTCCTAAAGCTAGATCTATCCATTAGACTTCCCAATTAAATAAATCAATAAATTCCTTATTTGGCTTAGTTCCAGTTGACATAATAAAGGCTTAGCAATAAATGACTTGCCCAAAGCCATACAATAAGCAAACTCTAATTTGAATAGGGTTATTGTTATTTGCTTCTGAAATAGTCCTAAGTAATACAAGAAAGTTATAACATCTAGAAGTGTACAGTTACCAATCTTGAGCCACTTCAGCTCCGGCAATAGAGTGAATATGGGTATGAAAACTGAGACTAGCAAGTCTAATTGGTGCAAATTTTTCTTGTGCTTCCATTTCCACTGAAATTAGTTAAGTTATTACTAGGAGGTGTACTTTACGGGTTTGCTATACGGATCAAATAAAACCATGTGTGGGCTGGGCATGGTGGCTCACGCCTGTAATCCCAACACTTTGGGAGGCTGAGGTGGGAGGATCACTTGAGATCAGGAGTTCAAGACCAGCCTGGCCAACATGGTGAAACTCTGCTTCTATTACAAAGGCAAAAATTATCCGGGCATGGAGGCACATGACTGTAGTCCCAGCTATTCGGGAGGCTGAGGCACAAGAATCGCTTGAACCTGGGAGGCAGAGGTTGCAGTGAGCTGAGATCATGCCACTGCACTCCACCCTGGGCAACGAGACTCTGTATCAATAAAATGAAATGAAATAAAATAAAATAAACCATGTGTGAGTAAAGAGCTTTGTTAAAAAAGCATGTCACCAGCTTTAGGTTAAACTTCACAGTTGCTAAATACAAACACCAATTTTTTTAAGTGTTCAGTTGTTTCTACTGAGGCATTTGTCAAGAATGTTTCTGGAAGTTGCAATCTTAGAGAGTAATGGCTTTGGGGATATTCCAATAGTCTAAATATCAACCAATGAAAACAAATTGCCAAAAACATACCAATAATGAGTTTGTTTTCAGTAAAACCTGATTTATAAGATGTAAGAATATCAAGTCTTGCACAATAGATGCACCTTAATATATATAGTGATTTATTCTCAGGGATGCTTATTTTAACTTAGGTAATATTTTTTCCAATATTTCAACTTTCTGATAGCTTTCTGATAGAGTGAATATGGGTATGAAAACTGAGACTAGCAAGTCTAATTGGTGCAAATTTTTCTTGTGCTTCCATTTCCACTGAAATTAGTTAAGTTATTACTAGGAGGTGTACTTTACGGGTTTGCTATACGGATCAAATAAAACCATGTGTGGGCCGGGCATGGTGGCTCACGCCTGTAATCCCAACACTTTGGGAGGCTGAGGTGGGCTATAAAGAAGGAAGTAGAGTAGGCTATAAAGAAGGAAGGCTATAAAGAAGGAAGTAGGCTATAAAGAAGGAAGTAGAGTAATTCCTCCACTGCCTAAACCTTCCAGTTCACTGGAACCAGTTCAGTTTCCCAATAGCTCAAGGCAGACAGACCAAACCAGAACTTTCCATGCCGTAAATACCTGTTATGAAGGGGCAGGCTTAAGTGTCTATTGGGTCTGAGAGAGATGTGCATACGTGAAGTCTAACAAAGTGGGTATATATGCTCATGGGCATGTAAGCTCACCTGTTTCCCTATTTATCTAGACAAGATTGATTATACATTTTCATCACAAATTAGGGTAAAACCATTTCATGTTTATATAGCTGGCTTCCAAATTAATATTAGGGGCTGGGCGCAGTGAGTCACACCTGTAATCCCAGCACATTGGGAGGTTGAGGTGGGCAGATCACTTGAGGTCAAGAGTTTGAGACCAGCCTGGCCAACATGGTGTAACTCCCGTCTCTACAAAAATTAGCTGGGTGTGGTGGTGCGTGCCTGTAATCCCAGCTACTCAGGAGGCTGTGCCACTTTATGCCAACCTGGGCTACACAGCAAGACTCTGTCTCAAAACAAAGAAAGAAACAACAAAGTAATATTAGGGATCATCTTTCATAGGAAGAACAAAAAGACACACATATATTCCTGGAGTCAAGTCCTTTAGTTTCTAGAATCAAGTCAGCTATTGAATATTTATTTCATGTATTTCTATTAAAAATATTATCCTAAGAAAACCCTGCTTCTTTGGGAAGAAAGTTTTCCACATTTCTATATTTTTCTCTCTTTTGCTTTTTTCACTTTTCTTCAAGATAGATATCATTAGGATAGAGCTAAAATGATTGGCATTTCTCTCTTTCTTTTCCTTACAAGCAAACATTTTTATGTCCGTGGAATAAACAATGTCCCTAGATCAAGATCCTCCTTCTTGCAGCTTTAAGTCACCAAAATTTCACTCAGACTTATAATTTATGTAATTATTCAAATAATAATTCACAAATGAAATACGTTCCATGTTTTTTTAAGAGCTGGGGTCTTGCTATGTTGCTCTGGTTGGTCTTGAACTCCTGGCCTCAAGCAACCCTCTCACCTGGGTCTCCCAAAGTACTGGTATTAAAGGCATGAGCTGTCTCACCCAATTTATGTTCCCAAATTTTAAAATCTAATTATCAAGTATAAGCATAGCAATACTTCCGGCACCACAGTGAAAGAGAGAAAGTACACAGGTTTCTGTAACCGATAAGTATTGCATGCCATTAAAAATAATAAATTTCTTCAGCTAACTCAGATATTTGATCATTTGTTCATCATGGCTTCTTTCAGATACTGGGGGAAGTGGTTCAAATTGAAAATTTTATATTTTCAATTATTTTCTTGAGACTGAAAATCTTACTACTTATAAAGTTTTCCCAAGAGCAAAAATAGGAGACAGAAAAATCAGTACTAACAGACTTGAAAAGGGTATAATTGATTAAGAAGTAAAATCATTCCCTGAAATGACATCTGAGAATATCTCTGCCTCCTTCCTTTAAGTCACCCAAATGAAAAACACATTTGGCTCAAGGGAGTATTAAATAAAGGATAGGGAGATTAAAATACAAAATACTTTTTCCATTAGGTCAATACTTCACAATGTAGTTAAGTCAGATCTAACTTGGAATTTCAATCCCATGACTCCCAAATTTGTCAGATGTAAAAAATAACAGTGTCTCAGCTGAGCTACTCTAAACAACTCTCCCATAATAACTAAACTAATTTCAGAGGAAATGAAGGCACAAGAAACATTTGCACCAATCAGACCTGCTAGTCTCAATTTTCACAACCCAGATTCCTTCTATGGCTGGAGTTGAAATAATTCAAGGTTAGTAACTGTGCGCTTTCCATTTTTATTTTTATTTTTATTTTTATTTTTATTTTTATTTTTATTTTTTTAAGACAGAGTCTCGCACTGTCATCCAGGCCGAGTGCAGTGGCACCATCTTGGATCAGTGCATTCATCTCCCTGGTTCAAGGGATTCTCCTGCCTCAGCCTCTCAAGTAGCTGGGATTACAGGTGCCCACCACCGTGCCAGGCTAATTTTTGTATTTTTAGCGAGACAGGGTTTCACCGTGTTGGCCAGGCTGGTCTCGAACTCCCGACCTCAAGTGATCCGCCCACCTCGGCCTCCCAAAGTGCGGGGATTACTAGCATAAGCCATAGCACCCGGCCCACTTTTAAATTTTGTAAGTTGCTTATATTACTCAGGATTGTTTCAGAAACAATAACGGAAACCCTATTCAAACTGGGGTTTAAGTCAACGAGGAAATGTATTGATCTATTTGATTGGGAAGTCTAATGGGTAGATTCGGTTTTAGGGACTACTATATCCATGAATTCTGATAATATCATCAAGAATCTGTTTCTTTCTCTCACCACCTCCTATTTTACTTTCCTCTGTGATTCCTTTTATTCTCAGATGAGTGCTCTCCATATTGAAACAAGGTGCCTGCTGGCAGCCCTAAACAACATTGTCCTTATAGGTCATAATCCCACTGAAAGACAGGATCTTTGCCCAGAATGCCAATAAAAGTCTCAATGAAGACTCTGATTAGGCCTACACTGATCATGTGCCCATCCTTATCAATCACTGTGACTAGAAAGAGGAACTGGTTACCCAAACCTGGGTCACTTGCCCACACTAGGCTTGAAAGGGGAGGGGAATAGGAAGAAAAGCCAACTTCATCTAAATTTCTCAGACTGGGCTTGTAATAGAAGGCAGAGAAGATTGACAATAAATATAGTGTTGCTATAAGAAGAAAATATGTAGTGTAGACATCGAGTTATAATCTGAAAATGTCTTCTTAATATCTGCAGGTCCAGCACCTTGTAGGAAGTAAACTGAGATTTATTAATTTTTGTGGGAGGGTAGAAACTGATGAAAAAAAAGGAAGGCATTCCAAGGGAAATGTGATCCTGGATAAATTCGGGACATTTAGGCTATGGCTTCTAGGGACTAAGGAGAGTGCGGGAAATGCTGTCTTGAGCGTAAGAGATGGGAGTTCAATACTCTCTGAATCCAAGCTGGCTTTGTTGGCATCTAGAAGCTTCTAAACTTCGTTCTTTCTCTCTCTCTCCCTCCCTCCTACTTACTCCCTCCCTCCACATAATCTGTTATCTATGCCATGCATTAGCATTATCCTTCTCTGAAAGTTTCTTGGTTCCTGCTGCTCCATTAAAATGATTTGAATTTTCACGGCCTAAACTATGGCACAGATCTAAACATGACCTCCGGTTCCCAACATCTGCTGACCTCAGTTTCCATGTCTTGGTTCAAATCACAGAAAGAGAATCCTATTAGCTCAGCTTGAGTCATGGGACCATTCTGATATACTCACCTGGGGCCAAAAAACAGGTCTGCTCTACCCACCTCTTTGGCGAGGGTTTTAAGGGGCACCGTCCCACTTTTAATACCCCCAAACACACTCAAAATTTGCTTCCACCATGAAAAACAGGGTCAGAAACTAGAAGAATAGTAAGGGTTGCACAACATGATACTTTTAGTTACCCCTATCATGGCTGCTTGGACAAGTAGCTCAGATCAAAAGATTATCCTAAAAAGAAAATGGTTGTTCACCTGAAGTATCTGCAGCATAGCTGCAGGATTTGAGGGCTACCAAAACAAAAGCCAAATGCAAATGTAGCCCCTATATCATCTTTTTTTCCACATGACTATAAATTTGCAATAATGTTAAATAACTGTGTTAAATATCTAACATGGGGCATATGCTTTGAAGGCCAATAACTGATCAGATAGCACTATCTGTTACCTAAGAAGGTGAATTATTTAAAGAAGTTTTGCTCCCTAATAAAAAGGAATAAAGAGAAAAAGAAAGAAAGAGAAAGGAAGAAGGAAGGCAGTGAAAAATGTATACTGTACTTTCCAGCCAAGGGAACTTACTAAATATCTCCAGAATTATTCCACTTTTCTTGATCTTGCTGCCACTCCCCAGGTTCTCCTTCTTAAATTACTGAAGAATTCAGGTTGGACTTTCTGCAGTAATCTTTTCCTCCTCTCAGCCACTCTGTATACTCCAGCCAAAGGGATTACTATGGTTTAAGTGTGTCCCCCAAGGTTCATGTGTTGGAAACTTAATCCCCAATGCAACAGTGGTGAGATGTGGGACTTTTAAGAGGTTATTAGGTTGTGAGGAATTTGTCCTCATGAATGGATCAACATCATTATTGCAAGAGTGGGTTTGTTATAAAAGTGAGTTTGGTCCCCTCTTGCTCTCTTGCCCTTTCATCATGGAATGACACAGCAAGAAAGCCCTCACAAGATGCTGGCCCTTCAATCTTGGATTTTCCGGCCTCCAGAACTGTGAGAAATAAATTTCTATTCATTATAAATTACCCAGTCCCAGATTATTCTGTCACAGCCACACAAAACAGCCTAAGACAGGGATGTTTTCTAAATTATAAATCAGATCAGATCACTGTTTGACTTTAAATCATTCAATGGCTCCTCAGTACTCTCAGAATAAAATGCGAATTCTTAAAAATCTTACAAGTCCCTCATGATCTGGCTCCTCATTGCCTCTCAACCTCACCTTGCTCCCTTTACTCTAACCACACACCGAACTCCTTTTAGTCATCAAATGTGGCATGCTCTATCCTAGTTGGTAAATACTGTTTTCTCATCCTTATCCCTAATAACTAACTCTGACTCAACCTAGAATTTATTAATTTACTTCCCGAGCCTTCTGTGGGCCCCCTGGGTCTGTGTTAGTGACTCTTCTCATATGTGCTGTTTTTCTTGTATTAAAGCACTTTCAGTGTCCTGTATTGTGATTACTTTTTTATTTGTTTACACCCTCCACCAACATTTATTCAGACCCTGCCATGCACTAGGCAGTATGCTTAGCACTTTACAGACATTATCTCATTTAATTTTCACTATATCTCAATGATGTAGGTTCTTTGATTACCTGTATCTTACAGACAAGGTGATAGACTTAGAGAAGTTAAATTGTGTTCAAGCTAATATGTGGTGAAGGTAGGCTTTGAACTTGGGTAGTCAGCCAGGCCCTCCTAATGCCCTACTCTCCCAAACCCTTCATGAGAGCAGGAACCACTTCTATCTTGTTTACTATTACATCCCCAGAGTCTGTCACAGTCCAACACATAGTAAGGGTTCACAAAATATTTCTTTAATAAATGTGGAATGATTTTTGCTTATGACTGGATCCACTCTTCATGAATATTTTAAAATTTCTACTCTGAGTTAGATGTCTTAAAAACTAGAAAAAAAATGGCCAGGTGTTGTTGCTCATGCCTGTAATTCCAGCACTTTGGAAGGCCAAGGTAGGTGGATCACTTGAGGCCAGGAGTTTGAGACCAGCATGGGCAACATGGCAAAGCCCCGTCTCTACTAAAAATACAAAAATTAGCCGACCATAGTGGGGCATGCCTATATTTCCAGTTACTGGGGAGGCTGAGGCACAAGAATCACCAGAACCTGGGAGGAGGAGGTTGCAGTGAGCTGAGATGAGATTGCACCACTGCACTCCAGGCTGAGCAACAGAGTGAAACTTTGTCTAAAACAAAACAAAACCAAAAACAAACCACAGAAAAAAGGACTGCCAAAAAAAAATCTCAACAGGTATTCATAAAGCCTGCAACTATAAGATCTGTGCACCCTGTTCCTTCTCCCCTCAAGCTCTAGTTTAGACCATAGCTGAGTTGTTCATTCTTTGTAAAGATTAAAATTCCTCCCTTGAGTGGGTTATTGTTAGCTAGAAGTAAACATCCATTCTCAAAGTCCCCTATGTATGCTTTTGAATTTTAGGAGCCAGAAAGTCAGAAACTACTTTTTTTCAGATTCCCTTGCAGCTAGACTTCCGAATACTAATTAGACTCTACCACGGAGATGCCCTCATGTGAGATTAAAGTAAGGTGAGAGTTATTTTCCTGTTGCTGTTGCTATTAAGCAACATTGTAACTGTGTATTTGAAGCCAAAACCCATCTTTCAGTAGTCACCAAAGTCATGAGCATTGAGAGGCAGTTTTGGTAGCTGACCTGTAGACTACAGCCATTGTGGTGTACCCTTGAAATCCAGAGTGCACTGGTGGTCCCTAACTTCAGTTTCTTTAGTGCTTCTAATGAATTTTATAAGCACTTAATTTCTTGTTTTTATAACTCCTTTCTTCTGGAAATACATAAGGTTGTTTCTGTTTCCCCAATTTAAACCTGACTGACATACCCCCTTAATTGCTGTATCTAGCTGACCCCTTTTTATGTAAGCAAGAGCAAATCATATGCAAATGCAGTTATTTTGGAAATGTAAATGTAGTTATTTTGGAAATGTAAATGTGTGATGAATCAAAATTAATTGACAGGAATTAGAATAATGGATGAAAGAATTACAGTGTGTGTGTGTGTGTGTATGTGTGTGTTTCACAAGTTGAGGAAGGGAGATGTTGAAAAAGATGAATCAAGTGGAATGACAGAAGTAAATGAGTAGAGAACCCTCAGGTTCTATAAGGGAATAGCAGAGCAGATTTGGAATTAATACTGAGTCATTATAAAGAATTTAGTCTAATAATTGTTTACATGTGTGGAGCTATTTAGAGCTCCCAACGTTTCCTCATATGCTATTTTATTCTATCTTAACAACGAATGATTCTGTGAACTAAGTGTTTGCAGGCCCTTTTGTGCATTTTGCACATGAGGAAAGAAAGTGAGGCCCAGAAAGCTCAAGGTTGCAGCTGTAAGTGGCTGGGTCAGAATGTTGATTCCAAGTTCCAGCATTCCACTCCACGTAGTTAGCTATAGAAATGACTTTTGGTTTAAGAATGAGGGACAACTGAGGAAGAACTCAGATTGTCAAAGATGATAAGCATTCTATTTTGAACCTGAACACAAAGGTTGTAGGGCCCAGTTAGAAAGACCCTTTCCTTTCTCAAGACTAGGAGATACCTTTCCTTGTTTTTTTTTCAGTGACCAGTCTCTGAAAGGTAGAACCTGAGCAAGCTGGCAGTGGAGCTAAGAAGCTAAAAGGATCCAGTCTCTATGTTGGGTAGTTAAAATTTGGCATTTTGTAAATAGTCTTTGCTTGATATTCTCATATTGTCAATCTTGCACTTAAGAGTTTGTCTGGGCTGGGTGCAGTGGCTTATGCCTGTAATCCCAGCACTTTGGTAGGCGGAGGTGGGCGGATCACCTGAGGTTGGGAGTTTGAGAGCAACCTGACCAACATGGAGAATCCCGTCTCTACTAAAAATGCAAAATTAGCCAGGTGTGGTAGCACAAGCCTGTAATCCCAGCTACTCGGGAGGCTGAGGCAGGAGAATCTCTTGAACCCGGGAGGCGGAGGTTGCGGTGAGCTGAGATCACACCATTGCACTCCAGCCTGGGCAACAAGAGTGAAACTCCATCTCAAAAAAAGAAAAAAAAAAGAGTTTGGCTGAATTCTTATTGGTTTATCACAGAGAAGGGCTCTGGGGCAAAAGGAAAGGCTAATTGTGATTCCAAGGTCACATTAGTCTAAAGAGAAGGGCACTCTTTGAGTGCTTTGAGTTGTGACTTATGGTGCGTGAGACGCCTTCCTTGCAGAGGGGCCCTGGTGTTTGTTTGGGTTCTGCCAGCAACAGGAGTCCCTCACAGCTCTTACACTTCCTTTCATCTTAGTCAATCCTACTTTAAGATGTGAATAGGCAATGAGCCTTGCTTGGGGAAAAGAGTGAGCTGTCCCCACAGGTGCAGTGTCATATACAAACAGCTGCTCAAAAGTGGTGTGAGAAAGGGAGGATGAATGAGCAGTCATTTCGGGAAACTAGAAGGCGTTGGCTCTAGGATTTATTTCCTCTGCCTGAATGGCACTTCAGAGTAAGGTGAAAGGAAGGAAGAGTGTCCTCTGCCCCTTTGGTGACTGGCACAATGATAAACACAGACTCATCTAGCCCTGACCTGGGAATTGTGAAGAAGAAAACACTTTCTTAGGGAGACTATACAAGGAGGACTTCCCCCACTTTTGTCAGGTCTGATGGCATTTGCCCTGCACTAGTCCCTGTCTCAGGGAATACAGGCAACAGTCACCCTAGGGTTAGCTGGGCATGGAGCGTCCCTGGAAGAAAAGAAGATATGAAAAGAGGAAGGAATAAGCTTACCTTGCCAGCAACTGTCTCTCAGGGGAGAGTGTTTAAGGAGACTCAAAGAAGAGGAGAGGAGTCCAGGAACTGAGAGCTGCTGTATGTGTACAGGTGTGTGTAGAAATTCTGAAAGTTACTGGTAGATGCACTCTCAAAAAAGAGGTGCAGAGGGCAATATAGCACACTAGACTTCCATAAAAATACACCCACAGTCTTAAGACTAATGGGTGGTCATACAGCTATTTAAGCTGAAGGTGAAAATACCCATTTAGAGGTTCAAAGCCTTGGAAACCCTGAGATTGCATTTTGTAAAGTGGGTTGGGAGGGTATATAATGCAACTCACCTTTATGGCTGCTTTTGATTCATGTTGTTCTTTTAAACTGCCCTGTACCCACATCTACCAGCCTGCACAGGCCAGATGGTCATAAATTTTTCTCCTGCCCTCACTCTGGATGGGAGCTCTTCTTACTCTCCACATCAGTACAGGAAAGGTAGTTGCAAGGGAAGGAAGTAAAGGAAACTGACAGGAGACTATTAAAAGTCTTTCTGACTTTTGGCTGGGTGCAGTGGCTCACACCTGTAATCCCAGGACTTTGGGAGGCTGAGGCAGGTGAATCACTTAAGGTCAGGAGTTCGAGAGCAGCCTGCCCAACACGGTGAAACCCTGTCTCACTAAAAATACAAAAATGAGCCAGGTAAAACAAAAATACACGCCTGTAATGCCAGCTACTCCAGAGGCCGAGGCACAAGATTCATTTGAACTCGGGAGGCAGAGGTTGCAGTGAGCCAAGATCACGCCATTAAACTCCAGCCTAGGCGATAGAGTAAAACTTTGTCTCAAAAAAAAAAAAAAAAAAACAGTCCTTGTGACTTTTTTTTTTTTTGAGATGGAGTTTTGCTCTTGTTGCCCAGGTTGGGGTGCAATAGCATGACCTCGGCTCACTTCAATCTCTGCCTCCTGGCGATTCTCCTGCCTCAGCCTCCCAAGTACCTGGGATTATAGGCACCCACCACCATGCCCAGCTAATTTAATTTTTGTATTTTTAGTAGAGATGGGATTTCACCATGTTGGCCAGGCTGGTCTCGAACTTGTGACCTCAGGTGATCCACCTGCCTTGGCCTCCCGAAGTGCTGGGATTACAGATGTGAGCCACTTTGCTCAGCCTTGGCTTTTTATTCTAAACCCGGATTTGTCATATAGGGGCTTAGAAGCTAGCAGGGATTATTATCATCATTTTCCTAATGAGAAAATAGGCAGCAGAGTCAAATAATTTGCCCATAATCATTCATCTATTACACCTGGCAGAGCCAGGATTTGAACAAGGTCTGCCTGAGTCCATGCTGCCTTTTTGAAGGAAGACTTGTGGATCAGGGTACACAACTGCCTCTACTGCAGGACTCTAATGTAAGTGAGAGCATCCAACTGCTATCTTTGATCTCTCTTGACCCTCACGTATGATAACAAGCCTGCATGAGGACAGAAAGAACTGCTGCACTACCCCACTTTGCAGCCCAGTGACATGTCCAGCAGGCCAAGGACACCAGCTTATCTGAAAGTGACTGCCAGCCAGAGTCCCACCAGTTGGAATTCCAATCATGTGTGGGGTGGGTAGGGCAGCACTCATTGCCTGTGATCATCAGTGCCCTTGTTCTGCTCCCTCCTCTCACCCACCCCACCCCTGCCAAGGCCTCACTAGCCCTTCAGTTGTGAGGCTTTGAGAGGTCTCAGGCTCAGCATATCTCTTTCAAAGAAGACTTCCTGACAGAAGGTAAGTGCAGGCCAACTGCAATGAAAAGGCTTTAAAATCTTCCTTTAGGCCCTAATGAGTATAAGCTGAAGTGGCTTCCAAGATGATTTGAGCAAATTCATTGTGGGGAAAAGAAAGATCAGACTGTTACTGTGTCTATTTAGGAAGAAGTAGACAAAAGAGACTGCATTTTGTTCTGTATTTGAGATGCTGTTAATCTGTGACCCTACCCCCAACCTTGTCCTTGCAAGAGACATGTGCTGTGGTGACTCAAGGTTTAAAGGATTTTGGGCTGTATAGGATGTGCTTTGTTAAACAAGTGCCTGAAGGCAGCTTGCTGGTTAAAAGTCATCACCATTCTCTTAATCTCAAGTACCCAGGGACACGCACACTGCCAAAGATCGCAGGGACCGCTGCCTAGGAAAGCTAGGTATTGTCTAAGGTTTCTCCCCATGTGCTGAAATACGGCCTCGTGGGATGGGAAAGACCTGATTGTCCCCCAGCCTGAAACCTGTGAAGGGTCTGTGCTGAGGAGGACCAGTACAAGAGGAAAGAAGACCTCTTGGCGGTTGTTGGCAGTTGAGATAGAGAAAAGCATCTGGCTCCTTCCCATCCCTGGGCAATGGAACATCTCGGTATAAAACCCGATTGTATGTTCTGTTTACCGAGAAAGGAGAAAACCGCCTTAGGGCGAAAGGCAGGACTTGCTAGCGCAATGCTGCTCTTTATGCACTAAAAAGGTTTATGGAGATGTTTACATATGCATATCAAGGCACAGCACTTTTCCTTAAACTTATTCATGTCACAGAGATCTTTATTCATATGTTTTACTGCTGACTTTCTCCCTACAATGATCCTATTATCCTGCCACTTCCTTTTCTTTAAGATGGTAAAGATAATTATCAGTAAATACTAAGGGAACTCAGAGACCGGTGCTGGCGTGGGTCCTCTGTATGCTGAGCGCTGGTCCCTGGGCCCACTTTTTCTTTCTCTATACTTTGTCTCTGTGTCTCATTTCTTTTCTCAAGTCTCTCGTTCCACCTAATGAGAAATGCCCACAGGTGTGGGGGGGCAGGCCACCCCTTCATCTGGTGCCCAACGTGGGTGCTTTTCTCTAAGGTGAAGGTACGCTCAAGCATGGTCATTGAGGACAAGTCGACGAGAGACTCCTGAGCACGTCTACAGTCAGCCTTGCGGTAAGCTTGTGCACTCGGAAGAACCTAGGGTAACAATGGGGCAAACTAAAAGTAAATATGCCTCTTATTGCAGCTTTATTAAAATTCTCTTAAAAAGAGGGGGAGTTAAAGTCTCTACCAAAAATCTAATTACGCTATTTCAAACAATAGAACAGTTTTGCCCATTGTTTCCAGAACAGGGAACTTTAGATCTAAAAGACTGGGAAAAAATTGGCAAAGAATTAAAACAAGCAAGTAGGAAAGGTAAAATCATCCCACTTACAGTATGGAATGATTGGGTCATTATTAAAATAGCTGTAGAACCGTTTCAAACAGAAGAAGATAGCGTTTCAGTTTCTGATGTCCCTAAAAGCTGTGTAGTAGATTGTGAAAAAGAGGCAGGGATAGAATCCCGGAAAGGAATGCAAAGTTCACACTGTAAATGTGTAGCAGAGCCGGTAATGGCTCGGTCAATGCAAAATGTTGACGATAATCAATTACAGGAGGTGATATATCCTGAAACGTTAAAATTAGAAGAAAAAGGTCCAGAATTAGCAGAGCCATCAGAGTCTACACCACGATGGCCAACTCCTCTTACAGCAGCTCAGATGCCTGTAACTTTACAACCTCAAATGCAGGTTAAACAAGTACAAACTCCAAAAGAAGATCAAATAGAAAAAGATAGAGTCACTGTCATGGCAATGCCAATCCAAATACAGTGTCCACAATATCAGCCAGTAGAAAGTAAGACCCAGCCACCAGTAGCCTATCAATACTGGCCGCCAGCTGAACTTCAGTATCGGCTGCCCCCAGAAAATCCATATGGACAGCCAGGAACATTTCCAGTGCCACAGGGCAGGGCGCCATATCCTCAGCTGCCCACCATGAGACTTAATCCTACAGCACTGCCTAGTACACAGGGTAGTGCATTACATAAAATTATTGATGAGGCAAGAAAACAAGGAGATATTGAGGTGTGGCAATTCCCAGTAATATTAGAATCAAGACCACCTGGAGAAGGGGCCCATGAGGGAGAGCCTCCCATAGCTGAAGCCAGAAATGAGTCCTTTTCTATAAAAATGCTAAAAGAAATGAAAGAGGGAGTAAAACAGTATGGACCCAACTCTCCTTACATGAGAATATTATTAGATTCCATTGCTCATGGACATAGACTCATTCCTTATGATTGGGAGATTCTGGCAAAATCATCACTCTCACCCTCTCAATTTTTACAATTTAAGACTTGGTGGATTGATGGGGCACAAGAACAGGTCCGAAGAAATAGGACTGCCAATCTTTCAATTAACATAGATGTAGATCAACTATCAGGAATAGGTCAAAATTGGAGCACTGCTAGCCAACAAGTAATAATGCCAAATGAGGCCACTGAGCAAATTAGGGCTATCTGCCTTAGGGCCTGGGAGAAAATCCAAGACCCAGGAACCGCCTGCCCCTCCTTTAATACAATAAGACAAGGCTCTAAAGAGCCCTACCCTGATTTTGTAGCAAGACTTCAAGATGCTGCTAAAAAGTCAATTACCGATGAGAATGCCCATAAGGCCATAATAGAGTTGATGGCATATGAAAATGCCAATCCTGATTGTCAATCAGCCATTAAGCCATTAAAAGGAAGGGTTCTGGCAAGATCAGATGTAATCTCAGAGTACGTTAAAGCCTGCGATGGAATTGGAGGAGCTATGCATAAAGCTATGCTTATGGCTCAAGCAATCACAGGAGTTGCTTTAGGAGGACAAGTTCGAACATTTGGGGGAAAATGTTATAATTGTGGTCAAATTGGTCATCTAAAACAGAATTGCCTAGTCTCAAATAAACAAAATGTAACTACTCAAGCTACTACAGCAACAGGAATTCCTTATATTTCCCAAGGACAGGCCATAGTTGAAAGAACTAATAGAACTCTCAAAACTCAGTTATTTAAACAAAAAGAAGGGGGAAACAGTAAGGAGTGTACCACTCCTCAGATGCAGCTTAATCTAGCATTCTATACTTTAAATTTTTTAAATATTTATAGAAATCAGACTACTACTTCTGCAGAACAACATCTTACTGGTAAAAAGAACAGCTCACATGAAGGAAAACTGATTTGGTGGAAAGACAACAAAAATAAGACATGGGAAATAGGGAAGGTGATAACCTGGGGAAGAGGTTTTGCTTGTGTTTCACCAGGAGAAAATCCACTTCCTGTTTGGATACCCACTAAACATTTGAAGTTCTGCACCTCCATGGAGACGGAAACACCAAAATCGAGCACCATTGACTCACAAGATGAACAAAGTGGTGATATCAAGTATAGATGTGCAGGAAGTCAGGGACCTTGAAGGGAGAGACCGGCTGAAGCCACGGCAGAAAAACATAAAATGTGAAGATTTCATGGACATTTATTTGTTCTCCCAAATTAATACTTTTATAATTTCTTATGTCTGTCTTTAATCTCTTAATCCCATCATCTTCTTTGTAAGCTGAGGAGGATATATGTCACCTCAGGACCCTGTGATGATTGCGTTAACTGCACAAATTGTTTGTAGAGCATGTGTGTTTGAACGATATGAAATCTGGGCATCTTGAAAAAAGAACAGGATAACAGCAATGTTCAGGAAACAAGGGAGGTAACCTTGAACTGGCCGCTGGTGAGCCGGACGGAACAGAGCCATATTTCTCCTCTTTTTAAAAGCAAATAGGAGAAATATCGATGAATTCTTTTTCTCAACAAGGAATATCCCTGAGAAAGAGAATGCGCTCTGAGGGTAGGCCTATAAACAACCCCCTTGGAAGCGTGCTGCCTTTTACGGTTGAAGCCGAAGGGATGAAATAAGCCCTGGTCTCCTGTAGCGCTCCCAGGCTTATTAGGCCTAATATATTTTGGTCAGACAGGTTGTCTGCTCTCAAACTCTGTTTCCTGATAAGATGTTATCAATGACAATGCATGCCCAAAATTACATTAGCAATTTTAATTTTAATTTTAATTTTAACGCCATCCTGTGATCTCATCCTGCCTCCACTTGCTTTGTGATATTTTATTACTTTGTGAAGTATGTGATCTCTGTGTTGGTGCCAGAAACTGAGGCAATTGCAGGAGTTGCTGATGGTCTCACAAATCTTAACCCTGTCACTTCCGTTAAGACCATCTAAAGTACTACTATTGAAAATTTCATATTAATCCTTGTGTGCCTGTTCTGTCTGCTGTTAGTCAGCAGGTATACCCAACAGTTCCAAAGAGACAGTGACCATTGAGAATGAGCCATGATGATAATGGTGGTTTTGTTGAAAAGAAAAGGGGGAAATGTGGGGAAAAGAAATATCAGACTGTTACTGTGTCTATATAGAAAGAAGTAGACATAAGAGACTCCATTTTGTTCTGTATTTGAGATGCTGTTAATCTGTGCCCCTATCCCCAACCTTGTCCTTGCAAGAGACATGTGCTATGGTGACTCAAAGTTTAAAGGATTTTGGGCTGTATAGGATGTGCTTTGTTAAACAAGTGCCTGAAGGCAGCTTGCTGGTTAAAAGTCATCACCATTCTCTTAATCTCAAGTACCCAGGGACACACACACTGCCAAAGGTCACAGGGACCGCTGCCTAGGAAAGCTAGGTATTGTCCAAGGTTTCTCCCCATATGATAGTCTGAAATATGGCCTCATGGGATGGGAAAGACCTGATTGTCCCCCAGTCTGACACCGTGAAGGGTCTGTGCTGAGGAGGACCAGTACAAGAGGAAAGAAGGCCTCTTGGCGGTTGTTGGCAGTTGAGATAGAGAAAAGCATCTGGCTCCTTCCCATCCCTGGGCAATGGAACATCTCGGTATAAAACCCGATTGTATGTTCTGTTTACCGAGAAAGGAGAAAACCGCCTTAGGGTGAAAGGCAGGACTTGCTAGCGCAATGCTGCTCTTTATGCACTAAAAAGGTTTATGGAGATGTTTACATATGCATATCAAGGCACAGCACTTTTCCTTAAACTTATTCATGTCACAGAGATCTTTATTCATATGTCTTACTGCTGACTTTCTCCCTACAATGATCCTATTATCCTGCCACTTCCTTTTCTTTAAGATGGTAAAGATAATTATCAATAAATACTAAGGAAACTCAGAGACCGGTGCTGGCGTGGGTCTTCTGTATGCTGAGCGCCGGTCTCCTGGGCCCACTTTTTCTTTCTCTATACTTTGTCTCTGTGTCTCATTTCTTTTCTCAAGTCTCTCGTTCCACCTAACGAGAAATGCCCACAGGTGTGGAGGGGCAGGCCACCCCTTCAATTCATCACATAGAGAAAGTGTCATTAATACATAGTAGAGAGTTTATTTCTTCATATCTATGGCACTGAAAGGGTGTTCAGAAGTAATCAAACTTTTCATAATTAGGAATGATGGGTCTTTTGCTTTCTTAGCCTCTCTGCAAAAAGTGCAGAAGCCATAATGTGGATTAAAATTAAATATGCTACCAAAAAGGCAATTTCACAATGCAATGTGTAAGTAACTACCTTAGTGGTTGACTTGGACACTGTTCTCTCTATTCTCTTGCCATTCGGCTGTTTAGCAAATCCAGGACACTGAAAGAAAAGAAAGTATTTTTCATATGAGAATGACCCAGATCAAATTTAATTTACCAACAATCTTGGAAATGGGATTCAAAGGGGGAAGAATGAAGCTCACTCATACTTTTTCCTAAAAGCTCCATTAACAAAAAATGCAAGTTTGAGCAAGATGGGATTTTTTTGAACATAAAGTGGGGTTTACAAGTGTTTGTTTCTTTGGGGGGTGTGTGTGAGTGTATGTGTATGTGTGTGTTTATGAAGAGGGAGTTGTCTTAACAGGAACTTTTGTTATGAGAAATGTGCATATTATTGAAAATAATACAACTAAGAAAAACGAAAGTAGAAAAGTATGTCATAGATTAGTCAAACTTCATATATGTAAATCTATATTTACACAAGAAATAATTAGGGACTGAGTGTTTGGACGAACACTCCACAAAAACTCCACTCCTTAATTGCTGCCTGGCCAACAACTACTTTGCACACTCGTTCCTCATTCCCAGCTAAAAATGGCCCCTACCGAAAGCAATCAGTGGAAATCAGTTTGGCTTTCCCCCACTCGCCTCAAACTTACTAAATTTTCTTAACTATCTCATACTCCCCAACCTTGCCAGGACCATCCTTCTGGGTTTTGCCCATATTCCAACAAATGCTTCCATTTCTCATTCCTATACTAGTACTGTGCCTTATTTTATTTTTCATCCGTGCATCCAAATACCAACCATAGGCCGCGACCTTAACGACGCCCCTTAACAGCAGGAAGTAGCCAGACAGACCACAGCACCCCTTTATCACTATTATCAATAAAAGGTTGGACTGTTTGGACGAACGGAGGCAAGATGGTGCACTTCCGGGTTCTTCATCATCAACTTTTCCCGCGCGCGCGAAAATGCAGCCGGCACCCGGGAAGGTGCAGACCAACCGGGCATGCACCAGGTGACGTCAATCCGAAGAGACCAAGATTTACCTGGTCGCATCTGCGGAACGCCCCCCCCCCGACACGCCCATGCCCCGCCTATTGCCCTCCCACTCCTAGAAAAGCCGTTCCCCGCCAGCGTCCCGCACGGACTTCCCAGCCCCCAGCCGGGACTGCATCAGGAACCCCGCCCAAGAGCCCCACCAGGGGACTCTGTTGGCCTCCTTTGCTGGAGGCCGACAGACCTCTCCCTATCCACCTTCTTCCCTTGAAGCTAGGTGACCAAAAATAAATTTGCAGTTTTGCTCCTACCCTTGCCTACTCGCTGGTTCTTTTGTGCCCGCTCTGGTGGTCTTAGAAAAACAAATCACTGAGTATTTAATTTTTTGTTTGAGAGAAAGATTCGCATGTAGAATTTCTCTACATACCAAGATCCTGATTGGACACCCATGCTTCAAGATTTAGCAAAATTTAATTTACACTCACATTTTTAGGCACACAAAGCTTTTGAGTAAAAAAAAAAAAGTACCAGAAATAAGATAGAGTGAATAAAAATACATTTTAAACAGAAACAGTCTTTCTGTATAAACAAAGAAAAGTCAAGTTATGGATACAGTAAGAAGCCAATATTGCGTTAATTTATCTAGGTTACCTTTAGTTGCTGCCTTGATTAACTTTCTGTCACCCCCCCACCCACCCACCCACACACACACACAAATGACACTTATCTTAAACAGGGTGGCAGAGGGGGAGTTCAGAAAAAAAAAAAAAACATGCTTAAAAAGATTGATAGATACTTTTGTATACAAATAATGAAATTATCCCAGGTGACTACTGTTTATTCATTAAAGCTTCCATCATTAAAGATTAGTTCTTGGACTTCCCTGTTTAGCCCAGTCCTTACCAATAAGCTGCAGTGTAAATATACATGCTGCTAAAATTATTCCATAATTTAAAAAATCTCAAATGAACTTAAACTTACCTTGTTTTCTATTAGTCTAAATAAATTAGATATTAGTATAGAGATTACAAGGTTATTTAAGAAAGAAATTCCAGAATCAAAAAGAAGAGTAGTTGAGGTACTTTTTTTCTCACTAAACCTGAAGTTTGCTTTTGAGACAGAAAGTAGAAGAGACTTTTTTTTCAAAGTACTGTGGACACTGTTGGTTGCCAACTCTTCTTTCTTTTTAGGCTATCATTCCTAGCTCACTTTAAAGCCGGTGTAACTATGTGACCCAGTTCAGGCCAATGATATATGAGGGGAAGTCTGCTGGGGTGGGAGGAGGAGTTTACTTCTGGGAATGACTTTTAATTCTGATCAAAACAGATGAGGGTTCAATACAATTGTATGACGATGTAATCTTGGAGCTGCAGCAGCAATTTTATTACCATGAGATGAACATTCAAGACTCTGAGGGCGTCAGTGTGGAGAAAATAACTGATCTTTAATGGCACTGTGGAGCCACTTCCCAACCCCAGAACCATCTATTGCCAGATATATGTATTAATTGCTTAAGCCACTATTTGTCATGTGTTCTGTGACTTGCAGCTCTATGTATGCTGGTGGACGCAACAGACCTAGCAAGGGAAAGGATAAATGTTTTTTGGTCAACATCTCACTCTGTTTCCCAGGCTGGAGTACAGTGGTACAATCACAGCTCATTACAGCCTTGAACTACTGGGCCCAGGTGATCATCCTGCATCAGCCTCTGGAGTAGCTGGGACTACAGGCACATACCACCACACCCAGCTACTTAAAACAAATGTTTTTTGTGGGAGCTAAATGATGAGATCTTATGAACACAAAGAAGGAAACAACAGACAAGGGTTTACTTGAGGGGGAGCGTGGGAGGAGGAAGAGGAGCAGAAAAGATAACTATTGGATACTGAGGTTAACACCTGGGTTATGTAAAAATATGTACAACAAACCTCTGTGACACCTGTTTATCTGTGTTACAAACTTTCACACATACCTCCAAACCTAAAGTAAAAAGTAATTTTTTTTTTTGGTAGAGACAGGGGTCTCACTATGTTGCTTGGGCTGGTCAGTAACTCCTGGCCTTAAGTAATCCTCCCACTTTGGCCTACCAAATCCCTGAGGTTGCATGAGCCATCACACCTGATCCAGAAAGCATTATTCAACCAGAGCCACCATTATTCCATTTGGTGCCTCTATGTAACTTAGAAACTAGGTGCTTCTTCCTCCAGAGGGGTGTCAAGTCCCACTTACCCACTTTGCCAAGTGTCATTGTGCCATCACAGGTAACTGTGTTGCTTCCTTATAAGTTTATGGAAGGGCTGCCTGTTCAAAGGACTCAGGTTGAGGCTGCCACTTCCAAAAGAGGAGGAGAGGGCAATGTGAGTTCCTTTTGCTTTCTGTCACATTGCAAGTGCATATATCGCATTGCTTATATATACTCTCGCAATGTGAAAATATGCACTTGTAATGTGACATGGACTATTATGGTGCAGATTATTTAATTATCTCATTCTTCTTCTGTTTGATCTACCAGCAGCACTTCATTTGTACACTTAGCATGACATCATTTAACCTTCACTTGATACATATAAGAAATTTACATATTAGGTTGGCCACAATGCATTAGCTAGTACTATGTCATTTTCATCATGTTTAACCAAAATTTCAAGTTATTAAATGAGGCATTTTTATAAAAACATCTAATTAATGTAAACACTATAAAAACTTAGTTTGGTCTGCAAAACTGGCAAAATTAATCTATATGAATACAGCAATAGACGTAGGATAATAATGACTTTAAATTTAAGACATGCAAAGTTAACAGAATCTGACATGACATGCTTTTCTACTCATTAAATATTATATGCTATTACTATGGGTACTCACTGATATACACTAAACTGGAAACAAACACGGTGACTAACACTGTATAACAAGATCCAGAATAATCTTATATTAGATGATCACAAAATTTAAACATACACTTTAAAATTCTCCTTGAACTCTTAGATCCGTTTGAAAACTTCACATAATGTATTTAAAACATCCAGGCTAGTACTATACTTTCAAGGATCATTTCTATTTTATTTGTTTTTTATTTTTATTTTTTGAGACGAAGTCTCACTCTGTCGCCCAGGCTGGAGTGCAGTGGCACCATCTCGGCTAACTGCAAGCTCTGCCTCCCAGGTTCACGCCATTCTTCTGCCTCAGCCTCCCGAGTAGCTGGGACTAAAAGGGCCCGCCACCACACCCGGCTGATTTTTTTGTATTTTTTTTAGTAGAGACGTGGTTTCACCGTGTTAGCCAAGATGATCTCCATCTCCTGACCTCGTGATCTACCCATCTTAGCCTCCCAAAGTGCTGGGGTTACAGGGTTGAGCGCTTGGCCAGGGATCATTTCTACAATTAGTTGAAACATCTAGGTTGACAGCCTGAATAGACAAAGTAATCATCATAACTAGACCAGATATGACATAGATGTTAGAACTAGACTGGGAATATTATAATTATGATATTAAAATTACTACATTAATATAATATATAAAAATCAAAAGAATAGAATACATAGACCATTAAAAAATGCACTCACATACAGTCAATTGATTTTTTTGTTGAGACGGATTCTCGCTCTGTCACCCAGGCTGGATTGCAGCCGCACCATCTCGACTCACTGCAAGCTCTGCCTCCCGGGTTCACGCCATTCTCCTGCTTCAGCCTCTCGATTAGCTGGGACTACAGGCGCCCACCACCACTCCCAGCTAATTTATATTTTATTTTTAGTAGAGGCGGGGTTTCACCGTGTTAGCCAGGATGATCTTGATCTCCTGACCTGGTGATCTGCCCGCCTCGGCCTCCCAAAGTGCTGGGATTACAGGCGTGAGCCACTGCGCCCGGCCATCAATTGATTTTTGACAAGACTCAAATTCAATTCAACAGAGAAAATACAGTGTTTTCAGCAAATGGTACTGGAATAATTTGACATTGAAAGGAAGAGAAAGAGAGAGAGGGAAGGAAGGAAGGAAGGAAGGGAGGGAGGGAGGGAGGGAGGGAGGGAGGGAGGGAGGAAGGGACAGAAAGGAAAAGGAAAGGAAAGGGAAGGGAAGGAAAAGGAAAGAAAAGGAAAGGGAAAGGAAAGGAAAAAAGAAAAGGAAAGGAAGGGAAAGGAAAGGAAAGAGGAAGGATCTTACACGTATGCAAAAATGAACACAAAATGAATCATACACCTCAGTGTAAAATGTAGAAAATATAAAACCTCTAGAAGGTAAACAGCATTTTGTATGATCTTAGGTTTGGTAATGAATTTTTAGATATGACACCAAAAGCACAATCCATAAATGGAAAAATGTGATAAACTGGACTCATCAAAATTAAAAACTTTGGCTTTTCCACCAAACCCCCCCCCCCCCCCCCCCCCAAATGCTGTTAGTAGAATAAAATACATGCTACAGACTGGGAAAAAAGTTCCAAGTCATGTATCAATAAAGAACTTGTAACCAAAATGTAAATAACTCATAACAAGAAAAACAACCCAATTTTAAAAAGACAAAAAGAGATCTGAGCAGATACTTTTCCAAAGAAGATTCACAAGTGGCAAATAAGCATATGAAAAGATGCTCACAATAGTCATTGGAGAAATGCAAATGAAAATTACAATAAGATACCTCAACATACCTATTAGAATGGCAACTTTTTAAAAAAAATAATAGTTCCAAATGCTGATTAAGACATATGGTGCAACAAGCACTCTTGTTCATTCCTTGTGGTAATGCAAAATGGCAGAATTGACTTTGTCAGTTTCTTACAAAGTTAAACATACACTTATCATATGGCCCAACAATACCACTCCTAGGTAATTACCAAAGTGAATTGAAAACTTGTATTTATAGAAACCGATAAATGAATATTTATAGCAACTTTGTTCATAATTACCAAAAACTAGAAGTAACTGAGATATCCTCAAGAGGCAAGCAGATTAACATATTGTGGTGTCATACAACAGAAAACTATTCAGCAATAAAAAGAGATTATTGATTCACATAACAACATAGATGAATCTTAAATAAATTTTTGCTAAGTTAAGGAAGCCAGACCTAAAAGACCACAGCCTATTTTATTTTATTAATATGACATTCTGCTAAAGGCAAAGCTATAGAGACAGATAAGACAGATCAGTGGTTGCCACGTGTTGAGAAGAGGCTGACTGCAAAGGGGCCACACAAGACAATTTTTAGGGTAATAGAACAGTTTCACAAAATACTGTGGTGGTAGATTCTTTACTCTATGCATTTGTCAACACTCACAGAAGGTACATTTATTCTAACTAAAGTATAATGTATTATAAACCTAAGTGAAATTTACTGTATACAATGTTTTAAAAAACCAACCATGATCTGGGGAGATTCCAGGATGAAATGCAGACTGACAAATCTGTGTTACAAATATATGACATAACCTGACTAAAATGGTTGGGGAAAAAGGAGCCGACCTAAGTAACTTTGGAAAGGTGTTTTAACTGGATACTGTAAAGCTAAAGCAAAATCAACTATACATAAATGCTTTTCTTTAATTGGTCATTATGTTTCAGGCAGGAGTATGAGTTAGCAGTTCTGAAACTACTTTACATGTATACTAAGGCTGAACAGCTTATTAACTTACTTATTAACTAAGTAAATAAATTGTAGTTAATGGAAGCCAGCTTTCTCACTGTCAGAGAAAGAAGTTACAAACAAGCAAGCAGAGAAGACTGAAATGAATCCTGTGGTTCTAAATAAAGTTGGCAATAACAATATGAATTCAATGTATGTGTGCGTGTGTGTGTGTGTGTGTGTGTGTGTGTGTGTGTGTGTGTCCCATTTGAGACTCAGTTTAAGGTTTTTCTAGGGGGCTAGTACTAAAAAGGTATTCTCTGCCTGGCAACTACCAAAATGTCAGACTCTGAAGGAAGCAGTAGTTCAGTGCCTCAAGTGGACAAAACAGCCTTAACAAAGTAGGAGAATTTTCATGTTGGTTTGGGGAACTTTTCACAAGCCAAGTTCCCAGACGTTAGGCAAGAGTTAATCTTTAAGCAGCCTCTTCTAAGGATATCAGCCTTGGGTTTGCAGTATTGATTCTTTCCTGTGTACGGATAACAAATAGAAACAGAAGCCAACCTGAAACCACCCCTAAAAACCCAAATTGGAACAATTTGAACAAGAAAATCAATAATTATATTACTGGATTACAATCCAAACAAACTATATATATATATATAAAATAAATATATAAATATAAATATATAAATATAAATATATATAAAATAAATATATAACTATGTATTTTGCAACTATATATTTTTTATATATTTTATAACTATATATTTTATATGATTTTATTTATATATATTAATAAATTATAAATATATTTATATATTTATATACATTATAGATATATTTATATATTTTATATATTTTAATGTATTTTATATATTATATTTATATATTTTATATATGTTTAATATATTTTATATATAATATAAAACTATAATATGTATCTTTTTATATTATATATAAAATGCATAAAATATATAATATATTTATTAAATATATTATATTATTATATATTATATTATATATAATAATATAACATATTATATTAAATATATATAAAATATATTATATATAATAATCTATAAAATATATATTATATATAAATATTTTTATATGTTTTATATATTATATATTTATATATAAATATTTTCTATATTTTTTATGTATTTTATATATTATACATATTTATATATAAATATATAACTATATATATTTTTTATATATATATTACAAACAAGTAAATGAATAAACAAATAAATAAATTGGGGAAGAAGAGCAAACCTTCCTTACAGAAGAATTCTAAATTATAAGTGTAGAAGGAATGAGGGACATTTAAAATCACTATCAGAGCACGTTAGTAATATCTGCTGCCGGTAAGATCCACTAAGATTAATAGGTAAAACCTTAAGGAGAAGCAGCATATTTGTGTAGCCTGAAAGTATCCCATCAAAAAATATTTAGTAATTATCGTGGTAGCTTAAACATATGTCCATGAATTATTTGATAATCCTTCCTCTAGAAGATGAAGCCTGATTCACTTCTCCTTGAGTAGATTGGACTTACTGATTGTTTCGAATGAATAGAGAATGGAAAGGGAAAATGGTAACTTTATTACCATTTTCAGTAAGTAGATTGGACTTACTGATTGTTTCGAATGAATAGAGAATGGAAAGGGAAAATGGTAACTTTATGGTGAAGAAACCTGGCAGGCACTACCTTAACCAAGTCATCACAGTTAACATCATCAGTAAACAAGTTATATTGATCATGTACCCTCAATATGATGTGATGAGAGGACAACTCTATCTCCATTATATTGTTTTCCAAAAATCCATAATTCAGTCCAATCATGAGAAAACTTCAGAAAAAGCCCCATTCAGGGATATTCTATGAAATACTTGACCAGTGGTCTTCAAAATTGTCAGTCACAAAAAAACAAGACTGAGAAACAGATTGAGGGAGACTTCGACATGATAATTAAATGTAACACAGTCTCCTGCATTAGATCTCAGAACCAAAAAAGGAAGCATTAGTGAAATCTGAATGAAGTCTGTAGTTTAATTAACAGTATGGCACCAATAATTTCACAATTTCAATCACTGTACTGTGGTTATATAACATAACATTAGCGGAAACTAGATGAAGGATATCCATGAACTTTCTGCACTGTATTTGCAACTTTTCTGTAAATCTGAGCTTATTTCAAAATAAATGTTTTTAAAAAGTACTTGCACTGGCACATACTAGCTAGTATCTCATGTTAGCTTCTCTTGGTTAGTTCACTTGATAATGCTAGAGAACGATAGTGCTGGGAAATCTCTCTTGTTGCCTCTACTCCAAATAAAAAGTGTTTTTCTAAGGATAAGTGATTGTAGTGACATTTATAATTGCTTTCTTTAGTCCATTCAGGCTGCTATAACAAAGTACCGTAAACTCAGTGGCTTATAAGTAGCAGCAATTTTTCAAAGTCCTGGAGGCTGCGAAGTCTAAGATGAAGGCACCAGCAGATTCAATATCTGGTGAGGATCTGGTTCATAGGCACTTTCTCAGTGTGTCCTCACCTGATGAAGGGGGTGAGAGGTTTCTCTTCAGTCCCTTTTATAAAGGCACTAATTCCATTCATGAAGATAATGATCTAATCACTTCCCCAAAGGCCCCACTGTTACTCAGCAAAAGGGCTCACTACCCAAGGCACTAGACCCAAGGCACTAGAAGCCAATCCTGTGACACCAGGTGTTTGAGAAAAGCTTTTATTTTGAATCAATCAACAAGGAGAGAAGAGTCCAGATCAAATCTGTCTCCCTGTGCTGTTTTTAAGGCAGTCATTTTATTAGAAAGGGTTTATGGGGTAGATTCTGGGATTAGTAGGTGACTAAAGAAAGGGGAGGTCTGGAAAGTCCTCAGGCATGCACAATTATCTCTTCATGCTACCTCATGAATCACATTTGCAAATTTGGGAAACTTAGTAGGAAACATGGTGGAAATGAAAATTTTATCCTGCAGAGACTGCAGTTGACCATGTTGGTTCCAATAAATTTCAGTCTTTTTTTTTTTTTTAATATCACAAGCAGAGGGAGTTTCAGCATTTCAGCAAGCTGTTTCCTTTCTTATCTGCTCTCATACAAGCTCAAGAATTTCTGTTATTCACTGGATTCTTTAACTCTGTGGCACAATTTCACCACCTAATAATACCATCATCTTAAGAGTTAGGATTTCAATATATGAATTGGGTAGGGACACAAACATTCAGACCATAACAATAAGCGTAGGAAATTTCTTTGCCCTTTAAATGAACAATATCATGATGAGAAGATACCAGGCTGACCCTTTTAAAAGTCAGTGCTTCTGACCAATGTCAATTTTGAGTAGCTGAGGACACGTTGGTTTCATTGTCCTGTTAGTGGAGACTGGTTTTCAGAGTGTCATCATGGCTGGAGAACCAGGTCTGGACACATGATCACTCAGGGGCAAGGTGAGTGAGCTACGCATGCCCCTGATTTGACGGTGCAGGCCCTACACCTACCAGCTCAACTATCCAATCCCGTGTTTTGAGGTTATTTGGAGGTATATGATCCAGGATGCCAATACTAAAACCAGAAACACCTAAAAATGAGGCATTGTAAAAACGATGGCAAATTATTGTTTCGGTCTATCTCAACCTTGTTTTTGTTTGTTTTTTTGTTTGTTTTTTTAATGCTTACCACTGGCCCTAAGTGTTCTAGGTGCTAGTGACTTCAACAGTGGTCAAGTGAGAGGCTGGGGAAGGGTGGAGTGGCAACTTTGGAATATGGACTTGTAAAGCTGTTTTGTATTATTACCTGTGCTTCATCCTACATTAAAATGTTTTTTTCTTTCATTGAAGAAGAGCTTTGTAGTTTTACCTTGGCTAAGCTCTTTCTTACTCAGAGGCTTTTGCAAAGCCACACTGAAGTCATTTTTGCTTATTATTTGTGCTTCTACCTACTTCCAAAAAGGATCTAAGATGACTTATTCCCCAAACAATTGTGCTAACCCTAGGCCTTCATTCTCTCCCAGACCATCTGTTCCTCTTTACCATGAAGTCATAGTACTATATTTGTGACAGCACAATCATTTCCATGGCAACAGGATGTGGTCCTCATCACTGAATCCTGATTTCACTCTGACAAAGATCAAGCAGCAGGGGATTGGGTAGTATATTCTGACATTTTCTATTATTTTTCAAGTTTAGTGTCTCTCTGAAGAAATTCCTACTTTTGATTCTAAAATTTTATACTCAGCCTAGGTATATGTTTTTGCAGTGTTTACATATGAAGTATTTGCCCAGCAAATAATTAGACATGCAAGCCAAAAATAATAATTTGAGAAAAATCACACAAATCTATACACACACACACACACTATGATATGTAAACTCGCTTGAAAGTGAGATGATTAGCAAATGCCATTCTGATTTGGATAAAAGAAAAAAGAACAGCAAATCCATTTAAAAGACAAGAAACTTCTAAGCCTAAGAAATTTGCTTTGATGACTGTGATAAGCAGTGGAAGGGACCTGACCTAGTTCTTACTCAATGCTTTCCTTATCTTCTTTAGCACAAATAAGACACCAAAGGGCCTTCCCATGTGAGCTCAGACTATCTGACCAGGGAAAGATAGATGGATAGCTTTATTCATATGAATGACCAACATTCATATAATTTTCTCCATTTGCTTTGATTGCACACAGTTTAATTACACAGTATTTGGAGAAATTCCTTAGAATACTATTGCTATACCATGAAATTGAGTTAAAAGTATAAACTTTAAAAAGGGAACTAGTTACTACAGCATCACAAAAAAATACCTAATTGGTCCATTAACTTAGCAGCTTTACAGGACAGATGGCAAAGACTGTTATAATGAGGCTCTGCTAGACATATTATATAACATAATGTATATCATATATATTGTATATAGCATGTTACATATGCTTAATGTCATATGTATTATGTAAGATATATATGTCAGAATAAAAGAGTAACTTGTCAGACTTGATCATGTTCCCTTCCTCTGTTCTCCTCCAGCTTCCTTGCTGAGTCTAAGGGGTATGTCAGGGAAAGAAAGAGAGAGAAAAGGTGGTAAGGTACAGAAAGAAGAACTGAAGGAGAAGCTAAAGCAATTTACATTAAAAAGAAAAAAAGATAAGAATTACCCTCAGTGTAAGGAAGGGAAAAGGGACAGAGAAAGTAGAGAGGTGAGAGGTGAAGAGAGTGATTGAAATCTGAGCAGGAGCATTTGGACAGCAGCTGCTCTGGAGTGTGGGGCTTTGGGGAAACAGGAAAGGAGGATTTTGACTAAGTTCCATTGTTTGTGATGAGATGGGATTGATCACTTTGCTGCTTTTTCAAGAGTCTTCAGTGGAAAGAAATTATTTTTCAAAGCTCTTTAAAGATGGATTTGTGATTCTTTTGAATGAGACAAAATATTCAGATGGAATCTAAGGCTACAGAAAGCCTTATTCTGATTTTACAAATATATATGTAATCAGCCTCTCTTGAGGAAAATAATCGAGGAAAATAATAAGTGGTGCTACCATTGACTGCTATCTCTGACCCTTAGACATTATGTTGACCAGAGCTGTCCCAGTCCCAAATAATGTAATATTTGCTGTAGGTGATGTCCAGAGATGGGTGGCCTTCCGTGGTCTGGAGTTTCTAATTCTAATGGAACTTAATTTTAGCCTTAAAGGATTTAGGAACTTAGATGAATCAAACATGGAAGGGTAGAAAAAGACACAATGATTGCTTCAGAGAGCCCTAGTGCCAAGCCAGTTTTTGAGGCCTACGAGAAGGCAAAGAATAATTACAGAGAGCATCATGATACATAAAGGACAGGCTTCACGGACAATTGTAGCATTAAGGCCTGCTCCAATCTCATGCTGGTCTGAGTCTTATTACAGACTGTAGTTGCTTCAAAAAATGCAGAGCCTTTACTCACGCATAGGAGTATGGTAATAAGTGGGAAGGAAGTCCTTCTGTGAAGGTCATCATCACTTTTGATCTCATTATTTTCCTAGTGCAAACATCATAATAGAGGATATGTAATGACTCAGGGGAGGACAAGGTAAGACAAGGTGAAAATGACCATCAGGATAGAAACGGTAGGCCAGGGCAAGAGTAGGAAGGCTCAGCGATTCCCAAGTGTCCCACCTAACATTAGTGCATGAGATGCGCTGTGATAAAAAAGAGTTCTGTGGGAAGACAATTTTGGGCACACTGCATAATTGTTTTCCCCTTGGAAAAATACCCACTTGTGTGCTATAGGCTCTGAGGAGTCCCAACAAGAAAAAAATTTCTGCTTAAACTACTGTTGCCCAAAATTATTTGATCATAAAACACATTTCAGCAACATCTATTCACATTCCAAGAGACTGGTATTATTCAGAACATACATTGACTAATATTGGGGCAGATGATGTATGTAAAATCACCTTGGCTGGGGGCAGTGGCTCAGGCCTGTGATTTCAGCACTTTGGGAGGCCAAGGTGGGTGAACCACGAGGTCAGGAGATCGAGACCATCCTGGCTAACATGGTAAAACCCCATCTCTACTAAAAAATAGAAAAAATTGGCTGGGCACGGTGGCGGGCACCTGTAGGCCCAGCTACTCTGGAGGCTGAAGCAGGAGAATGGCGTAAACCCGGAGACGGAGCTTGCAGTGAGCCAAGATTGCGCCACTGCACTCCAGTCTGGGTGACAGAGCAAGACTCTGTCTCAAAAATAAATAAAATAAAACAAAATAAAATAAAATCACCTCATAACAGGTTATATTACTGTGATAGCTTTAAAAAATATTGAAGGGCACGGGCCTACTGTCAACCTGTATTCAATTACTGTGACTTTTGGCCTTCCTATAATTTTGGTGTAGGATTTCACCCTACTATACAGTCAGCACTTGCTTCATAAAAACTGGGTAGGGTTTGTATGTAACACTCTACAAAGCTTCATCCCTTCCTTCAGTGCTCCCAAATGCTCATTACCTTCATGATGCCTGTTACTACCCAGGAACTCTCATTTGACAAATCTCCAGGATGTAAACTTTTCTTTGCAGAATTGCATGCATCCGTGTCTTTAAACTCCCAACCACCAAACCAACCTTATTTTTTGGGAAACAGCTTTCTGCTAGGGAACCAACAAAAAAATCCATCCTAATGTTACCAGGTTAGCCAGTTACATATTTGCAGCCTGACAGGGACTTCCTGAAAATATAATGTCTTTATCCTAAAATAAAAATAAAAGAAGTTTCATGGTAGGGATTTCCAGAACTGGGACACGTTAACAAAAGGAAATGTTTTGAGTTAGATAGGACTTTAATGATCCACAGATAGTATCCCTTGAGAAGTCACCTCTTCTCTTTAAAAGAAGGGGACTCAGTCAGCAGGACGATGCTCTCTTTGAAGGAACCACACTTGACTGTGTGATATATTTCTTTTCAAAAACACAAGAATCACTGGCACAGAGTCTCATAAGTGTGTGTAGGGGAGGTATCTATGTTTAATGAATAAATAACTGTCTCTGCCTGGGTTTGGACTTAAAAACATTTTTTTTTAAATTTTTGAGTAGGTAACACACTCATGTATACAAAATCAAAAGACACAAAAGAGCGTATCATGAAAAGTAAGTTTCTCTTTTTTCTCAGTGATTCTGTTTTCCTCCACAGGCAACCACTATTACCAATTTTTAAATTTCCTTCAATGGACATTCTCTATATAAAAATGTATATATGTATTTTTAAACATATATAATTTTTCTTTTTTACACAGATGGTAGCGTAATATACACACTACTCTCTTTTATTTTTATTTTTTTTTCATTTATCAAGATATCTTAGATACCTCTCCATATGGAGAGCTAGTGGCTTGGCTATTTTAACAGCTGAGCATTGTTCACTGAATGCCTGTGCCATTTTGTTTTGCCATTCTATTGAGGGATATATATGTCGTTGCCAATCTTTTGTATTTTTAACAATACTGCATTGAATAGACTCACTGGATAAATACCTAGACATGGAATATGTGTCAATATGTATGTGCATTTTTACTTTTGAAAGATATTTCCAAATTTCTCTCCATCCCTTACACATCCATAAAATATTTATGACTGGCTACTTCCTCAAACCTTCATCAAAACAATATTTTATCAAATATTTTAATCTTTGACAGTTTGATAGGTGAAAATTATATGTGATTTTTTTTTTACAACACAGGAACCAGAGATAGAGATGTTGCAACTCAAGTAAGTAGAGTGGTGCTAAATTAAAATAATAAGTTAACCTTAGATAAAAAGTAATTTGAGATTTAAGTAGGTTACTTCAAAAAATTAACGACGACCAGGCGCTGTAGCTCACGCCTGTAACCCCAGCACTTTGGGAGGCCGAGGCAGGCAGATCACAAGGTCAGGAGATCGAGACCATCCTGGCTAACATGGTGAAACCCTATCGCTAATAAAAATGCAAAAAAAATTAGCAGGACACGGTGGTGGGCGCCTGTAGTCCCAGTTACTCTGGAGGCTGAGGCAGGAGAATAGCGTGAACCCGGGAGGCGGAGCTTGCAGTGATTGCCACTCCACTCCAGCCTGGGCGACAGAGCAAGACTCCGTCTCAACAACAACAACAACAACAAATTAGACACTTTCTACCAAGAGGCCTTACACATGCATAATTCTGACAGACACTTTTAGAAAAGGAGGAAAGCCCATAATCTCCTGAGAGTTTTCTAGCTTCACAATTCTGTGATTTCTGTAACTCCATGGAATAAGAAAATATTGAACAGTGAGAAGAATACTTTCATTACTGATCCATCCATGATCACAGTTTAGAAAATAAAGGGAAAACGTTTCTTTTGTAAATCACTAAATATAAATCAGGAGAAAAGAGGGGGACTACAGCTGTCTCCACTTCTGATTCACCTCAGCCTCCTAGTCTGGTGGCCACATCCAGGACCTTAAAATCAGCTGGAGCCAGTTAACCTCCCAAATTTCAAATTCATGCCTCTTACCATTTGACCACAGCTTCTGGCCTTCCAGTCACCTCATTTCATTATTGTCACCACACTTGTTCTCTCAATTCATTAGGCCTTTCCCCTTTCCTCTTTCTCCACCCAAGACTACCCACTTTTCTCCCCAGTGAGAAATGTAGCTATATCACTAGCCATCTTTGCTTCCTTCTTTCCTAACATAAACATGCACTATAAACTTAGATGTTTATGAAATACTTAATTTTTCTGTGAATAAATTCAACTTCAATTACAAGCCTCCATCCTAACATATAATCTTGGCAAATTCCCTGCCTTTCTCTGGATTGTATCTACATTTCCGAGTTTGGGGATTGTATTATGCCATAGCGGGTGGACGGGGTTTCAGGGACCTCTACTACACATACTGCAGTCACCTTCTCTTTGCACTGGCAGTCTGCAGATACCATTGTCAACCGTCTGATTGTCAGAGCATGCTGGATGCTGCTAGGCTGTCAACTCCTTCAGGCCCTTGGGTGCACAGGAGTCATTCCTCTGCTTCTCTGCTACATGAGGTTGGCTTGGGCCCATGCTCCTAGACATCACTGACAACACTCAGTCTTTCTTTGTCCTTTCATGAAAACAAACAAAATATTTCAAAGTATGAATAATAATATAAAGCATCCATGTACGTATCACCCCAAATGAACTGTTACTGTCTTTTCATATTTCCATCAAAGCATTTTTTAAATAAATAAAGATAGGCCGGGTGCGGTGGCTCAAGCCTGTAATCCTAGCACTTTGGGAGGCTGAGATAGGTAGATCATGAGGTCAGGAGATCGAGACCATCCTGGCTAACATGGTGAAACCCCGTCTGTACTAAAAAATATAAAAAACTAGCCGGGCGTGGTGGCGGGCGCCTGTAGTCCCAGCTACTCAGGAGGCTGAGGCAGGAGAATGGCGTAAACCCAGGAGGCGGAGCTTGCAGTGAGCTGAGATCCAGCCACTGCACTCCAGCCTGGGCGACAGAGTGAGACTCCATCTCAAAAAAAAAAACAAAACAAAACAAAAAAAAGAAATAAAGATAAAGGTCAAGTCTCCCATATGTCCTTCCTAGCATAATTCCTTTACTTTCTTTACTCCCCAGAGGTAATCACTATCATGAATTTGGTGCAAATCTGCTAGTCCGTGTTGATATGCTTTTGTTTGACATAATTGTAGAAAAACACAATATCTTGTATTGTTTTTTAAAAGTGTATGCACACAGTATCATATGGATAAAATATGCTGCAACTTGATGTTGCAGAATGTTTTCAAAATACATCCATATACTGATATAAAGTCAACTTGTTATTTTAATTTCTGTACTGTATATCATAGAATGAATACACAACAGTTTGTTCCCATTCATTCATTCTTGGGTTGTTTCCAGTGTTTTGCTGATACAAACAAATATTGCAACAACTATCCCTTCCTATACTTTTTCACCATATAGTACTAACTAGTCTCTCTCACAGTAAATGACATCACCAGGCACTGGGCCTAGGTGCTCTGCCAAAAACTTCAGTCATCCTTGAATCCCTTTCCTCACATCTCAAATCCCCATCAAGTTGTCTGTTTTGGCTTCAAAATATATTCTGGATCCAACCACTTTTCAACACTTTCAACCAATCCAAGTGACCAACATCACTTTCCTATGATTGCAATAGTTTTTCTAACAGTACTACACCCTACAGTCTCTTCTACACAGAACAGCCAGAATATCCTGTTAAGAACGCACTTTTGATCAATAGTATCTGATATGGTTTGGTCATGTCCCCACCCAAATGTCATCTTGAATTGTAACTCCCACAATTCCCATGTGTTGTGGAAGGAACCCGGTGGGAGGTGATTGGATTATGGGGGCAGGTCTTTCCTCCACTGTTCTTGTGATAGTGAATGAGTCTCATGAGATCTGATGGCTTTAGAAAATGGGAATTTCCCTACACAAGTTCAATCTTCTCTTGTCTGCTGCCATGTGAGATGTGCGTTTCACTTTCTGCCATGATTGTGAGGCCTCCCCAGCCACATGGAACTGTAAGTCCAATAAACCTCTTCCTTTTGTAAATTGCCCAGTCTCAGGTACGTCTTTATCAGCAGTGTGAAAATGGACTAATATGATAGGCCTGCACAAAACCCTCCAGTGGCTTCTCATTCCGTCAAAAAGTCCAAACTCCTTACCTTGGCCTGAAGGTCTTATGTGATGTGGCCTTTGCCTCTCTTCCAGATTCATCTCCTCCCACTTTCCAGTCACTAACTCCACCCCACATCATGGGCCTTCTTCCTTTCTTCCAATGTTTCAAGCACATTTCTGCCATTCCTTCTTGCCTGAAATACACTTTCCTTAGAACATAAACACAGATCTTGTTCCCTCACTCCTTTAAGTTTTCTCAAATTCACATCAGGGAGGTCCTCCCTGTCCATCTTACCTAAAATAGTACTTCCAGCCCCTATCCTTTTACCCTGCCTGACCTGATACCTGTGTTTATTCATAAGTTTGTCTCAATTTCATGAGAACAGTCTTGTTCATCATTTTACTCCCAAGGCCTCGTATAATGCTTGGTTTAGATAGGAACTTGATAAATATTTATTCAATAAATACATGAATAAATGTTTCCTTATACATGTTTTCAACCTTTTTTTTCTAAGTTATACATGTTTCTGGATCATAGACTGTTTGCATTTTCAACTAGGCAAGGTATTTCCAAATTGCTCTCCTAAGTGGTTGTACCAATTTACATCTCAACAGAAAGTAAGATTTTCTCATTGCCCTATATCCTTGCCAACACATGAAATAGCCAGACTTAGATTGACCAATCTCATGCATGTTTTGATTTGTATCTATCTGATTACTAGTGAGGTTGAGCATATTTTTTTTACTTCATTTTCTATTGGATTATATTTCTCTTATTTACAAAAGTAATGTATGTTTTCTGAATACTAATCTTTTGTTTAGTATATGTTACAATTACTTTCTCCCAGACTATGGTTTTCCTTCTAATTTTGTTTATGGGATATTTTATCAAACAGAAGTACTATATTTGGAGTGTTCAAATTTATTAGATTTTTCCTTCATAATTTGTGCTTTTGATGTTACATTTAAGTAATCCTTCCTTCCCCTGTGATCATGAAATGTGTTCTCCTATAATTTCTTCTAATAGTTATGAAGTTTTTACTTTGTTCCAGGTTCAGATCTTTTCCATCTGGAATTCAATTTATACCAGTGGCTCCCAAACTGTAGTGTGGGGATACCTGTAGAGTCCCCAAGACCCTTTCAGGAGGCCTACAAGGTCAAAGCTATTTTCATAATCATACTAAGACATTATTTGTCTTTTTTGCTCTTATTCTTTCATGAACAGTGGAGTCTTCCAGAGGCTACACAACATGTAATGATGTCATCACTCTGAAGCCTAATAGAACGTGTGCTTATCTGTTCATGTGTTTTACAGATTTCTCAGTTTTGATTTCTAATATGATAAATATTGACAGATATAACCCACACAAACAAAAGCTCTGTGGGACCTTCAGTAATTTTTAAGAGTATAGACCGGGCACGGTGGCTCATACCTGTAATCCTAGCACTTTGGGAGGCTGAGTCGGATGGATCACCAGAGGTCAGGAGTTCGAGACCAGCCTGACCAACACGGAGAAACCCCATCTCTACTAAAAATACAAAATTAGCCAGGTGTGGTGACACACGCCTGTAATCCCAGCTACTCAGGAGGCTGAGGCAGGACAGTCACTCGAACCCAGGAGGCAGAGGTTGCAGTGAGCCGAGATCCCTGGCAACAGAGCAAAACTCTGTCTCAAAAAAAGAGCATAAAGAAGTCCTGAGACGATAAGTTTGAGAATTGCTGGTATAAGGTATAAGAAAGGGATCTAATGTTTTTTCTTCTTTTTTTTTTTAATCATAGAAATTATTTCCCAAACTCACTAGGTTTATAATGTTTCCTCTATCATATTTCAAGGCCTCATATGTACATGTGTTTACCTCAGGGTTTTTCTTCATATTACAACCACTGTACTATTTAATTACTGCAGTTCTACAAGGGACCTTCCTTTCTGGAAAGGCAGATTACACTTCCTTAATTTTTTAGAATTGTCTTGGCTCTTACTAAAACTATTCTCTCTATAAATAAATTCAGAATCAGCTTGTCAAGTTCCATAAAAAAATCTTGTTGAGAATTTGATTGAAATTGCATTGAATTGTGGAGAATCATACTTCTTATAGCATTGATTTTCTGTTCTGTGAATTTAGTATTACATATTACATATTTTTTATTACAATCTTCTTTTTTTTTGCCCTTTGCTATTTATAACATTCTTCGTAAAGGTTTTGCACATTTATGTTACATTTGTTCCTAAGTATCTTATTATTTCTGTGGCAAGTATACATTTCATTACATAGGTGTATGGATTTCCTATTACTTAGGTATATAGGATTGCTATTGATTTTTCACATTGATCATACATTTAACCATACTACTCAACACTTAGTCATTCTAATTTTTTTTCTTATAGAGCCTCTTGGAATTTCTGGCTGAGAAATGGTACTGTGCACACATATTTTTTATTCTTCCTTGCTAATCACTAAATACTTCTTTTTCTCTTATCTTAAATACAGGGACTAGAATTTGTAGTACGATGTTTAATTGTAGAGGTTTCAGCAGGCTTGTTATATTCTTGACTCCAATAGAAATGCTTCTATAGTCTCATAATTAAATATGTTATAGACTCTTCATATATACCCATATGAAGTTAATATTTCTAGTTAACTAAGACATTTTGTTTTAAATTATAGTTCTTAAATTGTTAATGCTTTGTTTGTATCCATTGAGATGAGCATATGGGTCTTCATTTTAATCTGGTAATAAGGTAGATTACAGATAGATTTTTTTTTTTTTTTTTTTTTTTTTTTGAGACAGAGTCTCACTCTGTCGCCCAGGCTGGCGTGCAGTGGCCCAATATCGGCTCACTGCAAGCTCCGCCTCACGGGTTAACGCCATTCTCCTGCCTCAGCCTCCCCAGGTAGCTGGGACTACAGGCGCCCGCCACCTCGCCAGGCTAATTTTTTGTGTTTTTAGTAGAGACGGGGTTTCACCGTGTTAGCCAGGCTGGTCTCGATCTCCTGACCTCGTGATCCACCCGTCTCGGCCTCCCAAAGTGCTGGGATTACAGGCGTGAGCCACTGAGCCCGGCCACAGATAGATTTTAAAATCGTAATACTATCTTTACATTTGGGGCAAATTTTATTTGTACCTGATGTATTATTTTGTATACTTTGTTGGATTTGATTTCATAATTACTTTATTTAGGATTTTCGTGTCAATGTTAAAAAGTGAGATTCATCTATAATTTTCTTTGTCTACAGAGTTGTCCTATTTTGGTATCAAGATTATATTAACTTTGTAAAATAAACCAGGTAGCCTTTACTCTTTTTGTCTAAAATAGTTTGTGTGAGTTAGCACAGTCTGTTCCATGAAATTTGATAAAATTCACCTGTAAAACCATCTGGCCTGGCTTCTTTGGCAAGGGATGGAAGGACAACTGGGAAGGGACTATTGGGAGACTTTTGTCTATTGATCTATTGTCTTTATGATGCTTGATTTATTCAGATTTTATATTTCTTCTAGAGTTACCTCTTAAAATTTGTATTTTTCTGGTAAGTTGTGGAGTTCACCTCAGTTTTCAATTTACTGACATAAGACCACACAATATTATAAAATTTCTAGTATAACCAATATTTTAAATTTCTACTCTACTGCATATATCTCTATATTCCTCTTTGAATTCCTCATATTGCTTATTTATGCTATCTTCTTTTCCATGTGGCTTGTTAGAGGTTTATTTATTTTATTGGTTTCCTCAAAGAACCCACTTTTGAATTTCTTAATCAATTTTACTTTTATTTTTCTTGAGATGGAGTCTTGCTCTGTCACCCAGGCTGGAGTGCAGTGGCACAATCTTGGCTCACTGCAACCTGCACCTCCCAGGTTCAGGTGATTCTCCTGCCTCAGCCTCCCAAGCATCTGGGACTAAAGGCATGCACCACCACACCCAGCTAATTTTTTTGTATTTTTAGTAGAGATGGGGTTTCACCATGTTGGTCAGGCTGGTCTTGAACTCCTGACCTCAAATGATCTGCCCAGCTCGGCATCCCATAGTGTTAGGAATACAGGCATGAGGCACCACTCCCGGTCTGTTTTTGTTTTCTGAAATGACTCTGTTCATTTTCCAGATTCTAGGGGTAGGTGTTTGCTCATTTACTTGAAATCATTTTTAATAAATGCATTTAATACCATACATTTCCTTCAAATGACTGAGTTATTTGTATTACACAAGTTGTTCCATGCTGTATTTTCTTCATTATTCTGTTCTAAATGGTTTTTATTTTTAAGTTTAAGTCATGAGTTATTTATGAGTCTGTCGTTAAGTTTCAAACTTACTAAAATTGATTTCTAACTTAACTAAATTTTGGTCAGAGAATGTAGTCTGTACTATGGTGATTTTTGAAATAGCTGGCCTGGTATGTGGTCAAATTACATAAATGTTTAATATGTGCTTGAAAAGAATATTTGTCAGGTGGAAGGTTTTTATGTATGTATATAGATAGATATTATAGAAATCTTTCATTTCATGGAGATGATCCATTCCTACTGGAATAGAAATCCAGATTTTAAAATAATCTTAAACTGACTTTAAAATAAATACATTCAATAAGATCAATAAATAAAATAAAAAAGAATCAAACGTTAAGAAACAAACACAAAAGACATGAATAAAGTAAAGATAAATATGAAAAATAATTACATAGGATAATGGAGGCCAGGCATGGTGGCTCACCCCTGTAATCCCAACACTTTGGGAGGCAGAGGCAGAAGGACTGCTTGAGTCCAGGTGTTCAAGACCAGTCTGGGCAATATAGGGAGACCCTGTTTCTACAAAAAAAAAATTTTTTTTAATTAGCCAGGCATCTGTAGTCCCAGCTACTCAGGGGGCTGAGGTAGGAGGACTGCTTGAGCTGGGAGTTTGAGATAAACTCTAAACTGGTCAGAGAAATAATTATTGAATTGTGAGAGTAAAGAATTGATCCAGAATTCAGCATGATATCAAAGAAAAGACATATTGTGGCAGTTTCAAATCGTAGCCACAAATTCTTTGATACTCCTCCCATTAAGAGGTGGGTCTAGCTCCCGCATTCCCAAACTGGGTGAGCCTGTGACTAAGTAAAGGTGGAAATGGCATTATATATGACTTGTGAGGCTAGATAATAAAAGTTCATGCATTCCACCTTGTTTGCCAGAACACTCACTATTGGAGCCCTGGGCTACCATGTAAGAAGTCTGACCACCCTGAGGCCACTAGGCTGTGAGGAAACCCAAATCACATGGAGAAGTCATGTGTAGGCATTCCGATCTACAGTCTCAGCACAGTGCTGCCTCTGTCCCTCTAGCCTAGAGGCAGGTGAGTAAAAATTCCTCCAGTCATCCAAGTGACCACCCACTGTTCAAGTCTTCTCATCTGACACCCTGGATATCTTGAAATAGAGTCAAGCTATTCCTGATGTACCTTTTCAAATATTTATGTTGCAGAATCTGTGAGCATAATACAATATTAATAGTTATTGCTTCTTGCCACTATGTTTTGGAGTGGTGTGTTTGTTACATAGCAATGTATAGACTGAACACATGAAGGATGCATCTAATAGTAATTTCAGAAAGAGAGAATAAAATGAATGGTGGAAATAACATTTGTAGAGATGATACAGAGAATTAAAAAATGAAGTTGCATATTAAGTGCAAAATAATGAAAACAAATTCATACCTCGATGTACTGTAGTGAACACCTAACATTAAGAATAAAGGGCAAATTTTAAAAGCCGCCCCAAAGAGAGAACACAGATTACCCATAAAAGAATGACAATCAGGTCGGGTGCAGTGGCTCATGCCTATAATCCTAACATTTTGGGAGACCGAGGTGGGCAGATCATGAGGTCAGTACTTTGAGACCAGCCTGTCCAACATGGTGAAACCCCGTCTGTACTTAAAATTCAAAAATTAGTCGGGCATGGTGGCGGGCGCCTGTAATCCCAGCTACTCGGGAGGCTGAGGGAGGAGAATTGCTTGAAACCAGGAGACAGAGGTTGCAGTGAGCCGCGATTATGCCACTGCACTCCAGCCTGGATGACAGAGCAAGACTCCATCTCAAAAAAAAAAAAAAAAAAAGAATGACAATTAGATACCAAACTTCTCATTAGCTGCAATAGAAACCAGAAGCCAATGCAGTAATATCGCCAAAGGACTGAGATGAAAATAACTGGCAACATAGGTTTCTATATCCAGCTATGTGACAATTCAAGAATAATGAAATAGAAAACTTTTCCTTAAAACTGACTTTAATAAACATACATTTTTATTGAAAGAACTACTAAAAGATGCATTGTAGCAAGAAGAAAAGTGAATTCAGAATGAAAGTATTGTATTAAAGAAACAAATGGTAAAAACAAAAATTGATAGATTATGTTGATAAGTCAAATTACACATTGATTGTATAGTAACAGTTTTATGTTCTGATAAATATGGAACTAAAATTCTAGAGAACAATAACTCCCAATACATTAGGTAGATAAAGCAGTCTTGCGGCTGGAGGATAACTGGCTTTAAAAAACTTTAGAAATCTGCCAGGCGCGGTGGCTCACGCCTGTAATTCCAGCACTTTGGGAGGCCAAGGTGGGCGGACACGAGGTCAGGAGATCGAGACTATCCTGGCTAACGTGGTGACACCCCATCTTCACTAAAAATACAAAAAATTAGCTGGACGTGGTGGCGGGCGCCTGTAGTCCCAGCTACTCAGGAGGCTGAGGCAGGAGAATGGAGTGAATCCGGGAGGCAGAGCTTGCAGTGAGCAGAGATCATGCCACTGCACTCCAGCCTGGGTGACAGAGCGATACTCCATCTCAACAACAACAACAAAACAACTTTAGAAATCATTAGGAAAATAAATGGTTAAGTATGCATGTCAAAATTTTAAGAGTAGCTTCTAAAAGAATAGATAAAATATAACCTACAAAGTTCAAATAGGCAGAGGTAAAAGCAAGGGAATTTTCAAAGGTTATCAATCCAACAAAGCCAGGAGAGGCAAACAAACAACAACAACAACAAAAGGAGAAATTATTGCAAACAGAAAATCAAAAGTATATTGGAATGCCAGCACTTTGGGGATCCCAAAGTGAGCTGATCACCTAAGGTCAGAAGTTCAAGACCAGCCTGGCTAACATGGCCAAACCCTGACTCTCCTAAAAATACAAAAAGTAGCTGGGTGTGGTGGCACGTGCCTGTAGTTCCAACTACTTGGGAGACTGAGGCAGGAGAATCACTTGAACCAGGGAGGCAGAGGTTGCAGTGAGCTGAGATCATGACACTACACTCCAGGCTGGGTGACAGAGCAAGACTTCCTCTCAAAAAAAAAATAATAATAATTGGTAGGTATCAAAAGTAGACATTAGTAGAGATAAATTCAAATAGATCATACTCATATAAATTGAACTTTTCAGTTAAAAACAGAGATTGCCAGGATTAAAGACAATAAAAAATCAGCTATATGCCACATGCAAAAGATGTGGCCATAAAAAAACAACATAGAAAAGATTAAAAATAAAGGTAAAAGTTATAGCAAGCAAATGCTAACCAAAAGAAAGTTGAAGTTTAATATTGGTAGCAGACAAAAATAGTATAAAGCAAAAAGTATTAATAAGGATAAAAAATTACATAATAATAAAAATTAAAAATTGCCAAGAAGTTCTATCTAGTTGACCATATAACTATGATGTAAAACAAAAACCAACAGTATTACACCGAAAGTTAGTAGATCAACTCTATATTGAAATTAAAAAAAAAAAAATTTTTTTAAGCAAGTTCTCACTGTGTTGCTCAGGCTAGGCTGAAACTTCTGGGCTCAATGGATCCTTCCACCTCAGCCCCCTGAGTAGCTGGATCTATAGGTGCATGCCACCAAGCCCAGGTGCTATATTGGAAAATTTAAATATGTCTTTTTAGAAATTCACAGATCAATTTACCAAAAACTAAATTGAAAGTTGGTTGGGCCGGGCGCGGTGGCTCAAGCCTGTAATCCCAGCACTTTGGGAGGCCGAGACGGGCGGATCACGAGGTCAGGAGATCGAGACCATCCTGGCTAATACGGTGAAACTCCCGTCTCTACTAAAAAATACAAAAAAAAATAGCCGGGCGAGGTGGCGGGCGCCGGTAGCCCCAGCTACTTGGGAGGCTGAGGCAGGAGAATGGCGTAAACCCGGGGGGCGGAGCTTGCAGTGAGCTGAGATCCGGCCACTGAACTCCAGCCTGGGCGACAGAGCAAGACTCTGTCTCAAAAAAAAAAAAAAAGAAAGTTGGTTGATGTTTTTAGTATTGTTTTCCTTGTGTACAAATTGTAATTCGCAGGTCATCTAGAGTGATAGTTTTTCCTTATTTTTTTACATATTCCTTCAGTTTCCTGTTTTAGTGTTGCATCCATGTAGACCTGAGACCCCCTGGCTATGTGTCTCAGGATGTGTCCTTCAGTTCTGCCTCCTGAGCCTCAAAGCAGGTTGGCCTAAGTCTTGTGTGTGCTAGTTTGTTTGTTTCCTTTCACCACCATAACTAAGCAGTTTTTGTTGTTTTCTATTTGCTTTGTTTTTTAAACTCTGGCCCAGGGTAGAAGTCACCATTTTTCCCAAATTCCAGTTTCACATTGAACCTAAGGTGCTCTACCATGTTTGGGGTGCCTTTGATCTCCACTTCTCAGAAGGATTCAAACTCCTAGCAAACTTCTACCTGCTTCCATACTAGAAGACCATTGAGGCTGTAGCTCTAGCCCCCACTAACCCAGTTATGTTAGTCTTTTTTCTTTTTTTTTTGAGATGGAGTCTCACTCTGTCGGCCAGGCTGGAGTGCAGTGGCGCAATCTCGGTTCACTGCAACCTCCGTCTCCTGGGTTCAAGCGATTCTCCTGCCTCGGCCTCCCGAGTAGCTGGGATTATAGGTGTGTACCACCACACCTGGCTAATTTTTGAATTTTTGTAGAGATGGGGTTTCCCCATGTTGGTCAGTCTGGTTTCGAACTCCTGACCTCAGGTGATCTGCCTGCCTCTACCTCCCAAAGTGCTGAGATTACAGGCATGAGCCATTGTGCCCAGCTGGTCTTTCATTTTGATGCCCAGAGATGATTATTTTGTTAAATGAACCCAGAAATGTCTTTTAATTTTATCATTGAAGTTCTTGGAAAAGATGTAGAAATTCAAAGCGTGAGCTCCACAAAATGATTTTGACTGTTTTCTTATGACATTCTGGATGTGGGGAACTCTGGTCTTGCTACCTTTTTTGGCTTTCCTTAATAATATGGATTCAGGCTTCTTGTATTCTCAAATGCTGGAAATCTATTTGGAATCTCTGTAAATCGCAGGACTTCTGGCTCAGGTTGATGCAGAGTATAAAATCCCCTGTTTCTTGCTCTCCTAGCTGACTTAATGTATACAACAATTAGAGACATTAAAACAATGTATTCTGATACTGAAACTCTTGCTCTTAAATTAGTCTTTGTCCTAAATTTCTTCAAATTCTGTGCATTTTTGTAACCTTAACTTTTGAAATCCAGTAGGGAAAGGGTGTAAGAAAAGATGTGTGGAGGAAAACCCCACAATTACATCTCATTACTATTTTATCAGAGAAGAGATGTTCCTCTCTGCATTTGTGTTCTGGAATCTACTTTTTCTCATTTCCCCAGAGGCCTCACTCTTATCTACCTCTCTCTCTCTCTCTCTCTTTTTTTTCTAAGAGACAGGGTCTTGCTCTGTCTCCCAGGCTTAAGTGCAGTGGCATGATCACAGCTCACTGTAGCCTCAAACTCCTGGGTTCAAGAGATCCTCCCACCTCAGCCTTCCCAGTAGCTGGGACTTACAGGTGCATGCCACCATGCCCAACTTTTTATTTTATTTTATTTTTGAGATGGAGTCTCCCTCTGTTGCCCAGGTTGCGGTGCAGTGGCATGATCTTGGCTCACTGCAACCTCCACCTCCTGGGTTTAAGCGATTCTCCTGCCTCAGCCTCCCCAAATAGCTGGGACTACAAGTGTGCACCACCACGGCCAGCTCCTTTTTTTGTATTTTTAATAGAGACGAGGTTTCACCATGTTGGCCAGGCTGGTCTCGAACTCTTGACCTCAGGTGATCTGCCTGCCTTGGCCTCCCAAAATGCTGGGATTACAGGTGAGCCACCCTACCCGGCCTGTTTTACTTTTTATAGAGATGAGGGTCTTGCTTTGTTGCCCATGTGAGTCTTAAACTCTTGGGCTTAAGCGATCTTCCAGCTTCCGCCTCCCAAAATGCTGGGATTACAAGCATGAGCCACCATACCTGGCTGGCCTCTATCCCTGATTTTTCTATATGGGATGTTTTCCTGCTGACGTCTCCCACCTCTTTATAAGACAAAACTCCTATCTTTCATTCATTTTGTAGGCAAGCTTTCTGCAAACCACACAAGTAGCTTTAATTACTATCTACCTGCTGATGACTCCCAAAGCTACAACTCTAGCACAGATTTCTCTTTTGTTCTCCAGATACACAAGATTTCTTAACCCCAAACAAATGTAGTTCAGCATGTCCAAAATAAATTCATTATCTCCAATTCCCATACACATCTCCAAACCTGTTCCTTCTCTTACATTTTCCATTTTCATCCAGTTTCTCAAGCGGAAACCTGACAGTCTTCTTGATTCCTTCCCATCCAATAAACCACCCAGTTCTGTCATTGTATTTCCATTTAATGAATTTCTATAGTCACATATTTGTTAAGTACCACTAGAACCAAAGCAGTATAATGAATTAAAGATGAGGTTAGTCTGGGCACAGTGGCTCATCCATGTAATCCTAGCACTTTGGGAAGTTGAGGCGGGTGGATTGTTTGAGTCCAGGAGTTTGAGACCAGCCTGGGCAACATGGTGAAACCCTGTCTCTACAAAAAATTTAAAAACTAGCTGGGTGTGGTGGTGCGCACCTGTGGTCCCAGCTACTCAAGAGACTGAGGTGGGAGGATTGCTTGATCCCAGGAGATCAAGGATGCAATGAGCCATGATCATGCCACTGCACTACACTCCAACCCGGCAACACAGTGAGACCCTGTATCAAAAAAAAAAAAAAAAACATAAAATAAAAAACAAGGAAAAAACCCAAAAAACATGAGGTTAAAGTGGTAGAATGAAAAAAGATTTTTAAATTCAAGGTCAAGATCATTAAATTCAAGGTGAAAGATAGTTTGGGTAAAGAAAACATGATTAGTATTACCAAATGGGTGTGGTCACTCACGCCTGTAATCTCAGCACTTTGGGAGGCCAAGGTGGGCAGATCACCTGAGGTCAGGAGTTTGAGACCAGCCTAGCCAACATGGTGAAATGCCATCTCTACTAAAAATACAAAAAAATGAGCTGGGCGTGGTGGCATGCACCAGTAATCCCAGCTACTTGGGAGGCTGAGGCAGGAGAATTGCTTGAATCCTGGAGGCAGAGGTTACAGTGAACTGAGATTACGTCACTGCACTCCAGCCTGCGTGACAGAGCAAGATCTGTTTCAAAAAGGAGAAAATGAAAATTTACAAGAGATTATCAGATTTAGTTCAAAGGTTCCTGGCTCTCTATCTGAAGCTTACCTGAGGGGTAAAAGAAAACTTTCTGCAGAATATACAGTAGTTTACAACATCTATCTGGACTACATTATTTTGTTTTGTTTTGTTTTAAATGGTATTTTCACTCATACTAAAATGGGTGAGAGTACAGTGACATTCCACCTTGTACCCAAAGTCCATTGTTTCCCAGCCTTTTGGCAAAGATTAAGTGTAGTATCAAGTGTACACAAAGTCCAAATTCAAATGGATACAATCTGTTTTGCAGAATATTGACCATTCAGGCAGGCTGGAGTGCAGTGGCACGATCTTGGCTCACAGCAACCTCCATCTCCTAGGCTCAAGGGGTTCTCTCTACTCAGCCTCCAGAGTAGCTAGTTCTACAGATGCGTACCACCATGCCCAGCTAATTTTTTTTTTTTTTTTGGTAGAGACGGAGTTTTGCCATGTTGCCCAGGCTGGTCTCAAACTCCTGGGCTCAAGCAATCTGGAGAATATCAGTTCTTTAAATGGCAATATAAAGTTTCTTAGGATGTATAGCTTCTTGAACTGGATCTTAAATGGAATAATTTCCAACTGTCATAGATTTTAGGCAGCAAATCTAGGGATGCCCCACTCAGAATGTAGAGATTGCTGAGTCTGGAAGTATATTTTAGAGACAACAGGGTCCCTTTTCTTTATTTTAAGACAGATTGGGGATCTGGCCTCTTCTTAAAATCTCCCATGGAAAACAGATTATAACAGATGGGTGTCTGACAACTATTACTACCACCAGGCAATGTGCTTCTTTGCTTATCTATCTCTTCTTTTGCCTCTTTCAGACTTCATGGTTTTCTTTCTCTCTTCCCCTATTCTTTCTTCTTTCTCAATTCGGTTTTCCTGACTCTTTTATGTTCTTACCCACAAATGGGGAAAAAAAAAAAAAAGTAAATGTGGAAGTTCCTGACTGGCCACATTCCAGAGAATTGAGGAAATGCAAGTTGTTACATAACTGGGCGGGGCCAGTAGCATGACCTAGAGTTGAGGGAGGAGGAGAAAATAATTTTAAAGGTAAGAAAAGGCAAAATAACAAATAAAGGTATAACTTTAAACTTTTATTACTTAAAATAATTCTCTGTGAATTCCATCCAGGGCATGCCATCTTTCTCAGGCTGTGACAGTTTCCAGAAGCAGATTCACAAATTACCACAGAGGCATTTTGGTCTGTACTGTTGTATTAAAAAATGATCATCGTCATCAATTTTTGCTCATACATAAGTATTAGTTGTTGATACTGCATTAGAGCCATAGGAATTGTCTGTAACAAGATTTTTTTTTTCAATCATCAGTTGTGAAAAGCTATTACACTTACCTTTTTTCTTTTTTTTCCCCTTTAGACATAGTCTCACTCTGTTGCCCAGGCTGGAGTGCAGCAGCGCGATCTCGGCTCACGGCAACCTCCACCTCCCGGATTCAAGCAATTCTTCTGCCTCAGCCTCCCAAGTAGCTGGGATTACAGGTGTGAGCCACTGTTCCAGGCCCTACACTTATCTTTACTCTGCTTCCTTTTCAACTTCCAATGTTACTTTCAGGCTCCTGTAATATAGAAGTTCAGGCATTCTTTAAAAACAATGCAAACCACCACCAAAACAACAATAACAATAATCAACTCAACTTTTGTTTTTTGGTTGGCAGAAAATGTTGAAAAGTGCATGAAATTAAAGCCAACCATAAGTAGTTTACCTCAGAAATAACTGCTATTAGCATTTTATTATATTTATGACCATTTTCTATGTAATTCTATTTCATAGTTGCACTTTATGTACATAGTTTTGTATCTTTCAGGCATAATTTAGTATACTTTTAGCCATGGTTTTCCATCACTTTTATGGTAGGATGAGCTGTGTGTATTCCTTTTCCTGCTGGGAAATAGAATGTGAACAAGTAAATTCTGCATAATCTCATTCTGAAGGACTTCACAGTTGACTGGGACACTTACGTGGATTACCTGATTGCATGTCTGTACTTGATCTCAAGTGGAATGGTTCCAAAGACTTCTACCACAGCATTTATCACTCTATAATATAACTTCCCTTTTACTTAACTGTCTTTTAAACCTTAAGCTCTGAGAGCAGGACTGTTTCGTTCACCATTTGCACCCTAATGACTAGCATATGACCTGATACAATGAAAATTCTATTTATGAAAACTGAATGAAAGATTGAATAAATTACTAAATACTAATATTCTAGAGGATACACAACTCATCAAACTTCTCCATAGTAGCAGGATACACCAAGATTAAGATTCCCAGAAGTAAAGTTTTAGTTTTGATATAGATTTGTCTTGAAAAGGCAGAGAAAGATAGGAATTGATCACCATCAATTGAACATTCTTTATAGATATTAAACTCAACTCTACCTAACATTCACACAGTGTTTTCATGCTAAAATTTGACTGTTCCTCAAATACTCAGAGAAAATTAATTTCAGCCTCTTTCTACAGCTGGTAACCTTCTGTAACATCTAGTCCACTGATGCCTATATTTTGGAAATGTTGGCATTCCAATTATTTGGCATGCCCTCTAGTCTTGGTCTTACCTACAGGGACATTGTTAAAGAACTAAAACTGGTGGGGTGCAGTGGCTCATGCCTGTAACCCCAGCACTTTGGGAGGTTAAGGCAGCTGGATCGCTTGAGCCCAGGAGTTCAAAACCAGCCTGAGAAAAATGATGAAACCCCATGTCTACTAAAAATACAAAAATTAGCCAGGCATGGTGGCATGTGCCTGTAGCCCCAGCTACTCAGAAGGTTGAGGTGGGAGAATGGCTTGAGCCTGGCAGGTTGAGGCTGCAGTGAGCTGTGATTATGCCACTGCGCTACAGCCTGGGTGACAGGGAGAGACCCTGTCTCAAAACAACAACAAAACAACAACAACAAAAACCAAACTAAAACCATGCATGTCCTCTTGGACAAAGAAATGGATGACTTGGAGGACCATAATGGGAACATTATAGCCAATGGTTTAAAGAGCACAAGAATGAGACAGCATGCAAGCCAGAGCCATTCCAGAGGCGTTAGTTTGAAAGAGGGCAGGGGAAAGCATAAGCAGCTGGTTTTGCTCCGTAGAAGCCTCCTTATCCTCTTTAGCTTTGAACGAGATCTTGGCTGTCATTTCATTCAAATATAGAACAGCTAATGAACTAAGATATCCTTCAGAAATAGATGAAAGAATTTATACTGGCCAGGCACGGTGGCTCACACCTGTAACCCCAGCACTTTGGGAGGCTGAGTTGGGAGGATCACTTGAGGTCAGGAGTTCATGACCAGCCTGGGTGACACAGTGAGACCTCAAAAATAAAAAACATTAGCTGGGCATGGTAGTGCATGTCTGTTGTCCTAGCAACTTGGGAGGTTGAGGTGGGAGAATTGTTTGAGCCCAGGAGGTTGAGGCTGCAGTGAGCTGTGATTACACCACTGCACTCCAGCCTGGGAAACAGAGTGAGACTCTGTCGAAAAGAAAGAAAAAAAAGAAAAGGAGAGGAAAGAAAAGAAAGGAGAGGAGAGGGAAGAGGGGAGGGGAAAGCAGGAGAGGGGAGGAGAAGGCAGGGCAGGGCAGGGTAAGAAAAAAAGAGAGAAAGAGAGAAAGAAAGAAAAGAGAAAGAAAGAAAGTGAAAGAAGGAAGAAGGAAGGAAGGAAGGAAGGGAGGAAGATTGGTCATACGATAAAATTGGTCACATAGTTTTGAGGCAGTATGCTGTGTACCTCTACAGCATTTTGTACTTGTTTTTAAAGGTGCATTTAACCTACATTAATTAGTGTGTATGCAGTTCTTATTCACCCTTTATATACAGTAAGAGCATTTGTTGAGTGTCTACTAAGTGCCAGGCTGCTTACATATGTTACATGCCTTATTTAATTGACCTGAATTCAGAACCTGCCTCCAGAAACTTAATTATCACATTTACTTTGAAATTGGATATAGCCCTTTCCTTAAAATCCTACATTCAGTTTACTTAACCCTATCCCATTATAGGCAAAAAAATTAACAATAATAATGCTAGAATTTATAAACACTTTTCTGGTGAAAAATAGAGACCACTGAGCTTTCCATTCTATACCCTGATCCAATTTTCTTTCTGAAAATTTAAAGGTAATTTTTTATATTACATTCTAATTAGCTGATAGCCTCTCTTCTCTTTTGCCATCCTTCCCTAGCACCCTCTCCTGCCACATAATGAAAGAATTAACTGCTTCGTCTAATTTCAAATTAAAAAACATAAAGTTAAATAAAAATAATTTGGACATTGAAGATTGTTTTTCTACACTGAAGTCTGAGACTCTGGTGTGAAATAACTGATGAGTTATCCTTCATCTTGTAAGTGTGCACTTTACTCATTGCTTAAATATTTCATTTAATTAAAACTTTAATCTTGTTAAATGTAATAGCAATTTCAATTACCGAGATTAGTTGAAGGCCCAATAAAATTCTTTTCTTACTGCTTTAGGATTAATTCTAAAGAATACATGGTCCAACTTGTTTTTTGTTTTAGCGATGGGGTCTCACTATGTTGCCCAGGCTGGTCTCGAATTTCTGGACTGAAGCAATCTTCCACCTTGGCCTCCAAAGTGCTGAGATTACAGGTGTGAGCCATTGTACCCAGCTACCAAATTTCTATTAATTTGTTTTTGTTTTTTAATTCCTTGACTTAATGAACATTTATTGAGCATGCCTCATTTCTGGTGTTCTGCTAGGGAAGTGATAATACAAGAGTAAGCAAAATAGGCATAGCATCTACTCTTACAGAGCTTACAAGCGGAGGTAACAGATATTAAACAAAGATTTACAAATATGAAAGACTTACAAACGCCACGAAAAAGAAGGGCAGAGTGCTATGGGAACATATAACCAGTTTAGCTAATTTAGCCTAATGGTTGGGGGTTGGAAAGTAGAGAAAGCTCATCCAAAGAAGTTCAGATTTAGGCTTGAAGCATAGGAAGACATAAGAGTCGTCTGAGGAGAAGAACTACCTAGATAGAGGGAACAACTTATCTAAAGGCTCTGAGAAGAAAAGAACACTGCTTATTTGAGGACCTAACAGAAGGTCACTATAGCTAGAGTGGTGATACCGGGGGTGGGGAGGGTTGTCAGAGAAGAGGCAGGCAGAGACCAGAACAGAGGTCATGGTAAGGATTGGAAACTTTATCCTAAGGGTAATGGAAAAGTAATGGAGACTTAAAGCCAGGGGAAAAATCTTTTTAAAGAGCTTAACATAGCTAAAATGTGGAATATATGCACACATTAATTTACTATTTAATTTGTTCCAGAATGTGTTCTTACATCTTAATCCAATAATATTAAGAATTGTTTTTAACATGGAGTCTTGCTATGTTGCCCAGGCTGGCCCCAAACTCCTTGGCTCAAGTGATCCTCCTGCCTCAGCCTCCTGAGTAGCTGAGATTATAGGCACCTGCCACTGTGCCAGGCTAATATTAAGAATTTTTACAAATATGACCAGGTGATGTGGTCACCTGTAATCCCATTACTTTGGGAAGCCAAGGCTGGAGGTCTTCTTGAGTCCAGGAGTTTGAGACCAGCCTGGGCAACATAGGAAGACCCCCATCTCTACAAAAAAATAAAAAAATTAGCTGGGCATGGTGAGGGAAGCCTGTAGTCCCAGTTACTCAAGAGGCTGAGGCAGGAGGATTACTTGAGCCGAGGAGGTTGAGGCTGCATTGAGCTATAATAATACAACAATACCCCACCGGGGGAAAAAAAGAAAATCCTCCTAAAAAAAAAAAAAAAAAAAAAAAAAAAGAACTTTTACAAATATGGGACAAACAATCCAGGTTTTTGATATGTAAAAGTTTTCTGAGAATAGAAAAGACCCTGAGATTGTAAAGCAAAGCAAAAAAGTGCTTGGATACATACTCTTAGTATGCCTTGAAGTGATGGACCTAAGTCCTAAGTTTCTTTGCTTTTCATGTTTATCACATTTTAACTTGAATAGAAACTGAATTGGTACAATAATAATGTCAGGGAAAAGAGGAAGGTGTGTGTTAGTCCATTTTCACACTGCTATAAAGATACTACCCAAGACTGGGTAATTTATAAGCAAAGGAGGCTTAATTGACTGACAGTTCTGTATAGTTGGGGAGGCCTCAGGAAACTTACAGTCATGGTGGAAGGCGAAACAGGCACCTTCTTTAGGAGGGAGCAGGGAGAGACGAACAAAGGAGGAAGTTTCAAACACTTATAAAAACATTAGATCTTGTGTGAACTCACTCACTATCATGAGAACAGCATGGGGGAAACCACCCCCATGATCCAATCACCTCCCTCCCTGGACACATGGGGATTACAGGTCCCTCCCTCAACATGTGGGGATTATAAATCAAGATGAGATTTGGGCGGGGACACAGGGCCAAACCATATCAGTGTGTGCATGTGTATATGCATGTACATGTTTCCCCTGGTTTTGAAGAACAGATTTATGACAATGAATATCAGTATCACATTCTTAGTGCTCCAATGTAGTATCTACCTGATAAAAGTTAGGAAAGTAGAAACTAGAAAATATTAAAAGATTATGTTATCTTAGTTGGGTGTTTTAAGAAAAATATGGCAACTTCTGGGTAACTCAACAGACTTTGACATGAAATATGTTGCTGTTAGATTAGGGACCCCCAAGATGATTTCAGTAAGTACTGTGCTTGGGGTAATAAAGAGATGCATGAACACAAGGCCTTCTGCCAATAAAGTAAGAGAGGTTAGGGTTTTTATTTTGGTTTTTCAATACTTTTTAATCTTCCCTATGAGCATCTCTTCTTGTCTTCCTCAGATTGTGTCCATTAAATCATCAGATAAGAATTTTAGGTGTGGTACTTTCTCAGAGGTATTTGCTTATTGGGAGTTGGGGGAACCGTGAAGATAATATTTCCCTTAGTAAATATTAGGAGAATGGAGAAGTGAAGGGGGAGAGAAAGCTCTGAATATTGTTCCCCAACTGTCACCTCACTGCTTCCCATATCAGAAGTTTCTTTTCTTCAATCTTGGACTGCAATGGTTCCTGACTATTCTTCAGGCTAAAAGACTCCCTCTTTGGAGTGAATGAATAAGTATTCGCTTTGAAAATTGTTTGAAAAAGGCTACTGACCCTTGATCTAAGAAATCTTGAGCAACAGGAGACCTGAATTTAAATGTCAATTTGTATCCGACTTACTATTTGAAGATAATGAATTACTCATTTGATTGAATCACTTAACTCTATGGTTTGAGGTGTGGTACTGAAGAGGAATGAATGGCTAGCTTCACACACATTGTGTACTGAGTATGCAATTGATAATAAATGTGTTTCTACTTTGATGAGAATGATTTACCAAGTTCCTAATTGTGCACAGGATTTAGAAACATTCAGAATATGTAGGCTAAATATAAAAATAAATTAGGGCTTGTTATGATGTCATGGAACAGGCTGTCTATTATTATAAAAAGGGAGGAGGCCTGCTATATATTAATTGTCAGGTTACCAAAGCTCTGGGTAAATTAGGTAAGAATGTTAAGAGTAGTTTCTCAGCAAGTACCAGTGTTTGATTGAAAAGAGGCCATTCTATTTACTTGGACAGAAGTGTGGTTATATTAGGTTGTCTCATGTGATAAAAGGTTTTTGAAAAGTTTTAAATCTCTAGCATCTGACTCACAATGTCCTAATATTGTGTTTTTTTCTGTAATCAGAGTCATGAATAAAGAAATCTATCTTCTAGCACTGGAGGCCAATAGATTTGAATGTGAGTTCAGACCTATGAGTATTATAGACAAAGACTAGACTGAGAGCTGGGTACAGTGATTCGCACCTAAAATCCCAGTTACTTGTGAGGCTGAGGTGGGAGGACTGCTTGTGGCCAGGAGTTAGAGATTAGCCTGGGCAACACAGTGAGACTGTATCTCTATTAAAAAAAAAAGACTAGATAGAGTATTATTTTAAAAAATAATGTTATGCTGTAGTAGTTCTATTTTACTCATTTTAGTTTGACATAAAAGAGCAACAGGGGCCAGGCAAGGTGACTCACATCCATAATCTCAGCACTTTGGGAGGCCAAGGCAGGCGGATCACTTGAGGTCAGGAGTTTGAGACTAGCCTGGCCAACATGGTGAACCTTGTCTCTACTGAAAATACAAAAATTAGCCGGGCATGTGTGCGCCACGCACACCTGTAGTCCCAGCTACTTGGGAGGCTGAAACATTAGAATTGCTTGAACCCAGGAGGCAGAGGTTGCAGTGAGCTGAAATTGTGCCACTGCACTCCAGCCTGGGTGACAGAGTAAGACTCTGTCTCAATTAAAAAAAAAGGGGGGCAGAAAAAAATTAACATTTATCAAGTCCAGTGTTGTATAATGGCACTCAATCATGTATGTCATCATTAAAGGTCACAGGAAGCCTATAACAGGTAATGCTTCCATTTTGGTCAAGGAGCAAACTGAAGTTCAGAAACCAAGATCGCAGAGTTAGAATGCATACTCAGGTCCGTTAGCTTGTGATCTTTCCATGAAATCACTTAGCCAAAAAGACAAACCCAAAAACTTAAAATATGGTAGGATTAATATAAGTAAGGAAGCTTCTCTTTAATTTTTTTTTGGTTTAGATGTGATCTTATATCTGCAGGGGAAAAAGGTGAACAATATCTATTGCAGAAAGAAAGATGTCTGTAATTCCACAAATTTGTTGACTAGGGCAAGTAGAAATAGATGAAATTGGAAAATGTGTATTAAACAGTATATAAATAGAAGGTAATAATTTTTCTGAGTCCTATTGATTTTTGAAAGTAATTTTAATATTAGTATCAGTCTTCTAATCTCTAAAATATGCTACTATTCCTCTATTTAGCTAGAGATATTGTAAAGCTATTGAAGAGTCTTATAAAATTCTTAGGAAAGCTGCTATAAAAGAGATTATTTCTGACCTCATGTGTTCCTACTTTGTTCTTATCCAAATTACTGCATCCCTTTATTGCATCCTAATCATCACTCTGAGATCTCTACCAGCAGGTGGGTTCCCTCAAGACAGGGACCAGGTCTCTTTCACTGTGGTATCCATCCTAACCAGAACAGTGTCTGAAATACAATAAGTACTCAGTAAATGTTTATGGCATAAATCAGCAAACCCTAACAAAAGGATTCATCTTTCTGATCCATTTCTCTATTTCCAAAATGAGAAGATAGTAGCAGTATTTTCCTAGATTGCTTATCAGGAATGTATGATAACTGTTCATATACTCTTTTTATTTTTTGGAGACAGAGTCTCGTTCTGTCGCCCAGGCTGGAGTGTAGTGGTGCGATCTCTGCTCACTACAAGCTCCGCCTCCCGGATTCAAGCCATTCTCCTGCCTCAGCTTCCCAAGTAGCTGGGACTACAGGTGCCTGCCACCATGCCCGGCTAATTTTTTTGTATTTTTTTAGTAGAGACGGGGTTTCACCATGTTAGCCAGGATGGTCTCGATCTCCTGACCTCGTGATCCACCCGCCTCTGCCTCCCAAAGTGCTGGGATTACAGGAATGAGCCACTGTGCCTGGCCTTCATACACTCTTTACTGGAGATACGTGCCACAGACATAAATGGCTATTACTATAATTAGTAAGGGGGTAATTATTACAATTTTTATTCTGGTTGAAATCTTTAAAAAATCTAACCAATATACTATCACATTCGTCTTTAAGTTAAAAAAAAGAAAAAATATCTAACCAACAAATTTTCGGAAAGAAATGTAGGCTATTTGAGGTAATAGGTAGTAGGAATCTATCCTTGGGCTCTCATGGTAGAAGGAAAAGCAGAACTTCACCGCGGAAATGAGAATAATCCCTCACTAGGTGGCTCTCTTTGCCGTGAGTGGGCGGCGCGTCGGTGCCGGGCGGGTGATTGAGGGCATTGTACTGCCGCAAGCGCTGCGCGTCACGCCGCATCATACCAGGCACTGGCAGCATTAGGGGCATAGTCCAATTTCTATTTCGTTAATGACAATCTGTCCTTGGAATTTATTTCAAAGCAGGTTGTACTTTCGCTTCCGCTAAACTTATACCTGATATTTCAACTGAACATTGGTGTAGTCTTACTGGTACAGGTTTCAGGGAAGGATCTTGAAAGTGCCTCTTCAGCTGGCATGGAAAAAGACAGCAGGAATCAGGTAGCCAAACCAGAACAAACCAAATCAAAATAGCCCATTAAAATCCTTATTTTAACTCTCCTATGAGGGCTGCATTCTTGGAAGGTTTTATATAGTTACATATCCTAAAGTACTTTGGGATAGCTCCTTAAATGACTCCACAATACGAACCGAAAATATAACTTGTAAAATGTCAACTTCTTCAAGCCATGGATGATGAATTTTCCAGCTATTTCTCATATACTCCATATAATTATTGACTTCGTTCTTTATTTCGGCTTTTTGGCCCGAAAACTGACACAAAACACACATAATAAATATCCAAAAAGATTTGTTCTAAGAATGAAACTTCTTTTCCTAGACTCCTTTCATCAGACAGATGTATCTAGGGTTCTTCCTGATACTCTTTTATCCAATGTTTTCCTCTCTAACCCAACGACACAGAATGACGACTTTTAAAACACTGCAGACCCGTGAGAGGAGAAAGGTTGCAGAGGAGGGAGGAACTTGGAGGTCTGCCTTTAATAATCAAGCGGGATCCCCACTGCGGGTGCCTATCAGAGTGATGGCCGCAGTCAGCCTTCCGGTTAGTCCCCGGCTTAAATGATAGAAAACACGTGTTACCCTTCTAGGATGCGTTCCCACCCTCACCCTGGCCTCCTCGCCGCAGGATCGCGACAGCTAGGTCAGGAGGGAGTACGCGGGTGGGTGGATTTGGGGGAGGGGTTGATTCGCCAAAAGTAGGCTATCCCAGTCGGCAGGGGAGGCATCACGGCTGTCGTGTGCCGCTCTCCTCCCTCAGGGACCCCGTTCAGGCGGGATCCCGCCTCCCAGAGCCCAAGGCAGTTGTGGGGAAACCCCTTGCCCTTCCTTGCCGCTTGGCGCTGCCGTCTCCCCCTCCCGACTCCAGCCCGCCGCCCGCCAGCCTCCAGGCCATGCGTCTTCTTCGCAGGCCCAGCCCTCTCCACGCCCGGCTCCGAGAGGAAACTATGGAGGTGGTTCCCGCCTGCAGGCGGGTGGAATAGCCCGTGGGGAATGCCTCGGGATGTCCCCCCAGTTGCTGTGGGAAGTGGGAAGGGAGGAGGAAGTGGACTTCACCACCGGGGAGAACTACCTCGATTCCTAACTTGGGGGAGGCCTTTAGATGGAAGTGAAGCCAACGGCGAACCCTGGGCGGTTTCCTGGGAATCCATTGGCCAAGGGGAGGGTCACCCTGTCCGCACACACCGGTTACTATGACAATACAACCACAGCCTCCAGTTGCCATGGCAGCTGTCCATCCAATCCGATTGTTTTCTTTTCTCTTCCTCTCCGGGCCCCACCTTATCCCCTCCAAGAGTCTCCCAGCGTGCATGGGGAGGGGCTGCAGAGAAGAGGAAAGGGGGTCCTTCGAGTCACTCTCTACGCACAAGGGAAGACAAGAGTCGAGGGACAGCTGGGAGGAACTGTAGGAGGAAGGGGCGGCGTTTCCGGTGGGGAAGAGTGGAGGCGTGCAAAAAGGAAGAGAGAAATCCGCTGGAGTAATAAGAAGGGGGAAGACTTTGAGTGTAACTCCCGGTTCTTTGGGCCTCGGTGTTCTTGGTGGGGTTGGGATTGCACCCTTGCGCGGGAGAAGGGTAGATTGGCAGGAAGCTGCCAAGCGCCACCAGCCGGTAGCTCAGAAGCCGCACACGCGCCACACAGCTGGTTGATCCCAAAAGGGAGCGCTACGGAGAAGCGGAAATCACCGGACGGACAGGCGCTGCTGAAATCTCGCGAGAGGGAGCCCCCCTCGTAGCCGACTTCCTTCCTCTGCTTCTCCTCTTCCCCCGCCCCTCCTCCCTCCCCCTCCCCCCCGGGTCGGAGTGTCCCTGCGCCCCACGGGCCGGAGCAGCAGCGAGAGCAGCTTTCCCCGCTCCCTCCCCCTCGCCTCATTCACCCCCACCCCCCTGCCGAGCGAGGAGGAGCCGGAGGAGAGGAAGATGGCGGCGGCCGCCAGCACCCGCGGTGCCGCGGGGCCGCTCCGAGGAGCCTGAGAGACCCACGGAGGCTTCGCGGGAAGACGCGGCGGCGGAGGATGAGCCTGCAGAGCGCGCAGTACCTCCGGTGAGTGCAGAGCCCGGCCTGGTACGTAGGGGGAGCGGGCCGCGGGTTGGGGCATGGAGCAACAGACACCGAGGTGGTAAGTCCGGGGTGGCGGGGGAGTTGCTGCGTCCTCTCCTCGCCGGGCAGGGCGGCGGAGGCTGCAAGGGGGTCTGCGGGAGGGGGCGGAACGGGTATGGGTGCCTAAGCCCCCACCGGCCGGGCTGAGCTCTGGCGAAGCCGGCTCGTCCCGGTGCGAGGAGGGAGGTTGGGGAAGCGTGAGAATGTCTGTGCGCGCGCGCCCGCGGTCTCGGGAGGGGTGGAGAGAAACGTCCGGGGAGGCAGCGGCGACCCCGAGTGGAGGTGGGTGTGGAGGAGTCTGATCCCCGTGGCAGGGGACTCGTGGTGTGGCGTGGGATTGGTTGGAGCGATGCATGAGTAGAGGACGGGGAGGAAGTCTGCACACCTGGGGTGTTGGGGCGGGGTAACCGAGGAGGGCAGACAGAAGGAGAGGGAGACCGCAGGAAACTGGAGCTTGTTCTTCGTTCTTGGGTTGGGAGTATTAAGGAATAATGTCATCTGTAGTTAGTTGGCGGTGTGGGGAGGGGATGAAGAAGGGGACTAGATGGGGAAGTGAGGAAAGAGGGAGGCACTGTGGACAAGGTTGGGTTTTTCAGAAAAAACTGGGTTAGAATCAGTGTAGTTGGAAGATACCATTCTGAGAGTCGTGTGCATTCATTAAGAGTGGCGTAAGGAACTTACACGAGAGGTATGTCAGAGGTAGAGTGACACATGGGTATAGTGTGTGTGTATGCGAGATACGTGTTTGGGGTGGGGGGGCGGCTATTGATGCACATTTCAGAAAGAAGATGTAGATAGGTTGAACTTAGTACATGATGGCAAGAACATATTGAATGGAAGGACACCAGCTTTTGTGCAGTCAGAAAGGTTCCATGGAAGCTGAGTAAGAGCTTGGAGGCAGAGGTAAGGTGGGTCAAAAATCTTGATAATAGAGAAAAGTAAAGTTGTTAGATCCTGAAATTAACTGGGGAGTGACTACTGCTTAGAAAAGGGGAAGACTTTAAAATTGGTCCTTTTTGTCTTTCAGGAGCAGAACTAAGAAAGGGAGGCCTTATGGAAAGATGTTTTTAAAAAACTTGTTTCATACCTTGCGGAGGAGGGAGTTGGATGAGGTTGAAGTCTGAAATGAGTGGAAAAGTCACTTTATCTGTTTAGTGACGTGAACGTATTGATGTGTGTGGATCCCTATATGTATATTGCAAGAGGTGTGTAGTTACATGATACATAGGGTGGTCATTATAATTTTTAAAGTAGTAAAGTTTTATTAAGCATAATAGGGAGAGGAAAGAATGAGATATTTGAACTATGCTTGAATGCTTGATTTTAACACAACATATATGCCCAGTGACCATAGCACAGTTGGAACGATGTCTGTAATTTGAGGCCCTTTTTTTCATCTCAAATATTCCTTTGCTGTTTAATATTTCAAATAAATACAGTTATGACAAAGATCTGTTGTAGGTGCTATAGAGAGATATGGAAACCATCAGGGTGCTGATTAGTCTTAAGGAATTTGCAGTTGAGTGTCTATTAGGCAAATAAGTTAATAACAGCACAGAGTGTAAGGACTATGAAAGATACCAAGTGTTGCCGGGCTCAGTGGCTCACGCCTATAATCCCAGCACTTTGGGAGGCCAAGGCGGACGGATCACCTGAGGTCAGGAGTTCAAAACCAGCCTGGCCGACATGGTGAAACCCCTTCTCTACTAAAAATACAAAAAATTAGCTGAGCGTGGTGGCGGGCGCCTGTAATGCCAGCTCCTCGGGAAGCTGAGGCAGGAGAATTGCTTGAACCCGGGAAGAGGAGGTTGTGGTGAGCCAAGATCAAGCCATTGCACTCCAGCCTGGGCAACAAGAGTGAAACTGCGTCTCAATAAATAAATAAATACATAAATAAAAATAAAAGATACCAAGTGTTTTGAGTCCAAAGGCAGGAGATCACCTGAGCAATGGGAGGGAATCAGGAAAGACTGTTGATTTCTCATTCATGTACTCATGATTCATTAGTTGTTTTGTTGATCACCTGTATGGGAGGCATTGTACCAACATCTGAGAATAGAAAAATAAGAACTCCACCCTCCTTTTACAGAGCTTACAGTTCGTTAGACTTCAAGAAAATGGCACTTCGGATATTGTTCATCCTTAATGTTCATTTTGACAGATGTGAATTGAGAAGAGGGGAATTCCAAATGGAAGGAAACTGAGCAGAGTTATGTAGGTAGGGAAGTTGGGGGAAGGGAGGTTTTCAGTCCAGTCAGACAAGAAGGTAGTGTGATATAGCTGGGAAAGCTTAGAGTTGTAGAGATTATCAAGTTTGACCCTTTCCTTTTACACATTAGGAATGTAAGCCCAAAGAAGGTAAAATTGTTGAGGCTTATATAGCTGGGGTGTGGAAACTAACTCAAATATAGGTCTTCTAACTTCAAGTCAGCTATAGTACACTGCGTGTCAGTGTTCATCTGTTCTTTCCGCAAATACAAGTTGAGAACATAATATATTCTAGTGTTGAGGGTACACTGGTGAACAAAAGGGTGAACGTGGGAGGATATATTAGAGTAGAAAGACACAGTCAGTAAACATAGCAGTTAAATATGTGTCAGGTGGTCACAAGCACTAGGAAGAGAAATAAAGTAAGACAGGAATGTACTGTTTTATCTGGACAAAGTGGTCAGGGAAATCCTATTTGATAAGGTGACCATATTTAAGAGGATCCTGAATATCATGTTCCATAGTTCATAGTTAAAATGGGTAGACAATGGAGAATCTGAGATGATTTGTTAGAATCAATATGTTCATAGCTATGTGTTAGGAAGATGACTGTGTAATATATTGGTGGATAACAAAGTAAGGTTGTTAGAGTCTGACATTAATTGGGGAGTGACTACTGCTTAGAAAAGGGGAAGACTTTAAAATTGATCCTTTTTGTAAGGTTCTTTTCCTTACAAAAGATTCCCTTTGGGACTTTGGTCCGGAATAAGGTAGTGGCAGTGGATCTAGAAAGTTATGAAAAGCAAATTGGCAGAGTGGTGGTACTTTTAATGGGGAAGATCAGTGGACTTTGAGAGGCTTCTTGTTAATGTACCTTATATTTTATAGCTTGACATCATAGGGAAGATTTCCTTAGATGTGGAGTCAGTGATAGCTTGAGATGAACTTAGTTCTTTGAAGAAGGGAGAAAAGAAAAAAATGAATACAATGATGTTTTCCAGCTAAAATTGAGCAGGCAAAATGGGGGAGGCATAGGTCCTGGGGTCCCTGAAAGATTCCTGGAGCCAGTCTTGTCTCAATCTTAGGTGTTTGTCCTAAGTAAATTAAAGCAAGCGTTAGAAGTCTGAGACCTAGGTGATGGTTGTGGGAATCATAAATAAAGGCTTGTGCCAGTCTGAATTTCCCTCCTCCTCTTTTAGATACTCATTCCATTTAAAGTCTGCAGTGGGGACACTAGAGAATGTCTTTAGGGAAGCATTATGTTCACGTTCTTTGAAAATAGAACTGTTGGTTTTTATAGACACTTCAGGGAGGATGCTGAGTATTGCTGAATGGATGTGGTTGGGGGGGTATAGCAGTTGTTTTTCGTGACCTTGATTTTAGGAATTTTCTTGCCTACCTTTGTCGGTGGAAGATCATGACTGGGCAATTTTTAGTCTGCATGGTTACAGATCCTGCCTCATGTAGATGAAAATCAGTTTTGTCTGAGCTAAATTTTAATTTGTTAGAGTAAATGAGCTGGGATGTCTGGCATTGAAATGGTGTGGTGGTAGGAAACCAAGGAGCAAGATGGAAGTTTCAGAAGGGTCAGAAATGAAGATATGAGGTAAGAAGCCCCAGTAAGACCAACAAAGAGAAAATTCAACATCAAGGGAACTGAGTTAGTCTCAAGTTGTAAAAATAGAGCAGAGATGAAAGGAAGAAAACCTGTCCTCTGTGTGGGAAAGATGATGATATTCTGGGCAGAAAAGGATAATGAAATTTTTTGTTTGTTGAAAGGTAAGTATCTTGTTAATACACTGACAAGACTTCTAAGTGAATCAGTTAAGTTGGAAATACTTTCTTATGTTTTATAAAAATAAAATGATCTTAAGTATGGGGATTCTAGGCCAAATAATATTGGGAATTTATTACTCAAATTGAAGGAAAAGTCAGAGAATTTTCTCTTTCGATTTATGACAGAATGAAAGATTTTAAAAGACTTTGACACCTCTGTTGAGTAAAAGAAAAAGGTGTATTGAATATAATTCATTTGGTGGGGGTAGGAGAAGGTTAGGATAGACCACAGGTGAAGTATAATATGCTTTAAAAGAATGGCATTTTGAAAAAAAGAAAAAACATATCAAAGTTGGAAAAGCAGGAGTTGGGGAAGTATTAAAGTACCAGACAGAGAAGACATCAAAGTTGTTTTGGAAGATGAGAAAGTAGAATAATCATAGCCATAGGGAATACCAGTCAAACAGGTCAAATCCTGTTATAAAAGGTGGCATAGGTGCCACCGAATGACTTCTGCTGCCATTGTGGGAGGCACTGTTCATACTCTGCACTCCCTTCAACTTTCCTCCTTTCCTTCCTTCACTATTCTCTTTTGTCTTTAATTTCTTCCTGTGTTGTGGGTGTTTCAGTGAGATCCACTTGAAGTGGATTCCTGCTGTTAGACTCCTTTACAGGAAAGGTCCAGAAAGTATCTGTTTTGTTTTATGCGTGTGTGTGTATGTATGTGTATACGTGTATATGTGTGTGTGTGTATATATATATATATATTTTTTTTTTTTTTTTTGGTATGATACATCTATAGTGAAGAGGCTGCATCTCAGTGGTTCACTTTGTCAGAAATTTTGTTTCTAATATAACAGCCACAGGGTTGTTTTCTAAGCCAGCAGAAAAATGGTTGTCATTTAAATAGGAAGTAAAATATCCAATATGGTATAAAATAAAAATTAAAATGTATCAGTATAAATCTTGGAACAGAGAGAGATAATGGGGATAAGACTGGATAAAGTAGCAAGCTGAGCCTTATCCTAGACTGGGGAGAGGAACAGAGAAGATAGTGGGAGCATTGGGAGGAATATATAACTAAGTAGGATGGGCTCCAGGTTCTAGAAGAGTTTAGTGATGCTAGATCAGATAGTCAGTGTATCCTGAAGCTTCTAGAAGTCTTAGAACACATGCTGATTTTAGTTCATGTGGTCCAGGAAGTCATCTTCCCCCGTCCCATCCACTTCCTTTCCACCAAGTACATCCTTTACAGAATGTAAATTAGCTTTTGTCCCGGAATATCAGCCAAAGGTGGTGACATTATTTGAATGAATGGCTGTCTCTTTAGGCTTATAAGTCTTTGTTATAACAGTGTTAATAGCTTATTACCTGCTTGGATATTGTCTGACTAAATTATTTTGGCAGTTAATTTCTGCTTCCCTTGTGGTTTCATTTGGATTCAAAATGTATACTTCCTGTCCTATCTTAGGTTTCATTTCTTTGCTTTCTAACAGCTGTGGTCTTCTGCCTTCACGGTAGAAGCAGCAATTGCTGAGTTTTTTGTTGTTGTTTTTAATGGATATGTTACACTAAGATCTGGACCCACTAGTGTTGCAAGTTTCATAAGGCAGTTTTGGGGCGGAGAGTGGTTCACACTTTAAAAGGGCTGGTGTGTTTTATACTTAAGAAAATGGTATTTCTAGTTCTAGATCCTTGAGGAATCACCACACTGTCTTACACAATGGTTGAACTAGTTTACAGTCCCACCAACAGTGTAAAATATTTGTACATATTTTAATTTCTTAAATCTGTGTTCTTTTTTACTGACCGTTATTGAATACTTATTGTGTAGAGCACAATTACCGGGGTTTTGCCTTTGGCAAATTAAAAGAAAGACATTTAAGTAGCTATAACAGTAGGTCAAAGGTACTATGTAAGTATAGGCAAGAAGTTTATTTCAACAGAGGTGGAGATAGAGTGAAGAGGGTGTCTTTGAGGAGGTGAGATTTGGTTTGGATATTGAAAGATGGATGGGATTTTAAAAAGTGGATATTGGGCAAATTGCCATTTCAGGCAGGAAGAACAACCCATGGCTCCTTTATTCCAAATAAATTTTTAAAAAATTGATTCACTCATTTAATACATTGCATTAGTTATTATTTTGACCACATCTTAAGTTTTTCTTAGATAAGATAGGTTTATGGACAGAGAAGTGGTGATGTGGAAGTGGTAGTTCAAAGATTTGGTGACTGCTATGGGCCTCAAAAAGGGAAAAGGAATTTGGTCAGGAAAGTTCCTACAGAATCCCTTCCTTTAACTATACTCTTAAATGTTTACCATCGTTCAGGACCTTTTTTCAGTTGTGTGGCTCTCTTCTTTTAGTCTCTTTAATTATTCCCTTTACTGGTCTTACCTTCTATGAACCAATCTCAATTTTCCCTTAAAAGGCCTTCCTGTTCTGATTTTTCTTTGTGCTCTGTCCTTCTTTACCTTTGTTTTGTGGCCAAGCATTTCAAGTTTGCCCTAACCTATGTTTTTCCTTTAGTTACCATCTACTTTTCCTTGATCCTTTGCTATCTAGCCATTTTTTCCTGAGTACATTATTGAAATTGACATTTTCAAAGGTGCCAAAGACCTCAGGGTGGCCAAATTCATTTACTGATTGTTTTCCTTTCTCTCACACTCACACTTTTGTTTTGCTTCCTCTCTGTGTCCCCCTCTCTTGTATCTATCCTTCTATCCATTCCACCAATAAACATTCAGTTTGGACCATGCTGTATCCCAGGTCCCTGGGGATAAAAAGAGAATATGCCCTCAAGTAGTTTCACTGGGCATACAAGTAAGTACTCAATTACCAAATAGTTCATACTGGCAGTGGTATATAAACAGAGGCTTTATGGGGTCTTCTGAGCTCTGTTGCGTTTAGCATCAAGATTTCATGATTCTGATTACATTGCCCATTCTTTTGAAAAATTCTTCCAACTGTTACCCACCTGCATTTCTTCTTGCAGGTATCAAGAAGAAAGCATTGATTTGGGGCTTTAAGCACCGCCGGCTACTTTCTGTGTGGGCTGACAACTTAACATTTCTGGGTCTTGATTTCTTTATTTGTAAAACGGAACACTGATCTCCTAAAATTGCTGTCAGTGTTAAAATAACAAAGGTTTACATGTGTTTAACAAATTCTGGTTCTTTTTCAGGTTGCCTACCACCTGTCACCCTGCCAATTAATCTTTGCATTGCTTCTATATTAATAGTCTTGAAAAAGTATTTGTATATGGCTTTCGCTTCCTTAAACACATTTATCTGGTATTGTTGGCCTTCCATAAAGTGACCTGCACCTACCTCTGCCTCATGATATCTTCTTACTCCTTGATAGAAACCAACTGCCTTAGCCAGAGTAATCTCATTGTTTTCTAATCATGGCATGTGCATTCCTGCTTAAATCTCTCTTCCCATGTCATTTTCCATGTGGGAAGTGCCATTCTGTACTAGCTTAGCTTAAGCTTCACCTTCTTTTGTGAAGACTTCTTGTGTACTCTGGTGATGTCTGCATTCTTTGTACTTTGTAGCATTTCCTGTATCTTAGTCATTTGGTACTTCTGATTTCTTAATTTTGTAATGATCTCTTTTTTTATATGTGACTTCTCTCTGCAGCTAGACTAAGTATAGTTGAGACCATGTCTCAGCATCTTTTAAATGTACAGTGTACATAATTGGTGGTAAATAAAATTGTCATGTTTTTGTTTTGTTTTTGCAAAACATTTAGGAATATTTGCCATATGCCAGTGCGAGGCTCTGAGAATATAAAAATGAACTGATGCTTACTCTTTAGGATAGTGGCTCCTGCGGGAGACAGATGTGGCACAAGTATTTCAATATAATGTGGTAAATACAATGTGAAAAGTTTTTAAGGAATTCCATGGGTGTACCAAGGGAAGTGGAACTTTTCCTGCATAGGACGTTAGGGAAAGCTTCTTGAGTTGAACACCTGAGTTCAGTTTTACTTTTTTTTTTATTTTTCTCAGACAGAATTTTGCTCTGTTGCCCTGGCTGGTTTTGAACTCCTGGCCTTAAGCAGTCCTCTTGCCTCAGCCTCCCAAGTTGCTTAGATTTATAGGCATGAGCCACCACTCCCTGTGAGTTGAATTTTAAAAGTATGAGCAGGATTAGCCAGGTGAAAAAAGAAGAGTATAGCAGGCAAAGAACAAAGTGAGTGAATGCCTCAGTGCAGTGTGTTTGAAGAACTCTAAAAGAATCCTGATAGTAGGAATGACTGCCTTTGGTTGATGTAAACATTATGATCAGATTGAGACTACCAGTCACATTAGGTCATATAAATTAGAGATTTTGATTAGTCCATATCTCATTTTGCATTTTTTGTTGGGGGGGGTGGGTCTAAGGTTCTCTTTCAGTGAATGTGGTCATTAATCTTAAGGGAGCAGTTTATATTTGAATGACTGGTGTGTGTTATGCACATTCTTACTGGAATAGGGAGACCCAAGAGAGAAAGATTTATATAATGCCTACAGTACTTCCTCTGAGATACGTAAAGATTTAGATTTCCTCCCCCTGCTTTTTTAAGTAGCCTTAAAAAAAAATAGCTATTTGGAACATTATTAAATGATTACGTGGGAGATGATGAGTAGTCCTCCCCTAATTATGGTTTTAGTTACCTTGTGGTCAATGGTAACTAAAAGTAGGTGGTCAGAAAATAGGTGAGTACAGTACAATGTATTTTCAGAGAGTGAGAGACCATGTTCACATAACTTATTATTATAGCTTATGTCATAATTGTTCCATTTTATTATTAGCTATTGTGAGTCTCTCACTGTGCCTAATTTATAAGTTAAACTATCATAGGGAAGTCTGTATAAGAAAAAGGTGGTATATATAGTGTTTGTTACCACCTGAAGTTTCAGGCATCCACAGAGTCATCTCCCATGGATAATGGAGGACTAATGTACATGTAATTCTGAAAACAGCTTTGGGCTAATAGGACTTCTTTTATAGAATCCTCACCTTGAGATGAGGTAGAATGGAGGTAGAGTTGTGGGAAGGAGGAGTTCTATAGCATTAGGGGGAAATATCAAAAATCTTTAGTTACTGAGGTTAAGTGAAGTGTCTTTGGATTTAACTTTTTCAAGTCATAAAGAAGAAAAACTTTGCAGACCCCTTGATGATTAGTGTTTTGTTCTCACAGCTCTTGATGGCATTTTCCTACTGTGGTGTCTTGTCTTAAATGATAAGGATGATTCTGAAAGTCTGTTATAACTGCTATCTTGCATTAATATCCTCATCTGTTTCCCAAGACTCTTTGAGTTCTCAGATTGCAGAAGTTGAGTTCTTTTTCTTTCCTTCTTCTTCCCAAACACATATAATAGTATTTCAGTGCTGTGTTCGTTGGGATACAATATATTGGATGTGTCTGTTTTACTAATACTGCCACTTAGAAAGGTTTTGAATTATTAATTAATTTTGTATCAGGTGATCACTTAACAGATTATCTTTGAGATACTGTACAGTAATGAGATAATTAGTAGTGAGATGATCAAAGTAAAATGAAACTTGGAAGATGGTATTCAAAGAAAAAAATGAGTTAAAGATTGCTTACTTGAAATTTTTTTTATTACTGGTGAAAAAAGTAAAAAAGCATAGTGTTGAGAGAACCACCATAGGATAAATTTGGACATTAAAGAGTGTCTTAGGACATCTGCAAAATGTTGTGTGTGTGCATACATACAGCTTGTGTAATATATTTTGAAGTGAAATTTTTGTACTTTTAATATCTAATTCTATGAAATCATATTCCTCAATTTCTGTTTAAATAACCAAAATGACAGTGTTATACTTTATCTGAAATAATCATTAGTTTTGTTTTTTGATGAGAAAAGGTTAGACCATTTTAAGAACCACACCTCAAATGATAAGGTATATTCATCATAAATTCTGGTTTATGAAAGGAAAATAATGTAACAGATTAATTGCTTTCTAGTTTTCTAATGTAACGTATTAATTTGGTTGTTTAAACTCGTACACAAGTCTTTTTGGCTCCCCAAGACAGTGGCATGGCAAATTGAATGAGCCAAGGTGTTTGAATTAAGAGTGGCTTAATTTGTATTTTGGTTGTCCTGAGTTCAGATCCCTACTGTGTACTAGCAATGTGACCTTAAACCTCTCTAGTTTTTTACTTTTTCTACCTGTAAAATGACCACGGTAGAATTAGTAGGAGAATTACTTGAGAAGATATACACAGTATAATCCCTTGGTATCCTTGAGAGATTGGTTCCAGGACCCCCACAATACCAAAATCTATAGGTGCTCAAGTCCTTTATATAAAATGGCATAGTACTTGCACATAACCTGCATACATTCTCTACTTTAAATCATCTCTAGATCACTTACAATATGTAATACAGTGTAAAAGTTGTTACACTATATTGCTTTTTAATTTGTATTTTTAAAAATTGTTATATTTTTCTGTTTTTTTTTTTTTTTTTTTTGGTCTGCAATTGGTTGAATCCATGGGTGAAGAACTCAGAGATAGAGGGCCAACTCATACTACAAAAGACCTCAAGCTTTCTGCTTTTTTGTTACCTTTGCTGTTTCTTTATACCTGAAATAACAATTAGTCTTTCCACTATTTTTGGCAGCTGATGTGAAGCTACAAGTGATGGCAGCTCTCAAGAATGTGTCACCATGAACAATTCTCTCTCCCTTTAAACTTAAATGCTATCAGGGAATTGTTAGCATTTCCTTTGTATGAAGGTTTATTTGCTTTTGTGTTGGATTTGGGAGAGGTGTGCAGTATATCCTGATGTGGCCATATAGGTATGTCCTTTAAATATAAATCTTTGTGAAACTTAGAAGGAGACTCCTGAGTTAATATCCTTTATTTTAAAATTTTTGGTATGTTATTTTATTATTTTATAAATAATGTTTTTAGTAATCATTTTGACTTGTTTGAAACGCTTCTTTATTATACTCTTAGACCATCTGCCATAGAAGTTCTGGGTTAGCTTCCATTCGCATGTAATCTGGCATACACTGACACACCTTTTCTTTTTTCAGTTCTGACATTGAGGCTTGTATAGACTATCAATGAGGAATAACTTCACAGAGAGGCTGTTTGTTCTTTTGACATGATTGATAATAGTAATTGCCAGCACTTTTATGTTGTCCCAGACACTAATCCAAATATTGTTGTGTTTATTAACTCTGAATAGTAGATGTATACTACTATTGCTCTGTTTCACAGCTAGGCAAACAGGCGTAGGAGACATACATGCAGAAAGTGGCAGAGCTGGATTTTGAACCTAGATATCAGGCTGATTCTGTCTGTATCTAGTTTTATACTCTTATTTGCTTAGGATTATATGATTTTGTTTTTATTTTTATTTTGTTTATATAAAACAATGTAATATATACAATTATAAACATATGTAATCTGAACACTTTTCTCATCAATGATGTCAACCTTCCTAATGCACTTTTTCTTTGTAGATAATCAGCAGGAAGTGGGCCGGGTAGTTTTGCCAAAAAACTTACTGAGGGGAGATAAGTTTTTCTTGTATATTGGAAATTAATTAATTTAGATTGCTTTGATTTATGTTACTGACTAGTTGACCTGCTATTCCTCCCTTATTATAACTATTCTTTCTGAAGGTTTTGTCTTTAATTAGTATCACTACTTATATACAGTCTTACTTCCTAGAACACTTGGGAATGTTGAGAACCGGCTATTTTCGGGGAAAATAACTTTGACCTATCAGGGCTAATAGTAACAAGTAGAGAATGACTTGCCAGTTTTTTGGATAGCTTCACTGCGGAAGATTTGGATTCTATTTTTCTCATTGACTTGGTAAAGTTATTACATAGAGATGTTTAGATGCCAGCTTCTGACACTAAGGATTATAATTTTGCATGTATAAACTTTAAGTCTTAGATAATTTGCTTCTAAAGGAAAATTCAGTGTAACTTTTAAAAAGTAACAGATTACTAAAACTATACTTTTTATGTGACCTGATATCTTTGAATTTAATGTTTTCCCTCAGAAATTTATTGTTACCTGAAATTGAGACAGCAAGACTGTGGTTAACTAGGAAAAGGGAGAGCTTTCCTTTCCTTCTCAGTCTTAATTTCTTTCTTTCATGTGACTTTACATTGCTTTTGAAAAGTTCCATCTTCCAGAAAGTCTTTCTTTGGATCATCTTAGAATTTTCTCAGGTAAATGACTAGATGTTTCTCCCCTTTTGTGTGTATACCATTTTGTTCTCATGTTTTTTAAGAGGAGGGCTTTCTCTTAATTATTTTGGGACAACCTTAGAACCATACCGACACCCAGTAAATGTTGTCTAATAATATGTCTAATAATATATGAGATTGCACTTACTGCAAACATTTTTAATTACATGAATTTCTCAGAGTGATTGACATATCTCAGTCTTCAAGGAATGGTAGAGTCTGAATATTTCATACTATTCTTCATTGTTACATAAACAAAACCAAGCACACTTGATTTAAGCAATGAAAAGAAGCAAAAACTGTATAAACTGTGTCACAGGCCTATTTTTGTTTTTGAGATGGAGTCTCACCCTGTCGCCCAAGCTGGAGTTCAGTGGCACCATCTTGGCTCACTGCAGCCTCCGCCTCCTGTGTTCAAGTGATTCTCCTGCCTCAGCCTGCTGAGTAGCTGGGATTACAAGCGCCCGCCACCATGCCTGGCCAATTTTTGTGTTTTTAGTAGAGACGGGTTGTCTCTACTATAGAGTGTTGGTCAGGCTGGTCTCGAACTCCTGACCTTGTGATCCACCCACATCAGCCTCCCAAAGTGTTGGGATTACAGGTGTGAGCCACCACGCCCGGCCTTTTTTTTTTTTTTTCTTTTTCTTTTCTGAGACAGGGTCTCACTGTGTCACCCAGGCTGGACTCCAGTCATGTAGTCACAGCAACCTCTATCTCCCAGGCTCAAACAATCCTCCCACCTCAACCTCCTGAGTAGCTAGGACTACAGGTGCATACCACTACACCCAGCTAATTTTTGAATTTTTTTCTTCATAGAGATAGGTCTCTCCAGGTTGCCCAGGCTGGTCACTGTCTTTTTAAAGAAATGCTAACACACTGTAGATGTAAGGATTGAAGAATACAAGAGTTTATTAGGGTTTTAGTTGCAAGGAACAGAGAAAACACTGGCTCACTTAAGCAGTGAAAGGGCTGGAGGTGTAGGACCAATAGCTGTATTCGTTTCCTTTTGCTGCGCTAACAAATTACTACCATAATGGTGGAATTAAAACACACAACAGTTCTGGAGGTCAGTGGTCCAAAATGGGTCCTACCAGGCTAAAATCAAGGTGCCATTCCTTCTAGAGTGTCTAGGAAGAAAATCCTTTTCTTGGCCTTTTCCAGCTTTTCAGACTGCCCACATTCCTTGGCTCATGGCCCCCTTCCATCTTCAAAGCCAGTAGTCATATTACTCTACCTTCTACTTCCTCATCACTCTCTTTCTCTGCCTCTCTTTCACTTAGAAAGATACTTGTGATCACATTGGACACACCCAGATAATTCAATAACAGTCTCCCTGTCTCAAAATCCTTAACTAATCACACCTGAAAAACCCCTTTTGTAGGTAAAATTCAGAGGTTCTGGGATTAGGATGTGGACATCTCTGGGGAGCCATTATTCTGCTTTCCACAATAGCTGTGCAGCCTGGAACAATGCCTCAAATCACATCATAGAACTCAGCCTGTGAAGACACCTTGCAGAACCTTGATTGTGTCAGTTACTTTGCATCCCTGACCCTAACACCACTCATGCTGGCCCTATTGGAAATTGGATGTGGTTGCTGTTGCTATCCAGAATTTATTAGCCACAGTTCCCACTTTTTCTCATTAGTTCACACTTAAATGTGGGGTTGGTGTGTTTATTGACAGAGCCTGAATTATGTATCTGTACACTAGCTACTAGCTGCAAGTGAAGCTGGTAAATATATAATGGGAAGCAGGTTCTGCTTTGTAAATTGTGGGGATTTCTCAAAAATAGGAAGAAAAAATTCAGATGCTGGGCTTCTAAAAGGAATACCAACCAGAGAGAACATATAAGTACAGTTGAGAGTCATTGGTATGAGGATTCTATTCATTTGACAAACTGTACCAGAGATACACAGATGGATGACATACATTTCTGTTTCTTTTTTTTGAGATGGAGTCTTGCTCTGTGGCACAGACTGGAGTGCAGTGGCACGATCTCGGCTCACTGCAAGCTCTGCCTCCTGGGTTCATGCCATTCTCCTGCCTCAGCCTCCTGAGTAGCTGGGACTACAGGCACCCGCCACCACCCCCGGCTAATTTTTTGTATTTTTTAGTAGAGACGGGGTTTCACCATGTTAGCCAGGATAGTCTCGATCTCCTGACCTCGTGATCTGCCCGCCTTGGCCTCCCAAAGTGCTGGGATTACAAGGCATGAGCCACCGCACCCAGCCCATTTCTGTTTCTGTTGGTGCTAGCCAGAGTGAGAGTGTAAAACTGTGTTCATATGCCAGTACCCTAACATAAATCAGTACTATTTCTCTTGAGACCCTAACTGATAGGAAGCCAGCTCTGTTATGTGAAGGCTTTTCACTTAGTGTGTTTTTCATCTGTTCACCAAAAATTGCTGTTGACTGTACTTTTGCCTTTCAAATGGTGACATGAGAATAGTTGATAGAGGAAGGTGAGTAGGTTTTGTAGTTTTTCTCTTTCACTCCAGCAGGTTATCAGTAACAGTGGTATTGATATATAACTGTGCTGTCCTGTGTGGTAGCCACTGGCCACATGTGGCCCTTTAAATAGAATGAAATTTAAGATCTAGTTTCTCAGTTGCACTAACCGTGTGTCAAGTGCTCATGTGGCTAGTGACTACCATTTTGGACAGCTCATTTCTATACCCATGGTGTAGCATGTTTACTGTGCAAGAGTCAATCCAGGAAAAATAAAATGTTTATAAGGCTTTTTTTTTTTAAGACAGGGTCTCACTCTGTCACCCAGGCTGGAGTGCAGTGGCACAGTCTCAGCTCACTGCAACCTCTGCCTCCCAGGTTCAAGTGACTCTCCTGCCTCAGCCTCCTGAGTAACTGGGATTATAGGCATCCACCACGCCCAGCTAATTTTTGCATTTTTAGTAGAGACGAGGTTGTGCTGTGTTGGCCCGGCTGGTCTCGAACTCCTGACCTCAGGTGATCCACCCACCTTGGCCTCCCAAAGTGCTGGGATTACAGGCTTGAGCCACCATGCCCAGCCAAGGTTTTTTTCTTTTTAACCCTAATTATTTTTCCGTTTGATACAGTGCATGAGTTTTCACAGTATCTTTCACATGTGTTACATGTTTTCACTAACAGAATCCTGCAAAATAAGCATAATTAACCCTCACTTTTCATACAGTAAATTGAAGCTCAAAAATAAAAAGTTCAAACAACAGAGTTAGACAGGGCTTGAATTTTATTTAATTCTACTCAATCCAATATAAAATACCTAAGGGCTAAGTACCGTGTTAAATAATAAGACACTGAAAAGCTAGCTGCTTTGCCCAAGTCTGGTCCTCATTCTCAGGTTCTTGTCAGATCTTTCTGCTTGGGCTGGGCAAGGGGGCGTGGGTAGAATAACTTTGTGAAGGGCAAGTGTAGTTTCTTTGAGAGTTGGTTACAGGGTGCTCTGGCTGCTGTTGTACATCTAACTCCCTAGGTCCTACAGCTTGGGCTGTTGTACATCTAACTCCTAGGTCCTATAGCTTGGGCTGGGACCTCACCTCCCTAAGGATGGTTAGATGTGAAGAATGAGTGAGAGAGAGATTCATTGATGATGTTGACCATAGAGAAATAGTAGCACTGTTAATGGAAATGAGGAATAAAAGTATGGGTACTAAAGGGAATATTTCATGAATATCTATGGTGAGATGCCAGATAGGCAATTGGAATAGGACCATGGTGTCAACTGGGTTGGAATTATTTACTTTGTATTGTCTTCAATAATGGTGAGACTTGAATCTACAAGCGGGGAAGTATGAATTATGGAAGTATAAGGGCGTTAGGGCCAGCTTCTTAGGGAACAAATACCAGATGGTAATAAAGATCAACTTCAATTCTCAATGACTTTTTACTCTACCTATATAGGTGGAAGGAGAAAGAAAAAAGAAGAAATGACCTATCAAAAACGTGAGAGGGACTAGGAAAGACTGAGTAGAAAAGTTTTAATGAAGGGGTTGCTCTAATGCAATAGTTTGCAAAATGTGGTCCCCAGATGAGCATCATCAGCATCACCTGGGAACTTACTAGAAACACAAATTTTTGAACCCCATCTCAGACCTGCTGAATCAGAACCTCTTGCGATGTGGTCCAGCAATCTGGGTGATCCAGGGCTAGTGTTTGAAAAAACACTGATAAAGTATAGTATTGAGTAGTAAGAGTTCAGGAAATACAGGGACTGAGCAAAAGCTCTTAGATTGGTCAGGAAAAGTCATTGGTAACACTTGAGCAAATTTGCTACAGTGTTAAAAGACCCTAATTGCAAGTTTAGAGATGACTTAGGTAATCAGAAAGTAAAGCCAGTAGCTATATATATATTGTCTTTTCATAAAGTTGAAAGACAAGGAGAAAGATAGATGGTTGATGACAAAAGCAGAATGGATGGAAACTTAGGTTGGAAGGACTGGAGTACATTTTATGTTTTGGGCTTCAACAGACAATATAAAAGGGCATTTATTTTGTAGAAATTATTTTAGCCTTACCTATGGACATTTTCTATGCAGAAAGCATTTTAAGTATAAAATATATTAAAATTGGCTTATAGGAGACTGATATTTTAATAACTCTATTATAAATGTATATCTGCATTTAATAAAATAAAAACATTAAGATTAAAAAATTTGGTAACATTAAATTGCCACCACTACTGTTAATACCTTCTAGTCTTTTTATCAATATAGAATATGCATTTTATGCATATACAGATAATGCATTTTAAACATACACTTTTAATCAAATTCTGTTATAAAATATATTTATTTTAAATGTATAGTTAAGAATTTTGACAAACATATGCCCCTGTAACCATCACCCTGATTAAATACATTCTAAATCCCCCCAAAGTGCTTTTATTTATGTATTTAATTTGAGATTGAGTCTCACTCTGTCGTTCAGGTTGGAGTGCAGTGGTGCAATCTTGGTGCACTGCAACCTCCGCCTCCCAGGTTGAAGCAATTCTCCTGCCTTAGCTTCCTCAGTAGCTGGGATTACAAACATGCACCATCATGCCTGGCTGATTTTTATATTTTTAGTAGAGTTGGGGTTTCGCCATGTTGGCCAGGCTGTTCTCAAGCTCCTGACCTCAGAGTGCTGGGATTACAGGCGTGAGCCGCAATGCCCAGGCTCAAAGTGCTTTTAGACCCCTTGCAGTCATTCTTAACTCTGGTTAACCCTCCGTGTCTCAGGCAATCATTACTCTAGATTTTTATCAATATTAATTTTGTTTGCGTGTCCCAGAACTTCTGAAGTGGAATGATGTAATGCATTCTTTTGTGCCTGTATTCTGTTGGCATAAAACATGCCAAGCGATTAATCCACATTGTTGTACACATTAATAGTTCCTTTCTTTGTTTACTGTTGAATAATATTCTTTTGTGTGAATATATAATTTGTCCATTCAGCTTTTGATGAACCTTTAGGTTGTTTCTAATTTTTTGCTATTATGAATAAAGCTAGGAACATTCTGTGAAAGTCTTTTGTGTACATGTGTTTTCATTTCTCTTGGTTTGCATATATGTATTTTGGGATATAAATGTGTGTGTGTATAGAATGTTACACACATACATGCACATATATGTACACTTGGGCACATACATATGTGACTGTATACATATCTCTCTCTCTCTCTCCTAGTCTGTGGCTTGTCTTTTCAGTTTTTTGAAGAGCATAAGTTTTAAATATTGATGAATCTAGTTTATTAGGTTTTTTCTTTTATTGAATTTTATTTAAGAATTCTTTATCTTGGATTGGTGTCTTGATCAATTTGTGCTGCTATAATAAAATACCTAAGACTAGGTAATTTAGAAGCAACATAAATCTATGTCTCACAGATCCAGATGCTGGGAAGTCCAGTATTATGGTGCCAGCAGGTTCGGTGCCTGGCAAGGGCCCAGTCTCTGCGTCCAAGATGGCACCTTGTTGCTGCCTTCTCTACAGAGTCAGCAAATGCTGTGTCCACTTATGGCAGAAGGGATGGAGGGGCAAAAATGGCCCTACCTGATTCTCTCCAGCCTTTTCATATGGCACTGATCTTATCCATGAAGTCAGAGTCCTCATAGTCTTGATCACGTCCTAGGCATCTTAATACTGTTGTGTTGGAGATTAAGATTTAACATGAATTTTGGAGAAGGAGGCACAAACAGTCACACCATATCAGATGGTAAAAATTTACTTAGTTTTCTTCTAGAAATAGATTAAGTCTATGATCCATTTTGGATTAATTTTTGTGCAATGTTGTGTATTGTTTGAGGTTAATTTTTTTCTGGTTTTAAAATTTTCATCCAGTTGTTCCAGCATCATTTGTTGAGAAAATTGTTTTTCCCATTAAATTACTTTGATACCTTTGTCAAAAATATATTGGCTATACATGTAAAAACACACACATACACATATATGTAAATGTAGAAATAGGTGAGCCTGTTTCTGACCCCTGTTCTGTCCTATTTGCATGTCTGTCCTTTTACTACTGTACTGTCTTGGTGACCATAGCTCTCTAGTAAGTTTTGAAATCTGGTAATCTAAGTTCTCTATTTTTTTGAGAATTGTTTTAGCTATTCTAGGTTTTTACATTTCCAGATAAATTTTAAAATAGCCTGCCAGTTTCTAACAAAAGCAATCTGCTTGGGTTCTGATTGCAATTGTATTATAACTATAGTTCAGTTTGGGGAGAATTATATAAATCCTTCTGAAGAGTCAGCTTTTGGCTTTCACTTATTTTCTGTGTCTGTTTTCTGCCCTTTACTATTTCTTCCTTCTACTTTATTTGGATTTAATATGCTGTTCTTTTTTTATAGCTTCTTAGATGCTTAGGTAGATGCTTAGATCAAGGCTTTTAGATCTATTTTAACATAAGCATATAAAGCTATAAATACCTCTCTAAGCACTGCTTTTTTTGCATCCGACACGTTATATATGTTTCCGTTTTCATTTGGCTTAAAATATTTTCTGATTTCTCCTGTGATTTATTTTTTGACCTGTGATTATTTACTTTTTATTTGTTTTTAGAGACAAGATCTCTCTGTTGCCTAGGTATTGTACAGTGGTACAATCATAGTTCACTGAGACTTCAAACTCTTAGGCTTAAGTGATCCTCCCGCCTCAGCCTCCTGTGTAGCTAGGACTACAGGAATGCACTGCCACTGTTCCTGGCTAATTTTTACAAATTTTTTGTAAAGATAGGGTCTTACTATATTGCCCAGGTTGGTCTCAAACAGCCTTAAGCAGTCCTCTGGCCTCAGCCTCCCAAAGTGTTGAGATTACAGGTGTGAGCCACCACACCTGACAACCTACGAATATTTAGAAGTGTTTGATTCATTTCCAAATATTTGAGGAATTAGAGAACTGTATTCCTCAACTTAGACAACCAATTCTAGTTGTTTATCTTTTTTTTTTTTTTTTAATTTGTAGTTCTGTGACTTTAATTCTTTTAAACTTCTGAGATTTGTTTTGTGGTTCAGCATATGTTCTATCTTGGTGAATGTGCCATGTGCACTTATAAAGAAGGTGTATTCTCTTGTTGGGTAAAATGTTCTGTAAATACCAGTGGGATCTGTTGGGTTATAACCTTAGTGTTGGTCTAACCTTACTGGTTTTGTTTGTTTGTTTGTTTGTTTTTTATTGAGACGAAGTCTTGCTCTGTCACCCAGGCTGGAGTGCAGTGGCACGATCTTGGCTGATTGCAACCGCTGCCGCCCAGGTTCAAGCGATTCTTGTGCCTCAGCCTCCCAAGTACCTGGGACTGTAGGCACACACCACCACACCTGGCTCATTTTTGTATTTTGAGTAGAGACAGGGTTTCGCTGTTGGCCAGGCTGTTCTCAAGTGCCTGATCTCAGGTGATCTGCCCGCCTTGGCCTCCCAGAGTGCTGGCAGGCGTGAGCCATCACACCCGGCCACCTTAGTAGTTTTCTGCCTACTTTTTGTTAGTTATTGAGGGAGTTTTGAAATCTCCAAATAATTACAGATTTATCTATTTCTCTTTTCTCTGTTTCTGTTTTTGTATTTTCTTTTTCATTTGTTTGAAACGGGGTCTTGCTTTGTTGCCCAGGCTGCAGCGCAGTGACGCCATCACGGCTCACTGAAGTCTCAATCACCTGGACTCAAGCAGTCCTCCCACCTCAGCCTCCTGAGCAGCTGGGACTACAGGCATATGCCACCATGCCTACCTAATGTCTTCTGTTGTTTTATGAACTGTCTTAGTCTTTTTTTTAATTACTCTAGTAGTTACATTATACACCTTTATATAATTTTATGTATAATATAAAATGTTACAACAGTGTAGTGCTTTCATTTTCCTTTCCTTTTGTTTGTCCTACTGTTGTCAAACAGCTTCTATATTTAAGTTTCAAAATATAGAGGGCTTTTTTGGTTTTTGTTTATTTTTTTCTTAAATTGACTTTTAAATACGTTTTAAAACAAAGAAAAAAGTTATTTTGTATTTACTCATATGTTTACTATTTCTGGCACTTGTCCTCTCTTTGTTTAGTTCAAGGCTTCCATCTGGTATCATTTTCTTCCAGCCCGAAGAGTTTCCTTTTTAATATTCCTTATGGTATTGATCTGTTGGCATCAAATCTCCTCAGCTCTTATGTGTCTAAAAAAATATATTTTTTTCACCTTTGATTTTAAAGAATATTTTTGCTGGATATAAAATTTTAGATTGGCATTTTTTCCCTAGTATTTTAAAGATGTTATTCTGTTATCTTCTGGCTTGTCTTTTTTCTAGCAAGAACTTAGCTATCATTCTTTTTGTTTGTTTGTTTTTGTTTTTGAGATAGTGTTTTGCTCTGTTGCGCAGGCTGGAGTGCAGTGGCGCTATCTTGGCTCATACAACCCCACCTCCCGAGCTCAAGCGTTTCTCCTACCTCAGCCTCCTGAGCACCTGGGACTACAGGTGCGTGCCACCATGCCCGGCTAATTTTTGTATTTTTAGTAGAGACAGGGTTTCACTATGTTGGCCAGGCTGGTCTCGAACTCCTGACCTTGTGATCCACCTGCCTCAGCCTCCCAAAGTGCTGGGATTACAGGCGTGAGCCACCACGCCCAGCCTCTTATTTTTATTCCTTCTTATGTAATATATATTTTTTTCTCTCCTTTTATCATTGTTTTTCAACAATTTGATTAAAATGCCTTTGTGTGGTTTTCTTTTGTGTTTAAATTCTTGCAGTTGAGCTTCTTAGATTTATAGGCTTATAATTTTCATCAAATTTGGATCCTGCAATTGCCATTGAAGTGTGTATGTTCATTTCTCCTGTATAATTCATGTGAGAAAATACGGTAAACCTGTGTTTTCTGATAATTGTCTAATTAATACAAAATTTCTAAAATTAGGATTTTTGTTTTACATTATGTTGAGGAGGAAGAGAGAGTGAAGAAAACAACTAGAGAGAGAACTCCTGGGAAAGAACTTACATTAGACGCCAAAACCAGGAGGATTTCTTGACGAGTTCTTTTTTAGATTTAAGGGAAATAGGATGTGGGTATGTCATACGCTGGTCAAAAAGGCAAACTGGGCCAAGCACAGTGGCTCACACTTGTAATCCCAGCACTTTGGGAGGCCCAGTTGGGTGGATCATGAGGGCAGGATTTTGAGACTAGCCTGGAAACATGAGGAAACCCTATCTCTACTAAAAATACAAAAATTAGCCAAGCTTGGTGGAGCTTGCCTGTAGTCCCAGCTACTCGGGAGGCTAAGGCAGGAGAATCGCTTGAACCCAGGAGGCAGAGGTTGCAGTGAGCCCAGATTGTGCCACTGTACTCCAGCCTAGGCGACGAGCAAGACCCTGTCTCATAAAAGAAAAAAGGCAAACTGAATAAATCATAAGCAATGAGATATTTACACTTTAGCTTTTGTATATGAACTGTTGAAAATTGAGGTCTGTCATGCATTGTAAAATAACGAGCAGAAAAAGTTAGGCTCCAGAATTCTGATACTGTACCTGGATTTGAATTCCAGTCCTAGCACTTACCATCTTTGTGGCATTGGGCAAGTTTCTTAAAATCTCTAGGTGTGTCTTTAATCATAAAATTGGAAAAATGGTTATAATCTCAGGTTGTCATGAAAACTAAACCCAGGATGGCTTATGTTCTTCACTTGTCATTTAGTAGATCCCCAATAATAATTAGTTATCTTTCCTTCTCTATATATTAACCTTTTATTCTTTCATTCAGGGACTTTTTTCCTTTTAAACATATGCAGTATTTAAACAAGTCCCTGTGGCCCTCATGAGACTGTATTTACCCATTATGTTTCTCTATTGGATCTTTTCTGTGTTGTTGTTTATCCCATCCTATAAAAAAAAGTTACGTATTCCATCTTAAAAACTGTTTTGACCTCACATCTCTCTCTAGCTACTGCCTCTTTCTTTTCCCAGACAGTATTGTCTAAATTCAATTTTAGCCTCAGTTCCTCCCGTCTTATAACAAGATCCTCAGTGACTTCCACATTACTAAATCCAGTGATTAGTTCTCAGGCCTCATTTTACTTTATTCTTCAGGAGCATTTATTCATTCTGCCCTCTTTTCTTGAAGCTTTTTCTTTATTTGGCTTCTGGGACACTTTGTTTAACAAATTTACCTCCTACTTCTTTGGCCACTGGTTCTCAATCTGTTTACTATTTGTTTCCTTCTCAGTCTAGCCAAGGAGTGTCCAGTGTTTTGGCTTCCCTGGGTCACATTGGAAAAATAATTGTTTTGGGCTACACATAAAATACGCTAACACTAATGATAGCTGATGAGCTTTAAAAAATTGCAAAAAAAATCTCATAATGTTTTAAGAAAGTTTATGAATTTATGTTGGGCCACAGTTAAAGCTGTCCTGGGCTGCATGTGGTCTGTGGGCCATGGGTTGGACAGGCTTCGTCTGGCCCTTAAATATTGGAGTTTCTGCCTCTTAACACTCCCTTGGTAATGTCATCCCATCTCATGGGCTTTAACGAATATCTATATACTGATGACTTCCAAATGAAATCTGTTCACCCACTCTTTCCTCTGATTCCTTTAACAAAACTCTTTAAGAAACTACCAGTTAATTACATTCATGTCATACCTTTGCTTAAAATGTCCAAAAATTTTGCTTGCTGGTTTCCCGTATCTCAGACCATCTAGATCAAGTTAAGTCTGACCTGCATGGTCCAAAACAACTTCGCTCAAATGTCTGGGCCCTCAGCTGGAGTGGCTGTGATAGCTAAGAAAGCTGGGTCTCTCTTCCCAAGTAGTCTGTCATCCTCAGCTTCATAATGTTTTAATGGTGTTCCAAAAGGGCAAGCTCAAATGTGCCAGTGCTTAAAAAGTCTCCGTGTCACATTTACTGAAGTCCAGTTGGCCAAAGTAAGTCACATGGCCAAACACAGGGTCAGTAGGAGTTCCAGGGGTGCAAATGCCAAGAAGTGTGTGATTCATTAGGGGCAGTTAATAATTGATCACAGGTTTTATAAAATCTGCATCTGGTTTAATTTGTTAAATTATTTAATTAAGTAATTTATTTATTTGGAGACGGAGTCTTGCTCTGTGGCCCAGGCTGGAGTACAGTGGCACAATCTCGGCTCACTGCAACCTCCGCCTCCCTAGTTCAAGCAATTCTCCTGCCTCAGCCTCCAGAGTAGCTGGGATTACAGGTGCCCGCCACTGCACCTGGCTAATTTTTGTTTTTTTAGTGGGGAGTGGGGTTTCACCATCTTGGCCAGGCTGGTCTCGAACTCCTGACCTCATGATCCCACCTGCCTTGGCCTCCCAAAGTGCTCGAATTACAGGCATGAGCCACCGCACCTGGCCAAATTATTTTATTATACAGCACCCATTTCTTTACTCAGGAAAATAATTAAGAAAAAGAACTGTCTAGATAATTAAATTGTCATCTGGAAGTATGGGCTAAATAATGGCTCTTGTGAGAATATCAAGTTTGACTTTTGAGTATCTTTTGTTTTTCAGTTTCAAAGAGTACCTGGAAGTAGAGAATGTACTATTTGTACCACAATAATTTATAACATATTTTATTTAGTTAAATCAGACAGTATCTTAAATATTGTTGCTAATTGAGTTAACTTGTCCATCTTTCATATTATCTACCTGTACCAAGTTAGAAAGTTGAACTTTATTTCTCCCTGATCTAAAATTTTATGGAGCTTAACATTTTATGAAGCACTGTTTCAGCTGGGTGCAGTGGCTCATACCTGTAATCCCAGCACTTTGGGAGGCCTAGGCGGGAGGATCACTTGAGCATAGGAGTTCAAGATCAGCCTCGACAAACACATAACAAAATTCTGTCTCTACTACAAATACAAAAATTAACCAGCTGTGGTGGCACATGCTTCTAAGTTGCAGCTACTTGGTTGGCTAAAGCAGGAGCCCAGGAGGTTGAGGCTGCAGTAAGCCATGATTGCATCACTGCACTCCAGCCTGGACAATAGAGTTAAAAAAAACAAAAATCACAGTTTCTTTTTCCAACCTAATTTTTGTTCACTGTCACGTGTCAAAGGATATGATTACACCGTGTTTTCTTTTTCCTTTAAAGCAGCTTTAGGTTTACAGAAAAATAGCGAGGAAGGTATAGAGATTTCCCATATACCCCTTGCTCATGAATAGCCTCCCCTATTATCAGCGTCCCCCACCAGAGTGGGACATTTGTTATAATTGATGAACTTACATTGACACATCATATTCACCCAAAGTTCATTTTACATTATAGTTCACTCTTGGTGTTGTACACTCTGTGGGTTTGGACCAGTGTGTAATGACATGTATCCACCATTGTATAGTACGGAGTATTTTCACTGCCCTAAAAATCCTCTTTGCTCCACCTGTTAATTCCCCCTCTCTTCCCTTCCAACTCCTGGCAACCACTGATCTTTTTACTACCTCCATAGTTCTTGCCTTTTCCAGAATGTCATATGGTTGGAATCCTGTGGTATATAGTCATTTTAGATTGTAACATGCATTTAAGTTTCCTTCATGTCTTTTCATAGTTTGATAGCTCATTTCTTTTTAGTGCTAAATAATAATCTGTTGTTTGGATGTACCACAGATTATTTATCCTTTCATCTACTAAGGGTTATCTTGGTTGCTTCAGTAGGTGAATGGATAAATTAGTTTTCAGTGATTATAAATAAAACCAATATGATACTCATGTGCAGGTTTTTGTGTAGACATCAGTTTTCAGCTCAATTGAATAAATACCAAGAGGTCATATGGTAAGATTATGTTTAGCTTTGTGAGTAACTACTAAACTGTCTTCCAAAGTGACTGTACTGTTTTGCGTTCCCAATAGCAGTGAATGAGAGTTCCCCATGCTCCACATTCACATTCGCATTTGGTTTTGTAATTGTTCTGGATTTTGGCCATTCTAATAGTGTAGTAGTGTATCATTGTTTTAACTTGCATTTCCCTGAGACTATGTGGAGCATCTTTTCACATACTTATTTGCCATCTGATATCTTCTTTGGCGAGGTGTCTGTTAAGGTTTTGGGCTCATTTTTTAATCGAGTTACTTGTTTTCTTATTGTTCAAGAGTTCTTTGTATATTTCAGATAAGTCATTTATGAAATGCGTGTTTTACACATACTTTCTTCCAGTCTGTGGCTTGTCTTGTTCTCTTGACAGCCTGTTTTCTTCGCATTAACTCCTTGTACTTTGTCTTGTAATGTTGTCCCTTTGTCAGTTTTTTCATATTCTTACCATTTCCAAATAAATTTGGTCTGCTATTATTTACTTTAACACTACTTTTAATTCTAGTATCTACTCATATTTTTGCTTTCATTTTGGTATCCTTCTTGTTTGGAATTCTGTTAACCTTTTATCTGTATGTGCAAACATCTGATTATTTTGTTATGTCTTCTAAGGTGGTCTTATCTGACCATTTATATATTGAGATGCTAATTCTAATCTGTTTATTATTTCAAGAAGGTACAGGGGTTGTTGCAAAAAAAGGACTATTTTTTAAAAAGCATTGGATTCATTGCTTTGGAAAGCATTGTTTTGGCATACCTTGTTTAATGTAAAATTTGAGATGAGGGGAAATAACTTTCCTGTTATTTATGGCTTAACCTACTTGTTTCATTCATTTGGGTTGTGAGCTTGTGTTCTGTTTGAAATTTTAGATTTTATATTTTTGCAGAAATATTTAATGTTCTGTATATATTATATAGATCCCACTATGATGAAAACAAAATGTGAATTTCAGAGAGCCAAGTAAATGATTATATATTTCTCTGATTGACTATATAAAATGGTAGGTTTTCTTAAGAAAAAGTATGTTATTCCTCGTTCTCAGATGGAAAACCTTTCAGATTGTTTTCAGTGAAGACTTTTAAAACTATTGTCAGGTTTGAGAAGCCTTGAATTTTTAGGATCTGTACCTTTTATTGAGAAACTATTCAGTCCACATTAACCTGAATTTATTTGAGCAACTTGTATGCCATGCACTATGTGAGGCACTACATATGCATGATTGAATGGGACAGTCTCTAGTGAAGGAAATGTGTACACAGATAACTTCATTGTAGTACTGTGAGTCCAATGATAAATGTGGACATTAAGATGCACTGGGAGTACTCAGCCAAACTAAGACCTGCTTTTAGGAGTTGCTGAGTTTAAAATACGAGAATGGGTTAACCAGACAAGGAGGGAAGTGGGAGGGCATTCTAGGATGAGTGAAAAAGCATGAATAAGGATACTGAGGGGCAAAACAACAAGAAACTAAAAGTAATTCAGGTTTACTGGATCATAAAGTGTAAAGTGAAAAGCTATGGGACTTTATATGCTATGCTGAGGAACTTGAGTTTTATCATAAAATATTTTCTCTCATTCTTTTCCACTGAAGTGCGACTAAAGTCACAGGAGATTGAGTAAATGCTTTAGAAGTATGACAGCAAAGTCTGCATAGACCTGCCACATATTTGAAATTTCTCCTAAGACATATTTTATTGTGAAGAATTATGAAAAATGTTCTATTTTAAAATTGATAAGTGTGAGTTCTTAAGTTCCTAATTTATAGACTGAGGATAATAATAGCATTTACCTTTTAGGATTGCTGGGAGGAGTAATAACTATAAAATGATAATGACAATAATGGCCAACATTTTTTGAGGGCTTACTTACCAAGGAACAGTCCTAAGTGCTTTACTTCTGTTACCTCATTTAATCCTCAAAACACCTCAATGAGGTAGGTATTTTACTATCTCCATCTCATTTCTAGCAAAACTGGGGCATAGAGAAGTAATTCACCTAAGGTTACACAGCTAGTAAGTGGCAGAGCTTGGTTTGAACCCAGGCAGTTTGAATATAAGACATTCTTACTATATTATACTCCCATTTTATGATATCATGCATATAGAATATTTAGCTTTGTATCTGGCACATACTAATTATAAACGTAAGCAATTATCAGTAGCAATAATAATAACTTACTTTGTCCAAATCTTTGAGTTAAATTGAAGTCCCCAAGAAATTGTGCTTTTTTTTTGTGACTAGATTTACACCTGACATACCATTGGAGTGCAGAAAGTGTGACTCCCAAAGCCATGCTTTTAACCACTGCTGCCTCCTTCCTTGTTGGTCTGTCTCTACATTAGACTTTAAATCCATGGCAGGGACCACATCGATTTTTTTCATCATGGTACACTTAGTCCTTAACACTGCATGTATGATATAAAAATGACCAAATTTGTACAGTAAATGAGAATTGGAAAACCTGACATTTTCAACTGATCTTAGCATTATTCATACTACCTATAATTGTGTTTTAATTGTTTTACATATTTTTTACATGATTGTTTTGTTTTACATATTTTTTCTTCAGTAAGGAGTTCATCTGCTTCCGTGTTCTACAGGGCATTCTCACCCTGATCTTAAAGAGCCCTGCTTGGTAACTGGTATCTGTTTGTCCTGTAGTGATCACTCAGTTTTCAGACAGTGAGGAACATTAGAGTAACATTTTGGTCTGTAACTGGAATCTGTTAGAAATATAAGTTTTTAAATGTTCTAAGAAACATTAAACAAAAAAAAAAAGACTTTGACATTTTTCCTTTACCTTTCACATTAAGTCATTTCAAATAAAGATAAAATAATTTTCTTCATAGGGTTCTCTGTTATTGTGGGTTAACTCATATTTTCCTCCTCTCCTCTATCTAGAATGTCTTAAACCATTCTACCTTATGAGAAATTGGATGTTCTTGCAGATAGTCATTGTGGGAGAAAACGTTTCATTTAAGTCCCAGATGAGGACCGAAAACTTGAAATCAGAGGAGCATCTGAAATCAAGTAATATTAGGTAGGATAAAAATTACAAGGGATTTCTACTTGTTTTTATTCCTTTTGGAGATGTGTATTATTCATACTCTGTGAACACTAATGAAATTAGAATCTTCCTGAAGCATTTGATTTTGGCCAAGATCGGGATGGGGCATGCTAAAGTTTTATTATTTATGTGACTTCATGAGAACCTTGGCTTACGTTTGCTTTGTCTTGAGCATTTATATCTTGTGGTCCAAGGAAGCTTTTAAAATATTTACTGAAGTAAATTTTAAAAAAGTTTTATATGAGGTCTCTGAATATTTATGATAAACATAGGGACAAATGATTTATGCATCATCCTTTAGAATGAAAATTTCTGTGTTTTTTTTTTTTTTTTTTTTGAAACATAGTAAATCGTGTGAGTGCGGGTAGCATCAGCTTGCTGTTCTGTGTGTCAGCATGGATGCAATCAACCCTCCCAAGTGCCTGTAGAAATAGGTATATGATAGTATGCTAGAGAAGCCCTCTTGTACATGTGAAGTAATAATTATTGCTATAGCAGCTTATTATGACTAAACATGCAAAGATGCTTGATCTCAAAGATGCAGCTTTTAACCAAGAGATGATAGTTGCCTCTGTGAGCTGATACTATGAGCGTGATACCTCTAGCCTGGCCATTTCAGAAGGCCTTAGATATGTTTATGAGCTCGGGTTTGGAACTAGACTGCAAGGGTGGAACCCAAGCTCTGCCATTTCCTAGTTATGTGACCTTGGGCAAGTTATTTAACCACTCTGTTCCTCTATTCCCTCATCATCAAAATGGGCATAATATTATTACTTACCTGATAGAATTGTTGTGAGAATCAAAGATTTAGTAATATGAAAGCTAAAACCTGGCAAATAACAAGTGATTAAACTATATTGTTATTTTACTGCTGGTTAATTCTTAACAGATGAGTTTAGTCTGTTATCACTGTGGCATTTCTATAATTTATAATTGTCTTGATATATCAGTTCCAATTTTAAAAATGTATTTGTTAAATAATGTAATCAGAACTAATGTTTGGAGAAAAAAAAGAAAAAACCCTGACTCAATTATTTTGTAATTTTTATGTATCTGCCTCTAGTTTTATTTTCTATTTATACTAAGAACATAAGAACATAGTCCTCATGACATCTAAACTGTTTTTCTTTTGTCGCTTGTGGTGGTAGAGGACCTAGGGTTTTTTACTACAACTTTGAAATGTCTTTTTCAACCCAGTGTGCCCCTTCAAAAGGGATCTCATGAAGCAATGAGGGGAGGGAGGGACGCCTGACTAGCCAGTCAGTAACCAGATTAGCAAAAGTAATTTAATGGTCATTGAACTATTCATGTCACAATCAGATTACCCCTCTTTATTCAAATGATCATTTAGGTTCTTTTATATAATTTACTTGTCTTATTTATTCCTCATAGCAACTTTGAAAAGTAGTTTGTATTCTCGTTTTATGGATGAGGAAACAGTCTTCTTAGAAGCTCCAAGATAGCACTACTCATTTGTAGGAAAGCTCAAATTCAGACCCGAGTCTTTTTGCTTTATATTACTTTCCATTACATAAAACTGCCTCCTGTATGGTTCGTATTTGATCACTCAATAATTCAACAAATTCAACAATTTTTAGTGAACAGCTGCCATGGGCCGATGCATTCTTCTGATTGTTATGGCCCTTATCTTTTCTAACACTCCCAGTGGCTCTTCTTCTTAGTTGTATTCTAGGCATATGTCTATCCTTGCACTCACCTTTATTATATTGAAATTATGTACATGCCTTTGTATCTGTCACCTTACCTAGAGGTCCTTAAAAGTAGGTATCTGCCAGTGTTACCAATTTGACTATTTAGAGTAGAAAAATAAATTACTTATTTTAATTTGTACTTACTGGTAGTATTTCCTTTTTTGAATTATTAATTTGGTCTTCTGCCAATTTTTCTGTTGATACCTTGATTTATTTATTTAGTTTGTGACCAAGTCTCACTCTTGTTGCCCAGGCTGTAGTGCAATGGTGTGTTCTCAGCTCATTGCAACCTCTGCCTCCTGGGTTCAAGTGATTCTCCTGCTTCAGTCTCCCGGGTAGCTGGGATTATAGGCACCCGCCACCATGCCCAGCTAATTTTTATATTTTTAGTAGAGACAGTTTCACCATGTTGGCCAGGCTGGTCTCAAACTCCTGACCTCTGGTGATCTGCCCACCTCGACCTCCCAAAGTGCTGGGTGCTGGGATTACAGGTGTGAGCCACGGTACCTGGCCAGTATATTTTTTGTATTAATTTTTCCATTTTATCTAATCCACATGGCTCTTAACACTTTCTCTGCATTCTTTTCTTTGTCATTTTGTAATTATTCCAAATATTTACCATTCTCCACAGCTTATCCTCTTTCTTTCAGACACAGATAGGATCTACCTTATCTCTGAAATTGAGGAAATACAGCTGTAAATTCCCTAATCCCAGTATTTCCCAATTCTAACACATTTCTGTTTAAGCTTACCAACCTCCAATTTTATCCTGACACTTTTTCAAGGCCAGTCCTCTTCCTATCTTAATATATCATTCTTATTTCCTTCTCTCTCTTCCAGAACAGTGCTGTCAGTTTTATTTTCTCCTATATCTTCAACCAATTCATTTCTTCCAGCTTCTTTCCTTTATTCTAAATACTCTCAAGTGTCTCTCCAATTAGGGGGGGAGGGGAAGAAACTTCTGTTTAGCCATGGCCTCCATCTCTTTCTCTTTACACAGCCCAGCATCCTTAGAGTTGACGTAAACTTCTCCCTCTTATTTGTTCCTCAACCTCCTGCATCCTCATGTAATCTTTTCTCTGGCAAGGCTGTTATTGACCCTTATTTCACCAAATCTGACACACTTTCCAGTCCTTATTTATCTCATAGTACTTTTCAGCTGCCTGTGATATTGATGACTACTCTTCCTTTTTGTTCTCTTATTTTCTATACTCCACTCTTCTCTTGCTCTTATACTATTCACCAGTTTCTTCTTGGTGTTCTTCATGGAGTGTCTTTCATCTACCCTTTAAAAATGAAAACAGAGAACTAGCTCCACAATTCTGTGTTTCTGGGCAGTTACATTTACTCTCATGGTTTTAACTGCCATCAATGTACTGATCACATCAGTGCTGTATCCCTAGTCTCAAGTCTCCCCTTTGCTTGATACTTACCTCTGAATGCCTGCTTACGCATTCATTAATTCAACAAATTGAACACATTTTTAGTGAACAGCTGCCACAGTCAAGGCATTATTGTAAGTGTTATGGGTATAGCCCTGAACACTATCTTTTTTGCATTCTCCACCTTCTTATATACCCAGCCGGCCAAACTAACAATCTGGGAGTGACAGACTCTTTCCTCTGCTTTATCTTCCTTTCTTTTGGCTTAACTTACCAGGTATTTCTTGAATCCGGGTTTTTCCATTCATCTGTATTAACACATCCTTACTTCCAGTCTTAAATCTATAGTAATCTTTTTAAAATGTAAATCTAACAATGCTATGCTCTTGCTTTAAGTTCAGCACTGGTTTCCTATTAAAGGACAGAATCAGAACTCCAGGGCGTGTCATGCAAGGCCTCTCACAGTGTGCTCTGTCTGGATTCTTCAGCTTCATTATCTGTGGCTTTCTACCTTGCATTTGATGCTCACTCACTAGCTTAGCTTTGCTTTTTATTGTTCTGTTATTTCTTCTGCTTGGAAGAATAACTCCTTCCCATCCTTTGAAATTCTCAGACCAGTGTTGGTCCTTAATAAAACTAGGTACACATTTTTAAAGAATATAAATTAAGGAGCAAATGTTGTGGTATAGAGTATTGTCCTGTTGGGAGATTTGAAAATGCTTCCTGAGCCCTAAAGTGCCATAAAGAGAAAGCAAATTAGTATTTTTATTAACGTGTGCAAGAAAAACTCTTTTAGGAGCAGCATCTTCTCTAGATTTTCTTTTCCAAATGAAATTCAGCAGTAGAGCAATATGATTTATATATCTCTGATTAATATTGTGAGACTTGATGTGTGTGTGGGTGTACATGCATGTGGGCACATTAAGTGCATGCTTACCTTATGTCTGGCCAATTATTCAGCATAAATAATTATGATTAGATTATTGTGTTTATGGCTATGATTGATAAATGCTGTTATTATCCCAAGTATTTCTTAGAACTCTGTGAAACAAGTGAACAGATTAACTTGTGGCTTTTGGTTAAATTTCTTTAAAAAAAAAAAAAAAAAAACTCCCAGCGTGTTCTCCCAAAATAAAAGAGAGTGATTCACTTTTCCTTAGCAGCTGTGAGTTTAGAAGATGTTGACTTACTTTCCCGAATTCTGCTCAGAGGGGACAGGGAGTTCAGGCAGAAGGAATCTCCCATTTTATGTGCCCTGACTTGGAAATACCTTTACATTTTTAAACCATGAATCTTAGACTATATATTCTTTGTGTGTGTGTGTGTGTGTGTGTTTTTTTTTTTTTTTTTTTTTTTTTTTTGAGACAGAGTCTCGTTTTGTCGCCTAGGCTGGAGTGCAGTGATGTGATCTTGGCTCACTGCAACCTTCACCTCCCAGGTTCAAGTGATTCTCCTGCTTCAGTCTCCAGAGTAGCTGGGACTACAGGTACATGCCACCACGCCAGGCTAATTTTTGTATTTTTAGTAGAGATGAGGTTTCGCTGTGTTGGCCAGGCTGGTCTTGAACTCATGACCTCAGGTGATCTGCCCACCTCAGCCTCCCAAAGTGTTGGGATTACAGGCGTGAGCCACCGCACCCAGCTGTTAGACTATATATTCTTAAAAGAGATTATCTTGTATTTGTTACCTAGCATTGTTACATAAATGCTATATCTAATCAAGATGTTCGTTAAAGAAGATAACCCAAATTTTAGTATTTTCCTCTAGTGACATTATTTGAAAAATTATAAAATTGTGAAGTATTAAAGGCTCTAGTTCTATGGGTTGTTACTATCAAACATTTCAATTTTTTTTTTCTCATACCCTTGTGTAAGAGTGAAACTATTATATAATATCATAAAATGAGGGTTAGGAGTTATACTCTGGAGCCATATCGATTATATCGATTATGCTACTTCTACTTACTTACTGTGACCTTGACTAACGATACTACTTAGTAACCTCTATCTCCTTGGGTTTCTTGAGCTATAAAGTGGGGACAATAACAGTACTTAGTGTGAAGTAAATAATTTATGTAAAGCTCTTAGAACAATGGCAATAGTATATGCTGCATATAGTGTTAGCTGTACTTATAGGCACTATAGTATCTATATATATTCTCATGTACCTGGTACCTGTTACTACCTCTACTATAGTACCTGTAGTATAGTATATAGTACTAAGTACTTAGAATGCATTAAATGTATTTATAGATCTTGATTATTCCACGAGTATTTATTGTTTCATTTTATTAGCTTTCAACATATTTGGCTGTCACTGAATGTTGCATATTTTGTTCAGCCTTTTAATGACTTTTTCTTTTTTTATTGCTTGATAGAATTGCTTAATTTTTCCTATTAATAACTAAGACAATATATTTTGATAGCTATGTTTAATAGTGTTACTTTATTATTGAAAGCATGGTGATTTTATTCTTGGTTCATTCATTCTTTTCATTAATTCCTTCAGCTTAAAGAATTAAAAGGAATTCATGTTGCCATACCCTCTACCAAGAAAAAGCATTTAAAAATTTTTTCCTCTCTGTATGATCATTGGCTGTAAACTTTAATGTTAATTCATTGATAGTCTTTATAACGAAACCAGAGAACAATTGTCTTCTTTGGAGACAAAAGTTTCACTCCATTGCCCAGGTTGGAATGCAGTGGCACAATCACGGTTCACTGTAGCTTCAGAACTCCTAGACTCAAGCAATCCTCCCACCTCAGGCTCTTGAGTAGCTGGGACTACAAGTACACACCACCACACCAGCTAATTTTTTATTTTTTTGTAGAGATGAAGCCTTCCTCTGGTGTCCAGGCTGATCTTAAACTCCTGGCTCCAGTGATCCTCCTGCCTCAGCCTCCCAAAGTACTGTGATTACAGGTGTGAGCCACCATGCCTGGACTATTTTTTTCTTTATAAAGTAAAATAATGATATAGCCAATTTTGTGCTAATCTATTAAAATATTTATATAAGATTACATATCCATTGATTTGATTTCTAGTACATTATTTTTTAAAAAGAAAGCTAATAGTTGCTTAGGGTTGGGAAGATGGAGATTCCTCTTCTTGTGAGGCAGTAACTCTTAACTTAATCCTCCCACCTGTCTAAATGGATATTTTGGGGATACAGAAAAAAAAAAGTTAGTGGATAATAGTGTATAAGCCAAACTTTGTTTTAAAGAGTTTCAGTAGATTCTATCAAAAACATAGCATGGCCTGCAAGTACTGTTTCTAATTATATGAGACTGTATTTTTTAAAATAGTCCACTTTGTGACAAGATTAAGATATTAACTAATAAAAACAAATAAACACAGACTTTTACTCTGCAGACACTATTGTTGATGATGTCTTATAACCGTAATTTGGTTTGGGAACTTAAAGATGTTTTACTTCTCGTTCTTTTCATCAGATATTCCTTAGAGCAGGAGATGGCAAACTTTTTCTGTTAAAGGATCAGATAGTAAATATTTTAGGGTTGGTGGGCCATGTGGTGGTTGTCTCAACTCTCAGCTCTGCCTTGGTAGCTGAAAACAGCCATGGACAACATGTAGATGAATGTGTGTGGCTGTGTTCCAATAAAACTGTCTTCACAAAATTAGATCCAGGATGAAAGGGAATTTCATTCACAAGCCGACCACGGCATTTGAGTGTAAAATTTATTTCTTGTGGTCCTTTTGATAAAAATTTTAGATATAATCTGTTTCCTTTATGAACAGATCTTTTAATTTAGGCTAATTGACTTAAATGTTAATGTTCCTAGACAACCCAACGTTAGCTTTTTATGTCATATAATTTTGTTATTCTACTTTGAAAGAAATAGAAATAACTTGGACTTTGTGGAGTCATTTAAGAACAAAATTTGTACCTGTTTGTACCTGACTGCTTTGTGATTGGAAGAATTATTTTATATCTCAGAGCTTCAGTTTTTCCATTTATAAAACAGGAATAATTCTAGCTATTCCATAGGGTTGTTATATTTTCCATTTAGCTATCTTTATCAATTCAGTTTAGCAAAGTTGTTTTTAAAAAGAAAGGTAATAATTGTCATTATTAGGAAGGTAATAAAAGTAATTAACTTGTGCTTCTTTCAGAACCTAGGATAGAACTGCACAGAAATGAACACCTCTACCCTTGTCATACTGAGGAATCAAAGCTGGAATTTCAAAATATTTTAACGTCTATGTCAGTTTTTGTGACATTTTTATATTTCTATTAGTGCTTGACTTTTTAGTTTTACAGTTTTTCTTGGACAGATTATAGCATGGTAAAAATACGGAGTAAAATTTTAGATCTTTGTTTATCGATGGGAGCCTGCTGCAGAGTCTGCAAGAACTATAGTTCATCACCTGACAGCTTGTAAGAAAAGCAGATTATTTGTAAATTACATTTATATTATATACCCCATATAATCTTTGACTGGAAGTTGGTAACATCATTAGGTGGATGTTAGCACACTGAAATGTTACTTGTTCATCTTTACAAAACAAATCATGTTTGGAATGAGAAAACAACCTTTAGATACATGATCCTAAGTATATATGTTGCATATACTTGAGCATGAATTTTCAACTAACATAAGGAAGCATAGTAAAATATATCCTTTGTAATTTCACAACTCAGGGACAAAATGAAAGGTCATTCATTTAATCTAGTAAAGGTGCATAATTAACCCTAGCTTTCTCACTAAAAGGTTTATAAATTAGTACTCTCCAGTAGGATTTTTCAGGGGAGGAGCGACAGTTGTGACATTAATAGGATGGGGTACATGGTATGCTTTATTAAATTGTATAATCTTAGGTTTTAAAGGCATAAGCCAACAGTTTTGCAAATGTGTATTTTTTTAATGGCAAAAGTTAACACCTGAAGTGAAGAGTGAAGTCAGGCTGGATGGTTAATGGAATTTGATGTGATGTTACATTTTACGACTAAGTGTGGCTATTTGTTTAGTATTCTTCATTTATATTGCTAGTTCTCATAGGGCTTGTGGTTACCTCCTTAGCACTAAGTTGTGATTCTGTTGTGTGAAAGCTTAATTTTTGAAAAGATGTAAATATCTTTTAAAGACTAAGAGAATGAAAGGATTTGCTTTACATTTTAATGAAACTTAAATTTATTAGGTTGGTGCAAAAGTAATCGTGGTTTTTGCCATGTTAAAAGATGGCAAAAACCACGATTACTTTTTCATCAACCTAATACAATTGATATTAAATACTTAATAAATTATATAAAACAATCTTTAAACAGTAAAAATTTTAAAACCTTAATATTCTCTAGCTTTCATGCTAAAAGTTCATTTTTAAAAATGGAAATCTCAGCCTGGCATAGTGGCATGCATGCGCCTGTAATCCTAGCTACTTTAGAGACTGAGGCAGGAGGATCTCTTGAGCTCAGGAGTTGAAGACCATCCTGGGCAACATAGCAAGGCCCAATCTCTCTCAAAAAAAAAAAATCTCTCTTAAGTTTGTATACCTACCTTCTTAAATAGAGTATATGAGTCTGATTTATACTTTTCCTCTCACTAAAAATATTGAGTGTCTGTTGTGTGCAAGGTGCTATGCTAGTAGACAAGGAGTTGTGATAAGCATTCTTAAAATCTATAATGTGTAATATGAAGAAAAACTAGAAGTGCTGTGAGAGCATAAAATAGGAATATCCTTAATCAGATGGAGTTCAGGTAGGGCTTTCTGAAGCAGTAATGTTCTGACTGAGGTAAAAGATGAGTGGTAATTAAGCAGACAAAGGGGGAAGAGGTGTTGCTAGCAGAGTCTTTTATAAAGACCTCTAGTGTGAAAGAAGCAGGGTATACTGGAGAAATTAGAAGTCCAGTCCAGAAATGAGCCCGGAGATCAAGGAGTGAAGAGTAGTGAAAACAGAGTTCAGAGACTGTCGAATGTTGTAGGACACTTTAGATTTTGTTCTTAACCTCAGAGTAGTGGGAAGTCATTAAAGTGTTTTAAAGGGACAACTGGTAGATCAGATTTGCATTTTTAAAAGATCCCTCTGAGAGCTGTTGGGAGAACAGAATGAAATGGGGCAAGAGTGAAGTGGAGGAAACAAAGTCAAGGGATGGTTCTTGAATGAGAGTGGCTGAAGAAGAAATGAAGGGAAATCAACAGATTCAAGATATAGTTAGTAGATAACATTTTTTGGAGTTGATAGATGTTAGAGTTTTGAGAGAAAGTTGTCATGGAGGACTTCCAGGTTTCTTCCTTCCACAATTGGAAAGCTATGATGCATTTGCTAAGATGAAAAAACATTAGAAAGAGAACTAGAGGTAGGGGATGGGAATGGGTCTTGAGTTCAGTTTTGGACCTCTTGAACACAGGCAATTCTTGAAGAATTTGAGAGGGAAAAAAAAGGCAGCAGCTAGAGGGGAACATGGGGCAGAAGGTTTTTAAAATGTGTGAAATACTTGGACATGTTAAAATGCTGAAGAGAAGGAAAGATCCAAATGAAGTGAGGGAAGTCTCAAAATTGGTGCAAGGGAAGGGGTAAATCAAAGGCACAATCCTTAAGAAGGGTTAGCAAGAACGTACCTAAGTGGAATTATTGTTCTTAAATATTAAGAGGTGCACTACCTCTAGTGTTTTAACAAGAGAAAGTAAGAAGCAGGCTGTATATATAAATGTAGTACATCTTTAGTAAGTGGGAATTGTTTTCCCTGAGGTATAGAAATGTCACTTGGAGGTGAGGAAGGGGTATAGGAATCAGTAGCTTGAGAAGAGGGGAAATTTGAAATAGTTATGGTGAGGAGTGAATTGAGAAATGTAGTAGGATTTTTTTGGCAGCATGGAGAGAATTTTTAAAAATTTAATGAATGTCATTTAATATTATCTTAAGTAAATAACATTTGGAGGAAAACATCAAGAAGGTGGACTTAGCAGAAGAGGTCCCTAAGGGTCCTTAAACTTTTTAAGTGTTGGCATTAATTTGCCAAGACCTTGTGCTACCCTGATGTTAAAGTAAGGATGATATTTGCAGTGCCATAAATATAGCTGCTGTATATCCTTATTGTAGTGTATTATTTCACCTAACTTTTAGTGTTATTTATATGTTAGGCCTCGTTTGTTTCTAACTGATACTCTTTTTCTTTTTTCTTTTTTTTTCCCTATCTAGGCAGGCAGAAGTCCTGAAGGCTGACATGACAGGTATTGGCTGGCTTATTTCTTTTTTACCACATATTTTATACATTAAATTAATGGAAGGATATCCTCTTTCTTACATTACGCACAGCACTAAATCCCATCTTAGTTGCCAAAAGGGATGATCATTTACTATCTGCTTTAAATATTTATTGTTTATATAGTTTGAATTCTTGCTTAAGTAATTGTTGGGAATGGTATATAATATTAATATATGGTATACTGAATTGAATGTTACGTAATTTAATTTATATAATCACTTAATTTTTATGAAACTTTTATTAACGATTTAAGACATACAGAAAAAATAACATACCCCATATAAACCAAAATATCTTACAGTGTTAGGCTCATATCTTTCTGGGAAAATATTTTTTTTTCCTCTTGATAATTAACCAAACTTTAGTAGGTAAATCTTCAGAAAAAATATTTATAGAAAAATTCTTCTGAAAATCCTTGAAATTGAGTGAGCTACCTTGCTGGCTTTCTTTTCTCCCATATCTTTGTTACTTTTTTTTTTTTTGTGAGATGGAGTCTCGCTCTGTCACCCGGGCTGGAATGCAGTGGCGCAATCTCAGCTCACTGTAACCTCCGCCTCCCTGGTTCAAGCAATTCTCCTGCCTCAGCCTCCTGAGCAGCTAGGATTACAGGTACATGCCACTACATTTGGCTAATTTTTGTATTTTTGGTAGAGACGAGGTTTCACCATGTTGGTCAGGCTGATCTCGAACTCCTGACTTCATGATCCTCCTGCCTCAGCCTCCCATAGTGCTGGGATTACAGGTGTGAGCCACTGCGCCTGGCCATCTTTGTTGTTTTAAATAATGACTGAGGTCTTTTGGAAGAATAACTGCCAGACTTAGCCATTGAAAGGAGTAAATGAGGCACGGTGTGGTGGCTCATGCCTGTAATCCCAGCACTTTTGGAAGCCCAGGCGAGTGGATCACCTGAGGCCAAGAGTTTGAGACCAGTCTGGCCAACATAGTGAAACCCCGTCTCTATCAAAAATACAAAAATTAGCTGGGCGTGGTGGCATGCACCTGCAATCCCAGCTACTCTGGAGACTGAGGCAGGAGAATCACTTGAACCTGGGAGGTGGAGGTTGCAGTGAGCAGAGATCACACCCCTGCACTCCAGCCTGGGTGACAGAAAGACTCCGTCTCAAAAAAAAAAAAGAGTAAATAATTTAAATACAAAATTAGGAAATATGTTGTAATCACCATATACTTATCAGTATGCCCTCCATAACAGCAGATGCCATCCTAAAATGTAATAAGAGGAATATGTACTAGTGAATCTTACTCTAATTTTTGAGTAATTTAGTTCTGCAATGAAATTCACAAAAAAGGAATTAAACAGCATACCTGCCAAGATTTACAAAGAGGAAAAGGACTATTGAAATGTCTTTTTGTCAACTTTAGAGTCATTTAGGCTAATGTCCTAAGAGTTCATGGATAATCTCATGTCATCTTGTTCAAGGATAAGTGTGTTGGGGGGTGGATAGCTTATATATTTACTCAGTAATAGCTACCACTCAGTTCTTTCCATTATTAATAGATTTATCATCATCTGTATTGTGTATATCAGTGTTTGTTCTGAGTTACTGTATTATGCTCTTGAATTGGCATTGAAAACATAATCTGTTGTGTGATGAAAACAGAACATGGAGCAATATCAAGCTCTCTGTACCATTTACCTTTTCTTAGATATTGAACAACCTTAGTAAATAGTCTTAGGGTTTGACCTTTGTGGGGGACCTTTGGCTGCCCAGAAACTTTAAGATAACAAGTCTACTCATTTGAATGACGGTCTTGATAGATGAGAATTAGTAATCTTTTACACTTCTTTTTCTTGCCATAAGTGAATTAAAGCAGGGTTGACTAAATCTATTATTTAGTGATTAACAATTTAACTAGGGATGAGGAGCTGATACTAAACTCTATTCTTACTAGCCTGTAAACTCTTAGGAGCATTAACTCAAATCCAGGAGATTCTCTTTGCAAAATAGGATTGTGGTGGCTACAGATACTACTAGCAAACCTAAAGAAGAGTGATGATTATGCCATTGTGTAGCAGCAAAACCAAATAGCCCAGCTAGTTATGGGAAATACATAATTTAAAAGTCCATTATTCAGTTCACCTACTGAGGGAGCTTACTGTCAGTTGTTGAAATCATAATCCCAGTGATCGCAAAGGTTAAGGTGCCTTGCATGACTCTGGCAGACAGCAGAGCCCCAATTTTGTATTATGTGTAGTCATAGACTGACTTTCTGATTACATTCTACACCCAGTCTCTCATCTGACCTCTTTAGCAGTTTAATCCCAGTCTTCTAAGTCTTCGTTTATGGTAAATGACTAATGTGGATTGCTCACAAAAGTGTCTTGGAAAACAGTCTACCACTCATTAAAATAATACTGTCATGGCTTATGCGGTCAGTATATTGAGAGAGGAGTAACAGCAGAATACCAAAGCAACTGCTGATAGTCAGCTGATGTGAGAATTCTGTAATGACATTTGTGGGAGTTCTCAAAAAAAAAAAAGGAACAGTTGCTTTAGACAAAGAGATACAGTATGAGAGTAAACAGACCAATGCGGCAGTCCGTTACTCCAAATGAGGTGGCTTACTGTGAGGCATAGAGTTTCTTGTTAGGTGAAAAGGCAGAAATACAAACCAAAAGCAAAGGGCAAACCTTTTTTTTTTTTTTTTTTAAGCCCTTTTCATGATGTTATTTCAAAACCAAAAACAGAAGCATTGTAAACCAGACTTAGTCATTAGTCAAAAGGTGAAAGTTATTTGAAATATAATAGTATAAAACTTCTGCAGCATTCTATGGAATATATTTAGAGCAGATTTTGCCTTGGGGTTGGAGCAGGAAGGAGTCACTGGTGTGGTATAATGGTTTTACTGTTGGGGTTTATCTATCTACTCTTATGTTTTTGTTTTTGTTACTCAGATTCTAAGCTGGGTCCAGCTGAAGTCTGGACATCCAGGCAGGCTCTGCAGGACCTGTACCAGAAAATGCTAGTTACTGATTTGGAATACGCTTTAGACAAGAAAGTAGAACAGGATCTGTAAGTATTACCTATCATTTGGGAAGTCCCTGTAAGATCAAGAATTTCACCAAGACTTTAAAACAGTTTGGTTGGTTATTTTTTCATCTGTTGCAGAATAAGCTTTTTCAATGGAAAGAAATTCTAGTATTTTTGATATTTGGCCATTGATATTATTTCAAATACAGTCTTTGGAGGTAAGAAGAGAAATGTTTAGAGTTGAATCCTATTAAGGTCATTAGGGCAGCTCTTTTAGGGCGTGTCCAAAAAAGCAAATATATCTGTTTCAAATACTGAGAGTGTTTGGATTGTCTGTGGTCAGTCTTATAACGAAGCCCTGATTTAAAAAAAAAAATTCAAGAGTAGGCTTTAGAAAAATCTGTCTTTGGTAAACATGATTCTGTAATTTCTCTGTCAGGAAAATGTATTTGCATTGTAAGAAAAGTTCCTCCTTTTAATTAAATAAATTGGTAGTATTTCCCACCCCCTGCCGCCCCCAGTAAAATGAAAGATTTTGTGTGTTTAGACTTTTCCACTTGCTCTTTCTATGAGGGGCAAAATGGCAGATAACCAGATTCCCAAGTGAGTAATTGTCTTTTGTGGAAGGCTTTGCCTTATAAATCAGAACAGGGACATTAGCCTGATAGAAATTTGAAAATCAGTTAAGAGTACTTTGTCTACTAATGTCCATTACCCTAAATTTTGGTGAAGATTAGTTTTTTCTATCATTTACATCTGTCTTAGATACTTTATATTTTTAGGAAGTCTAGTAATACAGCTAAATCATGACCATCAAAATCCTTATCCTGTGATGTTAGAGTCAAGAATAAGATGTCATCAGAAATGCTGAGGGAAGTGATTGTCCTCCCAAATCATTAAAAAACCTAGTGCTCTAGAAGCTCAGAAGCTGATGTTGATAGAGAATTAGGTACTTTCCAGATAGGTTGTAAACCTATCTGTGTTTGTTTCCTTTAATCAGGCCAGTAATGTCTTCCCTTTGTTCTAGTTTTTCATTCCCCACTATGGTTTCCAGGTTAGAGAGTGACTGTATTCATCATAACTGGACTTAAACTGATGCCGTATATAACTAAATTAATGAAAAGCATTTTATAACAGGATTTTGGTATGCCATATTTCAGCATTATATTGTTTCTTATTTTAAATAACCAAATTTGAAATGTGGCTTGTATTTCAACCTCTTAATGTTAATCACAAGAGAAATAAGCAAAACTGTTAAATAGCAGTGAAACTGAACGTTCTGGGAAATAACTTTTGGGGAAGTAAGAGATATGGCTTACTATTTACAGCCCCCCTCCCCGCCCCCATATACATGTCACTTGTTAGGGTATGGTCCATCACATTTGGCACTATATGTAGAAATTTGTTAGTACCTTAATTTTACTTTGATCTTGCCACCGTTGTTCTGATTTTCTACCGGGATTCCTAAATAAACTCTAGTAGTTCTAAAAGATTAATAGCTGAAGCCACAATCTGGTTATTCGAACATTTGGTAAGTGTTTACTAAGGTCAGTTGGATTCTACTGCATGTCTAGTCCTGTTCAAAGGGAAGCATAAAGTTATTTAAATAAACGAATAACTTTAATGCAGGTTTACTGTCTAGTGTGGTATAATTATAACAGACAGTTCTTTCTTGTTCTCAGGGGGACCAGTGTCTGCCCAGTGAGTCACTGCTATACCAAATAGAATTACATTTTGTTTTCAGCTGGAATCACGCCTTTAAGAATCAGATCACAACACTACAAGGCCAGGCAAAGAATCGAGCAAATCCGAATCGAAGTGAAGTTCAGGCAAACCTTTCTCTGTTCCTAGAGGCAGCTAGTGGCTTCTATACCCAGGTGAGTTCTGCATTGTATACCAGTTTTCTTACTATTAGTGGCATATATTCTGCTCTTTGTACACGTCTTAATGCATGTAAACAATTCTTGTAGCCACTATGTGGGCCATCCAGGGATTGATCCACCTATAAGCTTTTCTTTTTTGGGGACAGAATCTCACTTTGTCACCCTAGGCTGGAGTGCAGTGGTGCCATCATGGCTTCCTGCAGCCTCAACCTCCCTGGCTCAAGTGATCCTCTCACCTCACCCTTCCCCAGTAGCTGGGATGAAGGTGCACGCCAACACACCTGACTAATTTTTGTATTTTTTGTAGCGATGGAGTCTCACTATGTTGCCCGTGCTAGTCTTGAATTCCTGGGCTCAAGTAGTCTGCCTACCAAAGTTCTGGGATTACATACCTGAGTCACTGTGCCCAGCCTATAATCTTAATGCAAATGTCCATAAGACCTTTAAAAAAAAACCGCTGTGCTTTTAAGAAGGTTGATGTTTAGCTTAAAGATTGGAAGTTTAACTGTATGAATAGAAAAGGGATATAATTGAGCACAAAGCCTTAGTGAAACAGTGGAAGTAGTCAGTTACAAGTGATATTAGAGGAAATGTGAATTTGTGGATATAGCTATAGTCATTAAAATAATAGCTATGTCGTGTCAGATAAGAAATAGTCAAAATTTGTAATATCAAGTGAGTTTTCATAGTGTTATTTATACAATGGAATTTATCTGGATTTTGAGATGTTATTCAACTAAGAAGTAAACTAAGAAGTAGAGTAGCGTTTCCTCTGTTTGAATAATAAGCTATTATTCATTGTCCCCAGAGATTTTTTTTTTCCTTAGTCACGTCCTGATAGAACTTCTAAATCAGGCAAGGTAAAAGAATAAATCTTATTTTTGACCATGGAATTTTCTTTAAGCAACATCTGTTAGAAAATTACCATTTCATCCATTTGTAATAGCATTTGTAATTAACAAAATTTTTGTATATAAATTAGTATCTTTATAATGAATGTTAAGACAGGGTTTCGAGAATCTTGCTCTGAAAGAAATGTTTGGCCAGTTCTCACTATAGTACTTCTTGACCATTGCTGCCTACATTTTGGCTTCATTTTGATTTTATCATCTCTTTGAATGAAGAAAAAAGAATCTCTTGGGTGTAGTGGCTCAGGCCTGTAATCACAACACTTTGGGAAGCCGAAGTGGGAGGATCACTTGAGCCCAGGATTTTAAGCGGGTTGTGGTGGTGCCTGCCTGTAATCCCAGCTACTCCAGAGGCTGAGGCAGGAGGATCACTTGAGCCCAGGAGTTTGAGGCTGCAGTGAACTGTGATTGTGCCACTGTACTCCAGCCAGAGCAACAGAGCAAGACCTATCTCAAAAAAAAAAAAAGAATCCCTGTGTTGGAACAATCAAATAACTGTCATTTCTGAGATTATTTCTGTTTTACTTAGACTAAAACATTCATCACAGTTCTTTTTTTTTTCTTTTTGAAAGAACTCAAGTATGGTTCTTAGTCTCAAAATTTATTTTTGAATTTATGCCAACTTTTAGCAGCAACCAAAAAGTTGATACTTTTGGAGAGATCGGGATGCTTCTGGAGAGAGGCACTGGTCCTTAAAGCAGATGTTAAAGATTAATTCATTTTACAAGTAGCTGTCAAAAGGCTACTCTTTGTAAGGCATAATACTAGATGCTGAGGATATGGGGGGAAATTAGAATCTTTACCTTCAAAGAAATATCTAGACTAAATGAAAAGATGGATACATTAATAGGTATGTTTGTTTTCTTTTATGATTGTAAAAATAAAGCATACCAATTTCAAGAAATTTGTGAATTACACAAAGTCCCAAAAAGTTCATTAATCCTCCCATTCTGGATAAATTACCACTTTAATATATACTCTTCTTGTATTTGTGTTCTTTTTTACATATTTAAGACCACACTATATATCCATTTTTGTATCTGTTTTATAAACATAATGTAAGCTTTTCCTTGTTAACAGTTTGATGAGCATTTTTGTGTATAAAGCATTTTCTCTAATATTGTATTATTTCCTGAAGACCAGTTGTTCAAATTGAAATCATTAGAAAGTTTAAAGTGAAAATTTAAATACTGTTGACACCATTTTGTTGTTTTCCCAAAAGGTCATCATTTATAACATTTTTCACTAGTTTCTTTTGTTGTCCTTTCATTTTATTTAGAGTTGTTTGAAGTACAGAAGTTACCAGGATTTTTTTTTTTTTTTTTTTTTTTGCAATACCTTTTCCTTTGTCCATAGATAGTGCATATTTAATAATGAGGGAAATAATCACACTTAAGGAAACAGGTATTATAATTCAAATCTTAACATTTGGAAACAACACCAATGTTCTACAAGAGAATAATAGTTAAATTATGGCATAACTGTAGAATAGAAACATGAAACGATTATAGGTTGGTATTTATCAAGATTTTATAAGATGAAAAGATTGTTTTGTTATTATTAAGTGAAAATCATATAAAATTATATATATATAATTTGATTCTACATGTTAATTGAGTAGTCTCAGTTCAGTGGGATATTAACGAAAATGGTAACAGTTTTTTCAGTCACTGCTTTCAACTGTCCTCTGTTGGATTCCCAGATTCCCATCATTTCTTGGACAGATTCTGTAACATGCTGGTTGCTTTCCATTTTTGAAGCATAATTCAGTTTTAAAACCTTAGTTTTGTTTCTGATTCAAATCTCATTTCCTTCCCCCATGAATAGAAGCTAGAACTGGGAACATGACTAAAGTAGGGGGAGTAGGAAGGAGGTGGTGCAGCTGGCTGTGGTTGGGGGGAGGGGGAAGGCATCCACCTTCTGCAGTACATTTTTATAATAGCCATTATACAGATTGGTTTGTCATCTTGAAAAATGATTCGTAATCTTTTTTCGTTACATGACATACATGTGATATATTCCCAAGGGTTTAACTAGACATTGGTAAGTCAAAACAGATCTGTAAGGAAGTAAAGAAAGAATCATCATTTTTATTGAGGGAGTATGGTATTTGTAAAAACATTTTATATGCAGGGGAGTAATAAAATCATTTAAATGTCTCAAAAATTGTTTTTTAAAGGTAAAATATGGATACTCTTTGAAATTAATTTTTAAAAATTTTTATAATAAGCATTGATTCTTCCTGACTCCATTCCACAGGCAGTGGTTGAGCAATTATGATAATTGTAGAATAAGCATCAGTAAACTTCTTTATTTTCACATTATGATATCAGTTAACAACATTAATAGGACTCTTCACTTGTTTTTTTTTTTTTTTTTTTTTTTTGAGACAAGAGTCTTGCTCTGTTGCCCAGGCTGGAGGCTGGAGTGCAGTGGCGTGGTCTCTGCCACTGGAGTGCAGTGGCGCTCACTGCAACCTCCACCTCCTGATTTCAAGCGATTCTTCTGCCTCAGCCTCCCTAGTAGCTGGGATTACAGGTGTGCACCATCACATCCAGCTAATTTTTGTGTTTTTAGTAGAGAGGGGCTTTTGCCATGTTGGCCAGGCTGGTCTCAAACTTCTGACCTCAGGTGATCCACCCACCTTTGCCTTCCTAAGTGTTGGGATTACAGGCGTGAGCCACTGCACCTGGCCTCACTTGCATTTTTATATTGTCTTTAATCAATAATTGAAACAGATAATGGTGTTAATAATATTCCACTAATCAATCTTGATTACATGCAGTGCATATTTAGCACCAGATTGAGAAAGTAGACAAATTCCAGATTGTTGTATGGCCTCATAAGCTAAGATGAGTTTTGAGTTTTAATTTTAAGTGTAGTTGTAGACTGGACATGGTGGCTCATTCCTGTAATCCTGACACTTTGGGAAGCTGAGGTGGGAGGATCACTTGAGACCAGCCTGGGTAACATGGTGAGACCCCATTCTACAAAGAATCTAAAAATCAACCAGGCACGGTGGCGCACACCTGTAGTACCAGCCACTCCAGGAAGCTGAGGCAGGAGGATGACTTGAGCCCGGGAGGCTGAGGTTGCAGTGAGCCATGTTTGTGCCACTTCACTCCAGCCTGGGCAACAGAGTGAGACCCTGTCTTAAAAAAAAAAAAAAAAAAAAAAAAGGAGTTGCAAGGCATTGGAGAGTAAGCAAAGGAAGAACATGATCAGATTTGCAATTTTAAATGATAACCCTGGATAACGGGGTCAGATATGGAAGCTAGCTATGGAAATTAACTCTGTTAACTCCTATTGGCCATACTTGGATTAGATGGACTGGATTGAATTTCTGGAATCAGAGTAAAGGAGGAGTCAAAGCAGATACAGTTATCAGTGTGAGCAGCTAGTTGAATGGTTGTACCGTTTACTGAGATGGAAAACACTAGGGGGAAAGTAGCTTTTTCCCTGTTGAAGTAGATGCCTGTTTGACATCTAAGTAGAGATGTGAAATAAGCAATTGAATAAACAAGGTTGGAGCCCAGTGGAAACATCATAAAATCATAAAAATTTTTTGATTATAGTAAAGAACACTGACTTAGGTGGTAACAGATATAGCACAGGAGGAGCCACCATTGCAATCGAGAAAATGAGAGAGAGAAGGTGCGTTGGAAGCCAAGAGAAAAACATCTGAATAAGGAAGGGGGTCATCAGCCCTGTTGAGTGCTGCTGAGAATTAAAGATTTAAAGTGACCAATTAGATTTGACAACATGGAAGTCATTGGTGAACTTAATGAATACCGTATTTCTTCATTTCTAAAACATTTTTTTTATATTTTAACATATATGAAATAGAGATAACTTTATAACAGATGACAAGTGACCATGTAACTTGTGGTTTTTTTCTCAATATTATATAAGATAATGGTTCATCTTACAATTTATGGTGTCTTTGTATTGATGAAATGTAACTTCAGCAAAGTGTTGGGGATAGAAATCTGATTGGAGTGGATTGAGAAGAGACTAGTACTTGGTTACACACAGTAACATTTTCTGTGAAGATAGGTTTTAGGTTTTTTTTTTTTTTTTTTAGAGACACGCTCACTCTACTGTTTTGGCTGAGTGCAGTGCTTGATCATAGCTCACAGAAACCTCAGACTTCTTGGCTCAAGTGATCCTCTCCCACCTCAGCCTCCCAAATACCTAGGACTGCAAGCGCATACCAGCTACTTGTTTTTTATTTTGTAGAATGGAGTCTCACTATGTTACCCAGGCTGGTTTAGTTTTAACTTCTTAGCTACCATATTGTTAACCAGTTTAAAGCATGGGGCTTAAAGCAGAACCAAATTCCTGGTCAAAGTAAAGACATACCATTCTGCTGTAGGTTGTTTTTAAACATCAAAGAACAGAACGGTAGCCTTTATTCTAAGAAAATAGAAACCAAAAAGAAAGTATAATCACTGAGTTTCCATATTAGTTTAAAAGGTAATATTCTATACCTTCATAATAAATCTTTCATTCTTGGCATGGAATAAAGAGCTGAGGAGACACGGAATAGTGTAAAAATTTCTTGATAAATAGGAACCCAGAAGCTGTTCTAGTACTGCTCTAGGGCTAATTGTGACTATTTGGACAAGTCACTACCTCTGTGGCGCTTAGCTTCCTGATTGCAAAAAAGAGAGTTGACAAATGCTTGTAAGTTCATTTTCCAGTTTTATAGTTCCATGATTATGATTTGGGAAGAACTAGAGGCATTAATTCTTCAGCTACAGCCTTAGGAATATCTCCCAGTCAATACTTCTGTACAATGAAGTAACTAAGTTGTTATCAGACTGAGGAAACTACTACAAAGTAATGTACATCAGGGTCAACCTATATGAAGGTAGGACATTGTTTTGTTCAACTTATGAAACATCTTTTTCTCTTCTTTAGTTCCATCGTGTTACTGCCTCTAAACCAACTAGAGCTCTCTTTCCCAGAATCTTTGAGCCAGTAGGAGCTTTTCTGTCTGATATCACCACGTAAACTCTTGGGCTCAGGCAGAAATTTTATTGCAAGACATTCTACATGATGTTCCAACTATAATTTTGTTTATTTTTTGTGATCTTTCTTTTTTGTTTTTGCTAGATGTGCAGCCTTGCCTAGTTTTCCAGTCTGTTTTCTGATTATCTATTGAAGTCAGTTCTTTAACCCTCTCATGTTTCTTAGTTATCCACTTTTGTTTTTTTGTTTTTTTCACAATATATATGTGTGTGTGTATATAGAGATATATATGTAGTTCCTACCCTGTACCTTGTGCTTTTTCTATTTCTTAACCCATCCCATTCAGGACATTAACTTATTTACCCTATTTTTTTATTTATTCATTTTATTTTATTTATTTTTTAAGACGGGGTCTCTCTCTGTCACCCAGGCTGGAGTGTGGTGTATATCATAGCTCACTGCAGTCTGGAACTTCTGGACTTAAGTGATCCTTCCACCTCAGCCTTCCAAAGTACTGGGACTATAGCACTGCATGCCACCATACCTGGCTCATTTTTTATTTCACTTTATTTTCATTTTTATATTCATTCATTTATTTATTTTGCAGAGACAGATTCTTGCTTTGCTGCCCAGGCTGGTCTTGAACTTCTGACCTCAAGTGATCCTTCTGCCTTGGCCTCCCAAAGTGCTCGGATTACAGGCATGAGCTACTATGCCTGGCCTTGTTTACCCAATTTTATGTTAGTGAATTTCTTGCCCGTTACAAATGTGCAAGTATGGAGTAAATTTCCATGCCCAGTGAGAAAGGGTGCACAAAATTTATGCTTAGTTATGGAGGTGATTTTTATCTTAGTAAAAAGGTGGCATGATTCAAATCATTCTGAGTTGAGCCCTTAGGGTGTCTTATTTTGTGTTTTGAATTCTGCACATGCTAGAAAGAGTGGTGATAGAATCAAAATGTTTCTAATTCTGTAATCTTTGTCCGGTCGCTTGATTATTTCTGCTTTCACATCCTCATCTGAAAAAAAATTGAGCTTTATACCTATGTGTACTGTGTTGCTACTAGTTTATCGCAAGGATAAAGTGAGACAAATTTATCAGATAACCTAGGGAAATATGTTATAAATGTGGAATATTATATTCGTTATGTTGTGTATCATATTGTCTCTCCTTCTTTCCCCTCTCCCTCGCTCCCCTCTTCTCTTTTTGTACCTGACTTGCCCATTTAGCTACAAGCTCTTTAAGGAAACATATTTTCTTATTTATCTTTGTATCTTTCTTGTTTACCGGGGGGTTTCTGATACACTAGCACATACTTGGATGAATATAATAATATTTGAATGACTATATTTGTAAGTAAATATTTGAATAACTGTGAAGTAAATATTCTTCACAGTGTGAAGAACTGTGTGCAGGCCAAGAAATAAAACCCTTGGCAAGCAAAGTGAGAGGAGAAAAGCCTTTCAATGAAGGAAACTGAAAAGGAGTGGTTGGAAAGATACAGAGAGCTAGAACAGCTCAGTAATCCACCATAAGATGAGATGTTTTAAGTGTAGCAAAGAGGTCCGATAAGATGATGTCTGAAAAATATCCATTGTATTTCGCTATTAGGTAACCAATTGTCTGATAGTAGTTTCAGTAGAGTGGTAATGGATGGTTGGGTGAGAGGAGGGAGAGGGGTTGTGTGGAAGCCAGATCATAATGGATGAAGGAGTAAATAGAAATTGAGAAAGCAGACATGAAAAGTGTGGACTCCTTTAAAGGCATTTGGTTGAGAAGAGGAAAAGAGACATTAGAAGGTTGCTATAAAGTTAAGAGGAGAGTGTTTTCGCTCTGTTTTGTTTTTTGTTCTTGTTTTTTTCTGTGGGAGACTATTAGTGTGTGTAGGCCATAGGAAAGAAGCATGAGAAGTTGAAAGTAGATGAAAGAATAGAGAGATTGGAGATCGACAGGAGCCAGAAAAGAATGTAGTGATAGGCACACACAAGCAGAAGAGTTAGCTCTGACTAGGAAGAAGAGCCCCTCATACTTTAAGAACAGAGAAGAGAGTAGGTAGGAATGGGTAATACAGTAAAGATCTACACTACCGTCAGATTTGTATATGCAAAGACATGTGAATTGGCATATAGCTTAAGAAAATGAATTGCAAGAAATACCTAAAGTCTGACAAATACCTTGGCTTGCATTTAAAGTAATATTTGTAACCCAATATTTAATAATTTTTGTGTTTCTGAGAGTAGTAGTTTTCCTTGCTTGCTGAATGTGTCTGAAAATCCTATCCCAGTTAAATAATCTTTTTTTAAGATGCTGCTCTATGCGCATCCTAGATTGCTGTAATACTTGAGAATTCAAAAGGTATGATTTATAATGAATGATACTAGTTATCCTATGAAAGTTTACCGTATAATTTTTTTTTTTTTAGACAGAGTCTCCCTGTGTTGCCGAGGCTGGATTGCGGTGGCATAATCTCGGCTCACTGCAACCTCCACCTCCTGGGTTCAAGCTATTCTTGTGCCTCAGCCTCCCCTGTAGCTGAGACTACAGGTGCTCACCACCACACCCGGCTGATTTTTTTTTTTTTGTATTTTTAGTACAGACAGGGTTTCACCATGTTGGCCAGGTTGGTCTCAAACTCCTGACCTCAAGTGATCCACCTGCCTTGACCTCCCAAAGTGCTGGGATTATAGGCGTGAGCCACTGTGCCAGGCCTGAATGATTACCATATAATTTTCATGCAGTTTTTTTTCAAATTTCAGCAGTATGTGATACTGAGTACACATCTTACAGTTTATAAACTTTGCTTCTAGAGCACTTGTGACTTATTACTAAATTTTGTTTGTTTTTCTTTCAGTTATTACAAGAACTGTGTACAGTATTTAATGTAGATTTACCATGCCGTGTGAAGTCTTCCCAATTGGGAATTATCAGCAATAAACAGACGCATACCAGCGCCATAGTGAAGCCACAGTCTAGCTCCTGTTCCTATATCTGCCAGCACTGCCTCGTCCACCTTGGAGACATTGGTGAGCCTTTGCTGTGAAGGAATTGATAATACGTTCGTCCTTTTCTTTGGAGTAGTCATAGAAAGAAACTCTTTCCTTTAAACTGAGCATACACACACAATTTAGATTGTCATAAGAAGAAACTATAAAATGTATTCTAAGGAACTTAAAATTTCTCAATATTTTTCTGATTGGCAGAGCATCTTGAAGAAAGTAACTTTCATATTAAGATTTAAATTTTATTCCGACTATGTAATTTATGCAGGCAAATAATAAACAGCAAAAATGTAATCAAAGCTTAATTTTTAGAAGTAGTGCCATAATACTTTCTAAATTAAATGTACTCTTTTGGAATAAATGAGTTTTATAAATTACTCCTTCTGAAGCGAAATTGCCTTCTTTCTTTCTTACCAGTGGACGAAAAGTTGATTTTTAATTTTGCTTCCTTTCTAAAGTTTAATTTGTATTTCTATTATATGTATTTTATCTGAGAATATTATGTAACTTTATTCTTGTTCATTCCTTTAAGGTGATCTAGAAAGTTTGTAAAACAAATTAACTATAGGATTATGTTTTGCTTGTCCTCAAATAACAAAGAATGGAGAACATTACAGCTTTTAAGTTTGAAATTTTAGATTTCTTAATATTATAAATCAGTGGTTCCATGAGGAGGTCACATCAGAGTAAGCAATGAATTTGGCAGGGAGATTCATTGATACTGTGTTTAGGTTGTTTTGCTTTAAATACATTCTTTGCACACACTTACTTAATATTGCGATAGGAATGAGGCATTTTTCAAAATCACTTTATATAATATTGAAAAATACATAATTTTCAGATCATATTGTATAGTGTATTTTGTTTTGTTTTGTTTTTAAGTGCCATATAACTCACCCCTTCTTGTGGGCCGGCTCCAGGTCACCAGCATAGTCCATAGTGGGAGCTGGTGATGCATGACACTGGAGGACCTGAAAATGGGGTCTAGGTAAGCTTTAAAATTGGTTACATGCTGAATGTCCCAAATACGGAAGGCTGATGGACACTTCACACATAATCCTATAGTTAATTTGTTTTAAAGTATTTTCTGTCTTAATTTTAAATTAACTTTAATGTCTTTATTATCTTTGGAACTTAAAACTATGGCTGTTTTGGAAATACTACCCTACTGTTTGTTTTTTGGGTTTTTTAAAACTAATTTTCTTCTTCTCCTTAGCTCGATACAGAAACCAGACCAGCCAGGCAGAGTCCTACTACAGGCATGCAGCTCAGCTTGTCCCCTCCAATGGTGAGTGGGCCTGTCAACCTGAGATTAACCGTGACTCTTTGTTCTGTATAACAATGTGGCAGATAACTCAGGGCTCACCTTTGAAGTTTTATGAAAGCAATAAATGTTGAGTTTTGTTATTGTCATGTTTTTCCATTTAACTATACATTCCATGTAAACTAAAATGAATTTTTTTTTTTTTACAAGGTGACTTTTATTGTCAGTAAAGCAATATAGATAGATTCTCTTAATGTGATCTGATACTGTTTCTACAACTCTGGCTTCCTTAATTGCTTATAGAACAATTATTTCTTTAGATACCACCATTTCCCCCCACAGAAAAACGATCTATTACAATACTAAAAGGTAATCTTTTAATGGCCCCAGACTAGACATTAGCAGTAGTTCTTGAGTTAAATAAATTACAGCAGATATTTAATGATTTAAATCATTCTAACTAAGACATTGAAATTCCTTTAGATTCTAGAAAGAGTCTAAAGCAGGGATGGCGGTCTGACCGCACTACTTGTTTCATATTTGTCTATGGCTGCTTTCACACTACAGTGGCAGAGTTGAGTGGTTGTGATAGAGACCCTTTGGCCTACAAAGCTGAAATTATTTACGATCTAGTCCTTTCTGAAGCCGCTCTCTACCCTAAATAGTGACTGTTTAACCCGTATATGATAGTGTGTACCATCGCTGAAGTGTGCTGTTACACCTTATGCTGGTTTGCAATGAGGCAGTCATATTTACCTTGTAAAAATACTCCCCATTGTTTATTTGAGTATTTAAACACTGATCATTTGTATTCTTATAGCAAGACTTTGTCACGCTTGGGGTTACTCCAGAATCTTAACTTTCTCCTGTAGGTCAGCCTTATAATCAGTTGGCTATCTTAGCTTCTTCCAAAGGAGACCATCTGACCACAATTTTCTACTACTGCAGAAGCATTGCTGTGAAGTTCCCTTTCCCAGCTGCCTCCACTAATCTGCAAAAAGCACTTTCTAAAGCACTGGAAAGGTAGGGTTGATTTTTTTTTTTTTTTCCAAGAGGACTTTGTAACCTGGAGCCTTAATTCTTCATAATTTGGTTTACAGAAAATAACGGCCTATGCTTCTCTTATTTCTAAACATAGATTTGTCATAATTTGTGTGTAGTCACTGAATTTCATCCAATCAATATCTGATTCAGTCCCAGTAAAAGAGTACACAGGCTGTTAATACTGACTCATCTTGAGTGTGTTGCAGTTGAAAAATCAGTCAAATACAGAATTCTCTTTTGTGTATCAAGTAATAACTTGTTTTAGCAAGCCAGTGCCTCCTTAAGGAGTTGTAGCCATTTTGCTGCTTAAGATTCATGGAATTTTTTTCTTTCATTTCAGCCGAGATGAGGTGAAAACCAAGTGGGGTGTTTCTGACTTCATCAAGGCCTTTATTAAATTCCACGGTCATGTGTACCTGAGTAAGAGCTTGGAAAAGTTGAGCCCTCTTCGAGAAAAATTGGAAGAACAGTTTAAGGTTAGGTTTCAGAAATAGAGAATGTTTGTCTTGTCTAAATCAGGTAGCATAAGATTTGGAGGAAACTGACTCCCAGTTTTTGTAGTTACTTAACTGTGTGAACTCTTGGTAAAAATTATATTTGAAGTATGTGGAATCTTTGCATTTATCATCCCTTCAATTTAAACTGAGGTACAGTCTGTATAAACAAATATAGCAGTGTTTTCACTTGAGTAGCTGCCGTTTGACAAAAATTATCAAAGTGGAAAAAAGTAAATAACTCCTCAGTTTTGAAACTACTCCTACTTTTGATGGTTTATGTGTTCTTAGATATGATTATGTTACCTACTTTATAGATGTTGTCCTTCTCCAAACCAAGTTCATTATTTTTACTGTGCTTGCCTTCATCAGGATTGTGGTAGTTTGAATGAAAGGAATGAGAGTTTCGTTTAACAGAGATATAGTTTACTAATTTGAAGAGAGAACATTAACCTTCATTCTATTTATGTATGTATAAATGATCTTTTATTAGTATGTTAAGATATTAGCAGTTTAAATGTAGTATAATGCATAAAATAAGGAGAAAGTCGAAAGTATTAACTTTTTTTCAGTTCATTCAATAAATACTTGACTATTCATCAGTCACTGTTTTAGGCACTGGATTAAACAGTAAATGACAATTTCAAAGAACATTTTATATTTCTTGGTTATTTCTAGGTATCTATATACTTGGGTAATTGTGTGTAACTGCTTCATAGTATTTCCATAAGTTCTCTAAAAGTCAGACATTTTAAGAGATTGTAGAACTCGGACAGTTAAGGTGTAACTTAGCCAAAAAGAGTCAATACGAAGTAGTTTTTACAAGTAGTCATTTTTTGGTTGATACTTTCTTTGTGCAAGATATTATAATAGATAATTATAAATAGCAATAGTTTGTTTTGTTTTAAAATATTTAGCCTGTGACATACGATTTATAGGATTGGGTGTGTGAAAAGAACAGCTAACTTTGTCATGTCCTAGGCTGTTCAGCCTGGAAAAGAACAAACAAGTCTAAATAGTTTTCATAGTAAGAATTCAGACATGTGAAGGATTATTTGAAAAGAACATATCTGTATCTTTCTTGAGGTCAAAACTAAAATCTTAAATTTTAAGTTGAAATGTATAGGGGGCTGACCGTGGGATGTTGTGGATTCCCCATTTTGGAGAGCTTAAGAGTCAGATTGACAGCCATCTTTCTTGGATTATTTAAGTACAGCCCTACTAAATAGGGGATTGGACTAGAAAACTTCTTGAGATTGCTTCCAGCTCTGGTTCTGTGAAATACTCTCTAAATTGGTGGCGGTGGGTGGTCCCTATCTTAATGAGATCTTCACTAAGTAAGTTATTCTAGTCTAGAAACCTAGTAAGTTTTGCATTTGGTTCAGCCTCAAACACTAACACTCTCTTTGCATATATATTTCTGTATGTGAAGTTCTGGTGAGTGTGGGTGGGCAGTTGCTAAAATATACTTTGAAGTATCATTCCAGCACTCTAAAGTTAAACATAGTATGAGGCAGATCTGTTTGAAAGCTTACCCAGTGTTGAACTAGAACATTGCTGGAGTGAAATTTTAACATAGTGGAGTAAAATTTCCAAAGTATTTCTAAAGCATATGTAGATAATTAGTGTCATCAACATGTATGCTTCAGTGTTTCTAACAACCTTTAGCTACTAGCAGAAATGTTTACCAAGTTGAGGTCCACTAAGGGATTTAAGGCCTGGGATCTAGGAATTGAGATGTAATACATTTTCTGTAAGTTAAATGTAGGCTGTTTGTTAACGGTATTTAGTTCAGTATATTTCTCAACTGTAGTTGAAAGTTTGAGTAGCAAAAATCTTATCAGTTCTATTCTGATTTTATTCCTTGGAAGACTCTCTACAATACAATCTAAATTTTAGGAAATTACAACTGAATAACTTCAACCTTATTTCTGAATGGATAGGTTGTTCATTCACTAAGTGTTTATTGAGTACCTGCTATGTACCATGCACTTTTCTAGGCTTTTAGAGATATGGGGGAAAACATGACAAAGTCTGGACCTTCATGAACTTACATTATCATTTGTTAGTACTAGGGTGTGTTCATATTCATTAATACTTCTGTGCATACACTAGAAAATTATTTAATGGGCTGTGACCCTCTTCAGTAGAATATTGCCTTCTAAAATTAATGCCAGTGGATTTATAGATACAGGAAATACACATTACCATATTAGGCTTGTAAGAAACTGCTTTTTGAGAAATACAACTACCTATTCTCATTCTATGCTGGTATTATTTGAATAAACGCCAGCTTATTTAGAAGGCTAGTTGTAGAAATTGAAGAAGAAAGTTTGTGGGAAAGTTCTAGAGAAGAGACAAGATTTCAGGAAATTTTGAGGAGAGATTAATGTTTGATGTCTTTGGAAAAGGGCTAACTATTCTAGACATATACGATGAAATGGCAGATTGCAAGAAGACTGACAGTTGTGATAGAAAGAGTTCACATAGAACGGAATTGTATTCTCTAATGATAATGTAAAAGGCTTCCCTCTTAGAATCATAGAGCTTACTATGGCTATTTCAGGTTCTTTAACTATGTAAATAAAAACAAAAATCTCAGAGTAGTCTGGGCAGAGACAGCTGTAAGTTTCTGACATGGTAGGATCTCCTGTCACTGCTGGTAGAACTGTAAGTAAAGATTATCTGTTTTCCACCATAATGCTAGTGATGATGAATCCCTGCTTTCTGCAAAAATTTTCCCTGGGGATAGAGGAAGACTGGCTATGGCTAAAGTAGAGGATGAAACTAGGAACTTCTGTTAGAAAAGTATTTTTACCTACAGGTAAAACAATTGCAGATATTAAAGTGGAAGGGTAATTCCATTGAGACACCAAGTGAGAGCATCTGGGTGATTGTTTATAATGCTGGCTAACAGATCACCGTGAACAGAGTTATTAGAGGGTAAATGAAATTTGATGATCACGCATATACTTCTCTAAGAGGGGAAAATACCAGTTGATAATTTGTAGAAGTACCTATAATACATCCTAATGTTGTTTTAGTATGTCATTTACCCTGTGTTCCAGAATATGTACTTGCTATGCCTTGTTTACAAAATAAGTTTTAATGTATCAAGCCTTTGAAAGAGTAAATTTTATGACAAATCTAGGAAGTCATGCTTTATGTACTAGGAATTCAAAAAATTATTTTTTGAGTCTGTTGCTTTCTAGTCATTGGTCCCAATTTAATATTTTAATATGTGTACATCTTGTATAAAACAATTTCTAAAGGATTAAGATGTATAAATTTATGGATGAACACTCAGGACTTTTCTCAGGTCATATTAAAAAATACATAGTTTCCTAGGGGAAAAAAGTTTGACAAACAACTCAAACAACTCTGTGGTGTCTAGAATAATTCATTTCAAGACAAAAAGTCAGTTTGGGAAATAATTAGACCCAATCAAAATACTGGGATTGAGGGCAGAACCATTTACTCATCTGTAATTGTATTACACATGGTGGTTCTAAATGCAGACTACCAGTTTAATTCTTGTGTCAAAGATGGTTCCTGTTCTTGATAATATATGCAGTACGTCTGTCTTCTTTTACAGAGGCTGCTATTCCAAAAAGCTTTCAACTCTCAGCAGTTAGTTCATGTCACTGTCATTAACCTGTTTCAACTTCATCACCTTCGTGACTTTAGCAATGAAACTGAGCAGCACAGTTATAGCCAAGATGAGCAGCTATGTTGGACACAGTTGCTGGCCCTCTTTAGTGAGTATTGAATTACTTAAAATGTGCCATCTTTTTTGAAAAGCATCATCTTAGGCATTTCATCAATGTAGCAAAGCACAGTGACATGAAAAAGCATAGTGTATTTCTTACACTGAATCAGGAGTTCATAGTAACTTTCAACCCCAAGTTCTATCCTTTTATCTGCTCATACTCCTTCATCAAGTTGTATGTATAACATTTGTAATATGGGAAAGAAAGTGTCTTTTTAGAAAGAAGCTGTAAGTGTTAAACAGAATATAGTAGAAGGCACATAATATTTTAATTTGAACTGGCACAGTTTCATATTTCTTATATTTTTTGAATACATTTCTTTCTTCAAGTGTCTTTTCTTGGCATCCTGTGCAAGTGTCCTCTACAGAATGAGTCTCAGGAGGAGTCCTACAATGGCTATCCTCTTCCAGCAGTCAAGGTCTCCATGGACTGGCTAAGACTCAGACCCAGGGTCTTTCAGGAGGCAGTGGTGGATGAAAGACAGTAGTAAGTATTTTTAGAATTTCATGTTAACTTGTGTGCTTTGTTTGTTTGATAATCATAAATATGTAAAAACTGCCTTCTAAAATACAACATTTGAACAGTGGAAGACAGTATTTTCTGCTGACTCTCGGGAAATTGAACTGAAGGCCTCTTTGTATGCTTTTCATTTGTTTATTTGAATTCTTCATTTGAGTCTTAGTCTTAAGGATTTGTGACTCCCTGTGCACTCCCTTGTTCTCAGTTGCTGTCCTGGGGAAAAGTCGTTTTTCACATTTCAAAGTGAACTTGAAGTAAAACCAGTTTGTTTCTTACCTATTACAGTATTCCCCAATTTTTTGTTTGAGTTGAAAGGAAGAGATTTTTATTTCTTCCATTTTTTTCTATGCATGAACTGTTTGATGTTGCCTTACAGTAACACTCAATTTGAGTAATGTTTATTTGAAGCATAAAGATTGAAAGTTATTTTGAGTCTCACTATTTTCTCTGTCATCTCTACTCACAGAAATTCTGACAGCTCTTAGGAACCATTGATTTTACAATGACAAATGAAAACTTTCAGTGTACCTTTGATTATAGAAATAAATACTTCCAAGGTCGCTTGGCACCAAATAGGTAGTGTCTCCCTTGCGTATTTTGATGGTATATTTAAGGAGAATCTCTTTGAAAGTTTTGCTTTGTGGCCCAGCATGTATGTTGACTAAGGTCACAACTTAGAAAATGCCTTTTTTAAGCCACATTTAAGACACTGTGGGCCGGGCACTGTGGCTCATGCCTGTAATCCCAGCATTTGGGGAGGCTGAGGCAGGCGGATCACTTGAGGTCAGGAGTTTGAGACCAGCCTGGCCAACATGGTGAAACCCCATCTCTTTTACTTTTTAGTAAAAGAGTATTTTTATACAAAATATTTTTTTTTTGTATTTTTATACAAAAGATATTAGCTGGGCATTGTGGCGTATGCCTGTAATCCCACCACTTCGGAAGGCTGAGACAGGAAAATTGCTTGAACCCGGGAAGCGGAGGTTGCGGTAAGCTGAGATCATGCCACTGTACTCCAGCCTGGACTACCAAGTGAGACTCTGTCTCAAAAAAAAAAAAAAAAGACCTTATGGTCTCTCTGCTTCATAATTGTCTTTTCTCTCATGTAGCTATAAGCTCTTTCCATGATATATTGACATAATCATGAATAGAGTTTAGGAACATAGCACAGCCTACTATATACATCTCCTTTAATGTTAGCATAGGTTTTAGTAATACAGATTTTCAAACATTGCTTCCTTGCACAAAATTTTTATTTCTTAACTAGGCTATACAGTTTTTCTACTCTTGTATACTCTAGAACTCAAACTTATGTTTAATTCAACATATTATATCAGTAATGTTATGAAAGAAGAACTGCATGTTTTACCATTTGCTTATAGAGTTTTTATATTTATGAGTAGGGATTGTTACTTTCATTGTGTTTTGTTTTTTCTTGTTGTTGTTCCTGTACAGTGATCCTTTTGGCCCATTCCGTATATTCCCATTTCTTTTCATGGCAAAAGATGTTCAGCCAGAAGGAATAGCTTTATTGGCAAACACTTTTTCCCTCCTTTTTTTTTCTGTCATTTACTATTTCCTCTTCCTCCTATGAGATTTACCAAAATCTTTAGAATTATGCCCTTGCAGGTGTTTCCTTCTATCTTAAATTATGTTAGTACTCATTTTAAAGACTAGCATGGGATATCTCTTTAAAACTGAAGATTTTCCTTATATGTCTAATACATTAAAGTTATAATGTTCATTTATATCTTTTAAGTAATGGAAAAACAGTGACTTTTGTGAACTTAGAATTATATATATATTCAAATAATATTCAGTTTCTTATATCTGAACCTTCTCAATTTCTAGAATTTACTTTCCCTTGTACTTTTTTGAGAACATACTCTCTTAAGCTAATGAATACATGGAATAGTGATTTTCCTTTGTGGAAAATAGTTATAGGGTAAAGCAGTATATCATTAGGTCATCCACTCATGCGCTTTTTCTACAGTGTTTTCTTGAGAGCTTATGTTGCATGAAAACATTGTACCAGTATAATATTCTTTTTTAGATTACTGACCTTTTTTCCAGCTATCTCTTATAATCTGTTATATCTCCAAAGGTTTGTAGCAGACAATTATTCTTCAATATTTGTTTATATATGATATATATTTGTTGATATTTTTAAAGTAGCATATTCCCATATTTCAGAGTGTACAACTGTCCCAAATATTTGTTAACTTACAATTTTCCATAGTGTGATTATTTACATCCAGTTTCTCTATCCTGGGCACTTCACCTCATGCTTTTCTTTTTCTTTCTTTTTTTTTTTTTTTTAAATAAAAATTGGTTGATATATATTCAAAGGTAAGCTTCATATTAAGGAGAATGTGATTAGATACATGAGTCTACTGTAGGAAAATCAAAGTAATTGTTTCCAGGCCAAAACCAAATTATTTTAAGCTAATTATTTTAACCAAATAATTTTAAGCAACATGGCTACTTCCACCCATCACATCTATTCCTCACCCCAGCAAATGAACATTCAAACTACTTGGATTTGTCTCACTTCAAAAGTTTTGCCCTGTCATATATATTACATTAGATTTATAAATTGCTCTTATGTTTGAAAGATAACAGAGATTTTGATACAAATGTTTATATGTAAAGTGATATTTATAAATCTATATCCATAATGGAAACTTTAACATACCTGACTCAGGAACCAAGGACACAGTTAACAAATACATATATAGAACTTACTTTTGAATAGTGGAAAGAATATGTTCTAATATTTCATGTGTAAGCTTTCACAAAATTTGTGTATTAGGAAACAGAGTTTAGAGTTCAGGCATTGTTAAAATGTGGACTTTTTGTACCATGAAAAAAGAGGCGTTATTGCTTTGAACAGGGAATGTGATTTGTGTGATATAACCATACCCTATCATAAATTAAAGAACTAACAGCGGATTCCGCAACTCATATGTATGTGAAAGCTCTATAAAAACATAGTATGTTGTTTCTTTGCTCAGAATTTTCTCAGCCTATTTCAGTTTTCCATATTTAAAACTGACAAATTATTTTCAGTGTTTGTTGAATTAGGAGCATAGGAAATGATCTACAGTAGTAGTAGGTCTCTGTCATGGAAATTTGTCCCTTTTGTTGTATCTTTATCACTATCTAGTGTATCTTTGAAAATACATTTTTAAAAATTATACAGCCTTTGAAATGCTGAAATAAGGGAAAAATACATAAAGTGCAGGACCTGTAGATACCATTTTCATGGCTTGTTAGTGTTCTGGTTTCTCTTATATAAAAATAAAGTCTGAACTGTTTCTTTAATTTACAGCATTTGGCCCTGGTTGATTTCTCTTCTGAATAGTTTCCATCCCCATGAAGAGGACCTCTCAAGTACTAGTGGTAAGGGCTACCCTAACCTTGTGTTGTTGATGTGGTTCTCCATCATCAGTGGTGTGCTTAAGGCCAGAGAAAAAGAGGTTTTTGGTGATGAATGATTGATTTTAAATTCAGTATCTCAGAAGTGACTGTGAACTCTACAGTAAG
>NC_045434.1:40211991-40238823 GCF_002776525.5 Piliocolobus tephrosceles
GATTTTAAATTCAGTATCTCAGAAGTGACTGTGAACTCTACAGTAAGTGGGTGGAAGTAGATAATGTTCTCCCAGTTCTTCTGGCATCTTAATCTCATTTAGCATCATTCAAATAGGAGTTCAGAGAGTGTAATACCTTCAGATTCTTTCTGTCTTTCCTTCCTCCTCATTCTTACTATTAAAAAAAAAGCAATTAATGTGAACATTGCTCTGTCAAAGTAATACTTACTCATCATAGAAAATTTAGTACAAATAGAACACACATCTCCCATACAGAGATACCTTTTACTAGTCACAATAGTGTATCTTCTTTGGGCCTTTTTCTTACATGTACACACACACACACACACACACAGGAAATGATTCATATCAAATAAAATTTTGTGCCTGATTTTGAAATTTAGTATTATATTGTTAGCATTTTATTGTGTCATTAGCATTTCGAAAACATGACTTTTACTGGCTTCATAATATTCCATCCTATGGAAGTGCTATAATCTGTTTACGTGCTTTCCGTTGCTTTACAATTCTCCCCATTGTAAATAATGCTGCACTGAACAACCTCTGGCTTGGCTTCTTTCTGACTTTTTTTTTCTATTAAATCCGTGCTCTTCAGGCATTAATTTGCACATAAATCACCTGAATCTTTTTAAAGTACAGTTTATGATTCAGTAGTTTTGAATTAGTGCCCAAGATTCTGCATTTCTTGCAAGCTCTCAGATGATGTCAGTGTTATTCAGTACTTTCAGTAAAAAGAGACAGGTAATCTAAACATTGGGATTGCTGGATCCAAAACTATGAATTTTTAAGACTGCTGATTTTTTAAAAAGCCATTCTCCTTAGCATTGAGTATTAAGTGAGTATTAGGGGAATGTCTGTGTCCCAAAGATAACATGCAGAGTTTTGACAGGTGAGTTATTTTCATCAGGATTACTATAAAGAAGAGCAGAGAACTATAAGCATTATAATTTCTGCATGTTAATTTTTTAAAAAATTTTAGTGAACAGTATTCTACCAAACAACATTTTAATTCAAATGTTTGCAAATTTTGATTTTGACCCTTTAGCGACACCACTTCCAGAGGAGTTTGAATTACAAGGATTCTTGGCATTGAGACCTTCTTTCAGGTAGGTGATAGCTGAAGTACCTTTATCATTGCCAGTAATTGCAGTATTAAAATTAACAGGGAATTGGGCTTGGATGTAGAGGAACCTTTGATCTTCCCAGCTGTATGTTATTTTTGTAACAGCAACTAATAGTGAAAGTTTATTGTGAATTGGATTTGTGTATGTCACGCTTTCAATTCCTGTGTAATAAAAATTAAAATGTAACCTTTCCACCTGTGCCCTTGATCCCATTCCTTCTCACCTCCCTAAGAACCTTGCCCCATCTGTTATCCTCTCCGCATTGTATTTCCAGTGTCTTGTCTTTCTTTAACAACTAATTCCCTTTAGCCTAGTAACATTTAAGTGTGCCCCATTCTTTTAAAAAGATAAAATGAATTTACATCTGCCTATTTTCTACGTTGTCTTATCTTTTCATCATCAAACTTCTTAAAAAGAGTAGTGTGCACTTTGGGAGGTGGAGGCAGGTGTATCATGAGGTCAGGAGATGGAGACCATTCTGGCTAACCTGGTGAAACCCCGTCTCTACTAAAAATACAAAAAAAATTAGCCGGGCATGGTAGCAGGCACCTATAGTCCCAGCTACCCAGGAGGCTGAGGCAGGAGAATCGCTTGAACCTGGGACGCAGAGGTCACAGTGAGCTGAGATTACACCACTGCACTCCAGCCTGGGTGACAGAGCGAGACTCCATCTCAAAAAAGAAGAAAAAGAGTAGTGTGGGCCAACCTGACTGATGCCATTTCAACTCCCAATCATTTTCAGCCTACTGCGGTTTAAACTATCAATGCCTTCTAGATACCAAAATCCAGTGACTATAATCTTTATCCTATTAAATTTTCTTCAGCATTGAGTCCGTTGATTTCCTTCCTTCATGAGAACTTTTTCCTTAGCTCTCTGATAACTATTTTTCCCACCCTTAGCACTCAGTCTTTTTCACTATTTCTTTTCAACTACATGTCTCTGAATGTTGTTGTTTTCCAGGATTATTTTCTTACCCTTTCCTTCCCACTTTCTACATTCACCCTGTTGATCAAATCCATCCCTGTGTCTCTTGAATGGTATGTCCCAAATTTTCAGCTCTGACTTCTCTTGAAGTTTGGATGCATATTCTAACAATCTAACCTCCCTTATGCATTTTAAACTTTAACATGACCAAAAATTGAGCTTATATTTTCCAATTTGGTCAGCCAAAAAGCAATCTTCTTTTTGTATTTTCAGTCTGTGCCTGTGGCATTACCCATCTATATGACCAAGCTAAAACTCTGAAAAATCCTTGTTTCCATTTGTCTTTCTCACCAAGCCTTTATAATTCTGTGTCTGAAATGCTTGCTAGGTTCAACTCTTTCCACTTATTTCCCCATACACAGTTCAGGCTTTTATCACCAGTTTACCTGAAGTATAAAAACCTCCCTAGTATAGTTCTTCTCCTCCTATAGTCTGTTTCTACACTGCCTCTACAATTACAGCTTTTAAGTATGGAAATAGTAATGTCGCATGACTAATATTTTTTTTATTTTTTATTTTTTATTATACTTTAAGTTCTAGGGTACATGTGCACAACGTGCAGGTTTGTTACATATGTATACATGTGCCATGTTAGTGTGCTGCACCCATTAACTCGTCATTTACATTAGGTATATCTCCTAATGCTATCCTTCCCCCCCTCGCCCCTCCCCACAATAGGCCCTGGTGTGTGATGATCCCCTTCCTGTGTCCAAGTGATCTCATTGTTCAATTCCCACCTATGAGTGAGAACATGCAGTATTTGGTGTTCTGTTCTTGCGATAATTTGCTGAGAATGATGGTTTCCAGCTGCATCCATGTCCCTACAAAGGACGCAAACTCATCCTTTTTTGTGGCTGGCTGCATAGTATTCCATGGTGTATATGTGCCACATTTTCTTAATCCAGTCTGTCACTGATGGACATTTGGGTTGATTCCAAGTCTTTGCTATTGTGAATAGTGCCGCATGTGTCTTTAGAGCAGCGTGACTTATAATCCTTTGGGTATATCCCCAGTAATGGGATGGCTGGGTCAAATGGTATTTCTAGTTGTAGATCCTTGAGGAATCGCCACACTGTTTTCCACAATGGTTGAACTAGTTTACAGTCCCACCAACAGTGTAAAAGTGTTCCTATTTCTCCACATCCTCTCCAGCACTGTTGTTTCCTGATTTTTTAATGATTGCCATTCTAACTGGTGTGAAATGGTATCTCATTGTGGTTTTGATTTGCATTTCTCTGGTGACGAGTGATGATGAGCATTTTTTCATGTGTCTGTTGAATGTTGGCTGTATGAATGTCTTCTTTTGAGAAGTGTCTGTTCATATCCTTTACCCGCTTTTTCATGGGGTTGTTTTCTTCTTGTAAATTTGATTCAGTTCTAGATATTAGCCCTTTGTCAGATGAGTAGATTGCAAAAATTTTCTCCCATTCTGTAGGTTACCTGTTCACTCTGATGGTAGTTTCGTTTGCTGTGCAGAAGCCCTTTAGTTTAATTAGATCCCATTGGTCAATTTTGACTTTTGTTGCCATTGCTTTTGGTGTTTTAGACATGAAGTCCTTGCCCATGCCTGTGTCCTGAATGGTATCACCTAGGTTTTCTTCTAGGGTTTTTATGGTTTTAGGTCTAACATTTAAGTCTCTAATCCATCTTGAATTAATTTTCGTATAAGGAGTAAGGAAAGGATCCAGTTTCAGCTTTCTACTTATGGCTAGCCAATTTTCCCAGCACCATTTATTAAATAGGGAATCCTTTCCCCATTTCTTGTTTTTGTCAGGTTTGTCAAAGATCAGATGGCTGTAGATGTGTGGTATTATTTCTGAGGGTTCTGTTCTGTTCCTTTGGTCTATATCTCTGTTTTGGTTACTGTAGCCTTGTAGCATAATTTGAAGTCAGGTAGTGTGATGCCTCCAACTTTGTTCTTTTGGCTTAGGATTTTCTTGGCAGTGCGGGGTCTTTTTTGGTTCCATATGAACTTTAAAGCAGTTTTTTCCAGTTCTGTGAAAAAAGTCATTGGTAGCTTAATGAGGATGGCATTGAATCTATAAATTACCTTGGGCAGTATGGCCATTTTCACAATATTGATTCTTCCTATCCATGAGCATGGTATGTTCTTCCATTTGTTTGTGTCCTAAAAACTTTTATTTCACTGAGCAGTGGTTTGTAATTCTCCTTGAAGAGGTCCTTTACATCCCTTGTAAGTTGGATTCCTAGGTATTTTATTCTCTTTGAAGCTATTGTGAATGGGAGTTCATTCATGATTTGGCTCTCTGTTTGTCTGTTACTGATGTATAAGAATGCTTGTGATTTTTGCACATGGATTTTGTATCCTGAGACTTTGCTAAAGTTGCTTATCAGCTTAAGAAGATGTTAGGCTGAGTTGATGGGGTTTTCTAAATATACAATCATGTCATCTGCAAACAGAGACAATTTGACTTCTTCTTTTCCTAACTGAATACTTTTTATTTCTTTCTCTTGCCTGATTGCCCTGGCCAGAACTTCCAACACTATGTTGAATAGGAGTGGTGAGAGAGGGCATCCTTGTCTTGTGCCAGTTTTCAAAGGGAATGCTTTCAGTTTTTGCCCATTTAGTATGATATTGGCTGTGGGTTTGTCACAAATAACTCTTATTATTTTGAGATATGTTCCATCAATACCGAATTTATTGAGAGTATTTAGCGTGAAGGGCTGTTGAATTTTGTCACAGGCCTTTTCTGCATCTATTGAGATAATCATGTGGTTTTTGTCTTTGGTTCTGTTTATATGCTGGATTACGTTTATTGATTTGCATATGTTGAACCAGCCTTGCATCCCAGGGATGAAGCCCACTTGATCATGGTGCATAAGCTTTTTGATGTGCTGCTGGATTCGATTTGCCAGTATTTTATTGAGGAATTTTGCATCGATGTTCATCAGGGATATTGGTCTAAAATTCTCTTTATCTCTGTCAGGCTTTGGTATCAGGATGATGTTGGCCTCGTAAAATGAGTTAGGGAGGATTCCCTCTTTTTCTGTTGATTGAAATAGTTTTAGAAGGAATGGTACCAGCTCCTCCTCATACCTCTGGTAGAATTCGGCTGTGAATTCATCTGGTCCTGGACTTTTTTTGGTTGTTAGGCTATTAATTATTGCCTCAATTTCAGAGCCTGCTGTTGGTCTATTCAGGGATTCAACTTCTTGCTGGTTTAGTCTTGGGAGAGTGTAAGGAAATTATCCATTTCTTCTAGGTTTTCTAGTTTATTTGCGTAGAGGTGTTTATAGTATTTTCTGATGGTAGTTTGTATTTCTGTGGGGTCGGTGGTGATATCCCCTTTATCATTTTTTATTGTATCTATTTGATTCTTCTCTCTTTTCTTCTTTATTAGTCTTGCTAGCAGTCTATCAATTTTGTTGATCTTTTCAAAAAACCAGCTCCTGGATTCATGGATTTTTTGGAGGGTTTTTTGTGTCTCTATCTCCTTCATTTCTGCTCTGATCTTAGTTATTTCTTGCCTTCTGCTAGCTTTTGAATGTGTTTGCTCTTGCTTCTCTAGTTCTTTTAATTGTGATGTTAGGGTGTCAATTTTAGATCTTTCCTGCTTTCTCTTGTGGGCATTTAGTGCTATAAATTTCCCTCTACACACTGCTTTAAATGTGTCCCAGAGATTCTGGTATGTTGTATCTTTGTTCTCATTGGTTTCAAAGAACATCTTTATTTCTGCCTTCATTTCGTTATGTACCCAGTAGTCATTCAGGAGCAGGTTGTTCAGTTTCCATGTAGTTGAGCGATTTTGATTGAGCTTCTTAGTCCTGAGTTCTAGTTTGATTGCACTGTGGTCTGAGAGACAGTTTGTTACAATTTCTGTTCTTTTACATTTGCTGAGGAGTACTTTACTTCCAACTATGTGATCAGTGTTGGAATAAGTGCGATGTGGTGCTGAGAAGAATGTATATTCTGTTGATTTGGGGCGGAGAGTTCTGTAGATACCTCTTAGGTCCGCTTGGTGCAGAGTTGAGTTCAATTCCTATATATCCTTGTTAACTTTCTGTCTCGTTGATCTGTCTAATGTTGACAGTGGGGTGTTGAAGTCTCCCATTATGATTATATGGGAGTCTTAAGTCTCTTTGTAAGTCTCTAAGGACTTGCTTTATGAATCTGGGTGCTCCTGTATTGGGTGCATATATATTTAGGATAGTTAGCTCTTCCTGATGAATTGATCCCTTTACCAGTATGTAGTGGCCTTCTTTGTCTCTTTTGATCTTTGATGGTTTAAAGTCTGTTTTATCAGAGACTAGGATTGCAACCCCTGCTTTTTTTCTTTTCCATTTGCTTGGTAGATCTTCCTCCATCCCTTTATTTTGAGCCTATATGTGTCTCTGCATGTGAGACGGGTCTTCTGAATACAGCAAACTGATGGGTCTTGACTCTTTATCCAATTTGCCAGTCCGTGTCTTTTAATTGGAGCATTTAGTCCATTTACATTTAAGGTTAATATTGTTATGTGTGAACTTGATCCTGTCATTATGATATTGGCTGGTTATTTTGGTCACTAGTTGATGCAGTTTCTTCCTAGCATTGATGGACTTTACATTTTGACATGTTTTTGCAATGGCTGGTACCTGTTGTTCCTTTCCATGTTTAGTGCTTCCTTCAGGATCTCTTGTAAGGCAGGCCTTGTGGTGACAAAATCTCTAAGCATTTGCTTGTCTGTAAAGGATTTTATTTCTCCTTCACTTATGAAACTTAGTTTGGCTGGATATGAAATTCTGGGTTGAAAATTCTTTTCTTTAAGAATGTTGAATATTGGCCCCCACTCTTTTCTGGCTTGGACAGTTTCTAGCGAGAGATCTGCTGTTAATCTGATGGGCTTCCTTTTGTGGGTAACCCGACCTTTCTCTCTGGCTGCCCTTAACAGTTTTTCCTTCATTTCAACTTTGGTGAATCTGACAGTTATGTGTCTTGGAGTTGCTCTTCTCGAGGAGTATCTTTGTAGTGTTCTCTGTGTTTCCTGAATTTGAATGTTGGCCTGCCTTACTAGGTTGGGGATGTTCTCCTGGATGATATCCTGCAGAGTGTTTTCCAACTTGGTTCCATTTTCCCTGTCACTTTCAGGCACACCAATCAGACATAGATTTGGTCTTTTCACATAATCCCATACTTCTTGCAGGCTTTGTTCATTTCTTTTTACTCTTTTTTCTCTACACTTCTCTTCTCACTTCATTTCATTCCTTTGACCTTCAGTCGCTGATACTCTTTCTTCCAGTTGATCGAATTGGTTAGTGAAGCTTGTGCATTTGTCACGTAGCTCTCGTGTTATGGTTTTCATCTGTATCAGTTCTTTTAAGGTCTTCTCTGCATTGATTATTCTAGTTATCCACTCATCCATTCTTTTTTCAAGGTTTTTAGTTTCTTTGCGCTGGTTACATAGTTCCTCCTTTAGCTCTGAGAAGTTTGATTGACGGAAGTCTTCTTCTCTCAACTCGTCAAAGTCATTCTCCGTCCAGCTTTGTTCTGTTGCTGGTGATGAGCTGTGTTCCTTTGGAGGGGGAGATGCGCTCTGATTTTTTGAATTTCCAGCTTTTCTGCACTGCTTTTTCCCCATCTTTGTGGTTTTATCTGCCTTTGGTCTTTGATGATGGTGACGTACTGATGGGGTTTTGGTGTGGGTGTCCTTTCTGTTTGTTAGTTTTCCTTCCAACAGTCAGGACCCTCAGCTGTAGGTCTGTTGGAGTTTGCTTGAGGTCCAGTCCAGACCCTGTTTGCCTGAATATCAGCAGCGGAGGCTGCAGAAGATAGAATATTGCTGAACAGCAAGTGTTGTTGTCTGATTCTTGTTCTGGAAGCTTCATCTCAGGGGTGTACCCAGCTGTGTGAGGTATGAGGTGTCGATCTGCACCTAGTTGAGGATGTCTCCCACTTAGGCTACTCAGGGGTCAGGGACCCACTTGATCAGGCAGTCTGTCCGTTCTCAGATCTCAGCCTCGGTGCTGGGAGATCCACTGCTCTCTTGAAAGCTGTCAGACAGGGGCGTTTACCTCTGCCGAGGTTTCTGCTGCTTTTTGTTTAGCTATGACCTGTCCCCAGAGGAGGAGTCTACAGAGGTAAGTCGGCTTCCTTGAGCTGTGGTGGGCTCCACCCAATTTGAGCTTCCAGGCGCCTTTGTTTACCTACTTAAGCCCCAGCAATGGCGGGCACCCCTACCCCAGCCTCACTGCCGCCTTGCAGTTAGACCTCAGACTGCTGTGCTAGCAATGAGGGATGCTCCATGGGCATGGGACCCTCCGGGCCAGGTGTGGGATATAATCTCTGGTGTGCCGTTTGCTAAGACCCTTGGTAAAGCGCAGTATTAGGGTGGGAATTACCCGATTTTCCAGGTGTTGTGTGTCTCACTTTCCTTTGGCTAGGAAAAGGAATTCCCTTCCCCCTTGTGCTTCCCAGGTGAGGCGATGCCTCACCCTGCTTCAGCTCTCGCTGGTCGGGCTGCACCCGCGGACCAGTGCCAACTCTCCAACATGCTGCAGTTAGATGAACCCGGTACCTCAGTTGAAAATGCAGAAATCACCCGTCTTCTGTGTCGCTCACACTGGGAGCTGGAGGCTGGAGTTCTTCCTATTCGGCCATCTTGGGCGTGCCCCCACCCCACACTCTGACTGATATTTTTATTTACCCATTCCCGATTGCTCCACTGTCTCTTTTAGCTTACTCAAGTTCCAGCACTATCCAGCTCTTAGTTGTTCAGCCTTATTTTCTGCCACTTCCCCCAATATTTATAAACTCTGTACACTATGTGCTATACTTGAATAAGCTCCCTGTTTTTATTCCTCCACACCTTTGTTCACGTTGTGCTTAGAACATTTCCTTCTCCTCTACTGCCCTTCCATCACCAGCCTGGTAAGCACTTAGCCATACCTGTCAAGGTCCAGCTCAGCTATCATTCTAGGAAACCTTTCAGAGCTTCTCAGAAGGAACTCATCCTCCTTTTACTGTATTCACTTACTCTTTGCATAGTTCTTATTATGATGCTTATCAGATTGAATCATAATTATTTATTCCCAAAGGTAGGGACTCTTATTTATCTTTGTGTCTAGCCTTGTGCCTGGCAATTCTTAAATCTTCTTTAAAAAAAAAAGTTTAATGAGAAATCTGAAAAAGCTTTATTTTCTCAGGTTGGTTTACCCTTCTGATATCAGTGAGTTACTCTATATGCTTTATGATATTTATACATTTTTCTGATTTAGAAGGGCCTGCTGTAAAGTGGATAGATTAATATTATTTATTGGAATAGGTACCTCAGAGACTCTTAGCATTGCCGTGGTCATTTCAAGCAAATTACTTAGCATGCAAGATAAGTGTTTATAAACTTTATTCTTAAAATGATGAAAGAATCTTTTCTAATACAAAGTTGTGGTTTATTTAAGCTCCCCAACTAGAAAGTGAAATGTGAGTAAAAATACTACATTAATGTAATGAATTTGTATATTTTCTTTTCTGCTTTATTTCATAGTTTGTAAAAATCTCTGGGAGTATAAATTCTAATAAGTGCAGTTGATTACCTCAAGTAGCTCACCTATATGGAAAATAATCTGAAGCCATTACAGTTAATCAGGTGAACTTGGTTGCCTGGAAAATATCTTTAGCAATTTAATATTCTCATAACTTGTTTGTGTCAATTTTAGGAACTTGGATTTTTCCAAAGGTCACCAGGGTATTACAGGAGACAAAGAAGGCCAGCAACGCCGATTACGACAGCAGCGCTTGATTGCTATAGGCAAATGGATTGCTGATAATCAGCCAAGGTATGTCCATGGATCTTCTGGTCTGCCCCTTTTTAACCATCTTTTTAGATAAACACACACACACATACATCTCACAAGTTACGTATTTTAGACTTTGGTATAAATATTGTCGATCGTGAACTCTTAAGTTGACATATTGGTAGCACAACATCTAATTATAACCCTAGTGAATAAGTATATCTTTATTTAGAATCTCTGTTCTCCTTATTGTGTATTATAGAGAACTTGGTTGTCTTTTTTGTTTATCATGAGTTTCTGCTCTAATTTATAAATATGTCTGTAAATCTATAACTGAATTGTATTTCCACAGTCATGGTAATTTGTATTGGCCTGGGCATGGTAGTCAGTTTCAGGCAGGACAGACTAAGATGGTGCCAGTGGCCAGTTCAGTACAAAGCAGACGTGGTCGTTATTGTAGGGGAAGGAACACAGGTTTTGTCATTCGATTGGTTTGAGTCCCATTTCTAGTTCCGCAGCTTCTCAAGTGGGTGTCCTTGGGATCTCCCCAGTAGATTATAAGCTTTCGAAAGTCAGTAACTGCATATTCAATTTTGTATTCAGGTTTCTGTCATACAGTAGGTACTTAAATGCTTGCATGTTTGAATGAACTTACCACCTCCGAGCTTCAATTTTCACATCTATAAAATAGGAATTATATATAGCTACCTTATAAGACATATCAAGGGCCCTAGACTAGTGTCTTGCACTTGAAGCATGATCAGAAAATGTAAGTTCTAGCAAACGTTGAAAGAGCAGAGGGAGGGATACGTTGTGATGATGTTAAGTGTGATAATGAGAACCTCAGTTTCTACATAACTACTTTTTGTGTTACCTGAATCCACATTGTTATATCCGGCTGTTTCCGTGGTTATTAGTGCTAGGAATATATTGACTTGGATCCACACACAATTCAGTTGTTATTTTTTAAGTTAATGTTTTTCATATATGGATTTATTTTTGCTTTTTTAGGCTGATTCAGTGTGAAAATGAGGTAGGGAAATTGTTGTTTATCACAGAAATCCCAGAATTAATACTGGAAGACCCCAGTGAAGCCAAAGAGAACCTCATTCTGCAAGAAACATCTGTGATAGAGTCGCTGGCTGCAGATGGGAGCCCAGGGCTAAAATCAGTGCTATCTACAAGCCGAAATTTAAGCAACAACTGTGACACAGGAGAGAAGCCAGTGGTTACCTTCAAAGAAAACATTAAGCCACGAGAAGTGAACAGAGACCAAGGAAGAAGTTTTCCTCCCAAAGAGGTGAGAAGGGACTATAGCAAAGGAATAACTGTAACTAAGAATGATGGAAAGAAGGACAACAACAAGAGGAAAACTGAAACCAAGAAATGCACCTTAGAAAAGTTACAGGAAACAGGAAAGCAGAATGTGGCAGTGCAGGTAAGCTGTATTTGAACTATAAAGCAGGTAGAGGAAGGCTCACAAAAAAGGCAAGATTTTTCATTTTGTTCTAAAGCCATGAGAATTGGCTGTCCTGGAAGTTTAAATGCATTATTTAAATGCATAGTAAGGTAATATAAAGAGCTGTGATAGATGGTCATTTTATCAATTCTTGGGAATTGTGAGTGAAAAAAAAAAATCTCAACCTGATTTGACACTTTTGTCAATCCTCTCCAGTTTAAGCAGTTTGAAAGGATTAGTTGCAGAGTCGTCAGTTTCACACAGGATTATATTTTATTTGGAAGATAATAACTACCATTTGTCAAAGCTGTAGTGGAGATTTGGGGTCTTCTGTAGATCCACTAGAACCAAAAGTATATTAAGGCTTATGTGGGGTTTTTTTTTTTTTTTTTAAGATTCACCGTAATATATATACACACGTATATATGTATTTTCTTCTTGGAAAAATATGAGGCGTTTTTTCTTGACAGTTATACTTGTCCCAGCTAGTGATATTAATATCACTTTAATCTTATCCTGGATCCTGGGAATTTATAAAGGAAGAACCCAGGTTTCATGCTGGGAAAAGATAAGCAATGCTCAGTTACTTGTGACTTTCTTTTTATTAAAATATTTTTCCAAATAGATAAGATGATTTCATATAAACAGAAAAGGGCCTTTTTTCTGTGATGGTTTTATTGAGACTATTAATGTTTGAATAAATACTTAAGTGGCCATGTGAATTGTTAACACATTTTAGCAAATGTATGTGTTTGCATGAGAAAGTTTACATCGTTGAAGGCTGCTTACAAATAAATAGTACCTTTGATGTATTTCTCTAATTTTTTTTGAGAAAGAAAAATAAGAAAATAATAGTTCCATTTTAAGATTATATCAGGGAGAGAAACAAAAGACAAGGTAGAAATTAAGACATGGGGGAGAGAGAGAGAGATGCTAGGGAAAGGCAAGGGAAAAAAAATGAACTAGAAAGCCAAAGGATCAGAGTTTTAGGGATAATGAGTTCAGCATTTTCTGCTTACCCTGCCTCCATTCTCTAACTGCTCCCAATAAGGTCCGACTGAAAATAGAATCTCCTTTTTTGGTTTCTCATCCATCTCAAATCAGCCATAAATGATTAAAGAAAGAAAGAGTCAACATATCACCACACTCTGTACCTCGTCCTGAGTTTTCTATAAATGCTAATAGTTTTCCCTGATTTTGCTCAACTTTGAGCGGTGCATATGACATCTACTCTCTGGCTCCATCTATAGGATCTCAGGGCCTGTTCCTTACTGCTGAAAATAATCCTTATTTATTCTGAAGGGTGGTAAAGTTGCAGGGTGGAAGGTGGATGCCTGACCGTACACATATGGCTACCCAGATGAAATTAAACTGAGGGCCAAAATAACTCACCTATGGGTTAACGGTCATTATCAGTTCATAATTCATGTATGCTGTTTAATGAATTAGAGTATAGAGAACTGGGCCCCAGAACAAGCAACTTAAAGTCATAGACAAGTTTTTTTCAGCCTGTTAGCATCAGGCATCTCATTTGTAAAACAAATGGACTCTAAGGTCCTTTACATATTTGGATTTTTGTGATCATGGGAAAGCAAAATAATTAGTAAAACTAAGATAGTAAAATTATCTTTTATTGGCTATTAAATAATTTGCTTTGATATTCCATTTTTAACTTAGGTGAATTTAAATATCTTCAGCATGTCCTTTTTGATCTAATGAGGTTTTAAATACTTTCTTAAGAGTAGGGTCTTTTTTCTGACACATTTGAGTTTCAGTTTATTATAGTTTTGCTTCTCTTGGTCACAGGTAAAATCCCAGACAGAACTAAGAAAGACTCCAGTGTCTGAAGCCAGAAAAACACCTGTAACTCAAACCCCAACTCAAGCAAGTAACTCCCAGTTCATCCCCATTCATCACCCTGGAGCCTTCCCTCCTCTTCCCAGCAGGCCAGGTAAATATGTTTTATAATTTCTTCTACTTAATCTTTTCTGTGCAAGAATTTCTGTTCACTCACTGAGAAATGTGTATTCTGTTGGAGTAATGTTACTAACCCAAAGAAAGTTCTATTTTCCCTAATGCTTACAAAATTATTTTTGAAATGTTTCTGTATAGTGTACATGCAAGTGCATGTTTGTTATTATGAAGGAAATCCTATCACTGAACACAGAAGCTACTTACAGAACACTGATTACTTCAGTGGATAGAGGAAAAGTGTCAATAGTCTATTTTTAATTCTTCAAATCAAGTTAAAGATTGACAACATGACTGATCTCTTTTATGATGTGTTAGAGGACTCCCTTTACTTATCTGTTTTAAAAAAAAAATGAATTTTTTGCTGTTTCTTTAGAACTAAACCTGTGTTCTTCTGTTTTGAAGGGTTTCCACCACCAACATATGTTATCCCCCCTCCTGTGGCATTTTCTATGGGCTCAGGTTACACCTTCCCAGCTGGTGTTTCTGTCCCAGGAACCTTTCTTCAGCCTACAGCTCACTCTCCAGCAGGAAACCAGGTGCAAGCTGGGAAACAGTCCCACATTCCTTACAGCCAGCAACGGCCCTCTGGACCAGGGCCAATGAACCAGGGACCTCAACAATCACAGCCACCTTCCCAGCAACCCCTTACATCTTTACCAGCTCAGCCAACAGCACAGTCTACAAGCCAGTTGCAGGTTCAAGCTCTAACTCAGCAACAACAGTCCCCTACAAAAGCTGTGCCGGCTTTGGGGAAAAGCCCGCCTCACCACTCTGGATTCCAGCAGGTAAGTTACAGTTGTGTGTACTGTCCAGCAGAATGAAATAAAGGGAAATGCTGAAAGATTCATGTTAGAAATGCTGATTAAACTTTGACATACTTTTTGTTTAGATTTGTAGTGATTATGAGAAGGCAAAAGTATTGTCTCTACTGTTTATGAAAGTTCAAATGTTTTCCTTACTTTTGTAAAGCATATAATACTAGATCTTAACTACCATTCTTGGCTGCTACAAAGTGTCTATTTTATTGAAAATGGATTTTCTGCAAATAATTCTATAGGAACATAAACTACTAGGGAAATAGAATCCGTGGTACTAAGACAGATGTGACACCAATCTTAAATGTTATCATTTGAAGCACAGCACTTGAAGCAGAAAGGCGAAACAAACACTCTTATGCAAATATATTCATTCATTCATTAACCCTCTTAAATAGTTGAATTAAAAGACAATATGAGTGTGGTGCCCGTAATCTGTTCCCAAAAAACTCTGTGTATTGAAAAGCCCAAATGGTAAAGGAAACTGCTGCCTTGCCTAGAGTTTTGTTGGTTGGAAAACACCTCAAGTTCATTCTGTGATTCTTTAGCATTCATTATAAGTAATATTGCATTTTATCCTCACCTTGATGACAGGCATCTCTTTTTTAGTATCAACAGGCAGATGCCTCCAAACAGCTGTGGAATCCCCCTCAGGTTCAAGGCCCATTAGGGAAAATTATGCCTGTGAAACAGCCCTACTACCTTCAGACCCAAGACCCCATAAAACTGTTTGAGCCGTCATTGCAACCTCCTGTAATGCAGCAGCAGCCTCTAGAAAAAAAAATGAAGCCTTTTCCCATGGAGCCATATAACCATAATCCCTCAGAAGTCAAGGTCCCAGAATTCTACTGGGATTCTTCCTACAGCGTGGCTGATAACAGATCTGTAATGGCACAGCAAGCAAATATAGACCGCAGGGGCAAACGGTCACCAGGAGTCTTCCGTCCAGAGCAGGATCCTGTACCCAGGATGCCATTTGAGGTGTGTGTTCTTTCCTATCACCGGGCATTTTGGAGATAGGTTTGGGGTTGACTATCTTTTGAATATCTCAAATGGATCTTATAAAGAGGCCACTCTTATTCTTTAGTACCATAGAATGCCACCGAGTATTGGTGTAGCTCTTGGTTTCCTCCTCAGAGTTGCACAGTATGTTTTAGTTTGGAAGCTGAAGAATTCTGTAACTGATTCAGAACTCTAATGGTCTGGCAAAGAAACCAGGTACAGAAGTCTCTAAAACAGCATGTTAGAGAATTCTGAGACAAAGCACTCCTCTCAGTTGGGCTAAATCATCTAAGTTTAAAAATAGGTTTACTGATACTTAAATAAATTGCTCTCTGAGAGGAACAAAGTTAACCAGTTATCTTGGACAGTGGAGGTCCCTTTCTTTGCCTTTTTTATTCATGAGAAGCAGGTGAATGTTAGTAACTTTTTAAAAGATCTGTTTCTTTCTTTCTTAGCACAAGAGATGCTAATTATTTTGCTCCATAGCATTGTTTTACTTAACTAGCCACGTTCACCTTTTGAGTTCTGCTCTGTCAGTATTTTTGTTTTTCTATTGTCTTGAACTTTCTCCAATATTGTCCTTGTGTTGCTTTGCCTTTGCATTTCAGAGCCTTTTTTCTCTTTTCCTAATACCATCTCTCTCACTATCCCCTTGACTTTAGTTATCTTCTTCCACCTAATCATACTACTATTCCTTTATGCTTTTGTTATCCCTTATTGCATCTCACTGTGATCCTTTCTGTCACTAGGACCCCAAGAGCTCCCCTCTGCTTCCTCCGGACCTGTTAAAGAGTCTGGCTGCCTTGGAGGAAGAGGAAGAGCTGATTTTTTCTAACCCTCCTGATCTTTACCCGGCTCTGCTGGGGCCTCTCGCCTCTCTTCCTGGACGAAGCCTTTTTGTATGTATTTGACATAATTCTGCTTCTTGCTCTAACTCCCAGCTGCCTTTCTGAGATATTGTAGTACACAGATTAGGTGATTTCTTGTCTTCCTGGGGCTGTCCTTTTCAGAACTGTAAAACATATTTTCTAATTCCCTAAACCAACCTTAAGATGGTAGTAGGATATAACAAAGCATTTCTGACTTTATATTTCTCCCAAATCATAGAGACATACCTTGGTTTTATGTGTTATCCAGAAAACATTCTGCAGAGCTGGTAACACACAGGGTGTGATGGGGACAAATTAACTCACTTTGCAGGTGACACTTCCATCTGGACCCAGAAATTTTAAGTGTCATTTAATCTTGCTTAGGAACAGTGAGATTTGTTTCTCATATGTAGCCAAAATATGAAAGGAAATATGTTCTCGATTTTTTTTTTTTAACTGACATTATTGAATAGTATATGGCTCTTTTTTGTTTGGTTAACTAAATGCAGAAGGAGCCCTGATCTAAATTCAAAGTTGGATTCATAAACAGAATGAGTGAAAATGAAGAGGATTCTACTTATAAACATTGTCAGAATGTCATAAATGAGTAAATATCAAAATAAATAACTAGAATCACATAAAATAAAATCTGAGAACATCATGCATTTCAAAGAACATCATTCTGTGTGCTTGTCAGTGTTCATATTATATTTTACTGTGAGTGGGGAGTATAAAAGATGGAAAGAAAGATGGATGCTATGAGGCTTTTCCCCCTCTATTGCAACTTAATAAAACATTAAAAGATAGTGAATTTTACTTTCTTGCTTTCTCATAAACACGGGGCAAGCACACATTCGTAAAATTAAAATACATTAATTTTAGTGTCAAGAGAAATAAAACCTTAACAGCTTTCATGACATTGCTGCCATCCCTGGCACTTGAAGTTCCGTTAAGAATTTGCCTGGGGGTAGCAGTAGGGACCCCATACCAAGTTATGAAATAAGAGCAATAAAAGACCCCCTGGAGACTTCAGTGGTAGTAGTGCCATGACTGAGTGCACAGGGATTGTGGAAGCCCAGCTGCTATACTGTTGCCTCTACGTGTTTGCCTTTCTTGCTGCTTTTATGCTGGAGTGGCTTGAAGGACTGAGAGTAGTGCTTCTGTGTCTACTTGTTTCCTAATCCCTTAGTTCTTGTTTCGTTAGTGTTCCTTTCATTGGAAATGGAGCTGATGGTAGAACAAGTGGGAGTATCTTCAGGGGTTTTGGGTTTTTTTGTGTGTTTTTTGTTTTTTTGTGTTTAAAAAAGAATAAAAAATCCTTGACTATAACCCTTCCTATATTTAACATTAGTGATACAACGTATGTCAAAGTGCTTCTCTTGTCATAGGTATTTATTAATGTTTTGTTAGCCAGCTATTCAGTGACAGCATTAGAGATTCAGCTTTGTTTCTCCTAATAACTTTGCTAGGGCCATTAATAAATGTAAACTTGACTTTTAGCAACTATTTTACTATATACTGCAAATAGAGCTGCTTAAGAAGCGTATTAACAAAGACATTTGTCAAATATTTGAAAGGCTTTTTAAAAGTCACTAATGTTAATGTTTTAAAAATTGTGGGGTGGAGAGGAACAGTGTTGGAACAGTTCAGCATTTTGTTTTGAGATTATTTTAAGTGCAACTGTTGACAGGGGGATTCCTGAGGTCCACGCCTCATAAACACTCAGAGTGCTGTTTACCAGGGTCGCTGGTCCCTGCCAGAATAGAATCTCTGACTAGATTTGATCTAAAAGGAGGATTCTACTCACCTGTGGCAACTGGCACTTAGGCAGTGTCTTGGTATTAACAGATTTGAATTCACGCCTTCTGAGCCTCAAATTGTACTCAGTGGGCGAATACAGGCATGCTTTTGCTTTGGTTCCATACCATAGTATGGTAAGATTAATATTAAGAAAATGGAAGGTATAACTTAATTACCTTTTTTTCTGGGACTGTGAAGAAATCCTTATTGGAGAAGCCCTCAGAGCTCATGTCACATTCATCCTCTTTCCTGTCCCTCACCGGATTCTCTCTCAATCAGGTAGGTGAACAGTGAAGAATCCTGCTGTGTGCTTTTAGTGTCAGCTGATCAGTGTCTTTCTCATACTGTTTCAATGTGTCTGTTTTTTCTTTATTTTCCATATATTAGTGTATTCCAGATATTTGATGTTATCCCCATTGTCTCTGATTGAGGCATAATAGTGACTTGTACATCATGAGTTAAAACCCTTTAACTTCTCATTAATATTGAAACCCTTAGGGCTCTGTTGTTGAGCCAAATTATTCACATTTTCAACCTGGATAATTTACATAGAGCAAATTTAAGGGTGAGAGAAAGCAAAAAGGAAAATTAATTTGACTGGAAATTGAAACAGAAAGAAATAAAAGCCTTCAAAATTTCTCTTCCTAAGAAAAGCTTAAGGTGTACCCAGCATCCATGAATGAGCCATTGGATTTTCTCAAATCTCTTTCCTTGGAGTGAATTTATAACTTCACCGTCATGTCTTTCAGGAAAGATACCCAAATAATAGTATGTTCAATGAGGTATATGGGAAAAACCTGACATCCAGCTCCAAAGCAGAACTCAATCCCTCAATGGCCCCCCAGGAAACATCTCTGTATTCCCTTTTTGAAGGGACTCCGTGGTCTCCATCACTTCCTGCCAGTTCAGGTATTAACTACTCTTTAAATTACAGACCTTGCATTTCCTGTACACTCAGTTTGATTAAGGGATAGTGAGATTCTGTAATTGTAAATATATCAGTTGTTGGGTTTTTTATTTTTTTGTTTCTTTGTTTTTGTAACTTCTGAAAGGAAATAGAAAAAACCAGTTTATGTATTAAATGCTACTGACAAAGCTTTTTACATCCTCAGTAGCCAGCAGAGATGTAAGGGAGAAAATAGAAGTTCTGTCTTAGGTTCCCAGCTGTTTTTTAGTTTTATTTGTAGGTGTTCATTTTTTGCAGAAAAATTGCACTCTTTTTTTCTTTTTTTCTTTTTTTTTTTTTTGAGACAGCATCTTGCTGTGTTGCCCATTCTAGACTCAAACTCCTGGGCTCAAGCAGTCCTTCCATCTCAGCCTCCCAAGTAGCTGGGACTACAGGTGCATACCACTGTGCCCAGCTCCACACTTTTTAAAATTGAGATTTTTAACTTATAATAGAATCTGACTAAATAGTAATTCTTAAGGTTAGCAAATTCTTTCTGATACGTAAGACCAATAAATATGTATCTGAAATAGTCGTGCCAGAATAGTGCATTCATTCAGTTGACAAAAATTGCCTACTGTTTTGTTTTGCTTTTTTAAGGCGAAGAATATGCCTTAGATATGTGTGGCAGGGCAAATTAGTGCATCTAGCAGATCTCTTTGGAGCCTTTAGTTTCCCTTTCCTTCAAAGCCCTGTGGTTATTGTTAGAATTTTAGTGATCAGATCTATAGGAACCTGTAGTTCTTTGTATGTTTATGAAACAATGATTTACTATATCCTATGTTACTATTATTTAATAGATCATTCAACACCAGCCAGCCAGTCTCCTCATTCCTCTAACCCAAGCAGCCTGCCCAGTTCTCCTCCAACACACAACCATAATTCTGTTCCATTCTCCAATTTTGGACCCATTGGGACTCCAGATAACAGGGATAGAAGGACTGCAGACCGGTGGAAAACTGATAAGCCAGGTGAGATCTACATTTCATTGTCAAGCAAAACTGAAAGAATTTACTCTAGCCTTCCCTGGGGTCTGGCAATTGGTAGTGATAGAACATCTTCTTGAATTTTTCTTATCTCTTTTCATCCCTTAGCCATGGGTGGGTTTGGCATTGATTATCTCTCAGCGACGTCATCCTCTGAGAGCAGTTGGCATCAGGCCAGCACTCCGAGTGCCACCTGGACAGGCCATGGCCCCTCCGTGGAGGATTCCTCTGCTGTCCTCATGGAAAGCCTAAAGGTGAGTAGATTTCAGGAACAAGAACCGCAAGATTATTACAGCAAAGATGTTTCTGCTTTCATTCACATAAATAGCCAGACTTCTCAGGCCCTTGCAGTTGACTGATACATAGCACATGTATAGCAAAGTTCTAGAAACATGGTCTGCCTTACAGGATTCTTGAGTGATAATTTTTAATTTCTGAATTCACTAGTGGTAAAACAGTATCTTCAGGAGGACAAAAACAAAGGTTTTAGTTTCGTTCTAAGGTTAAGGAAATTCTGATTCATTTTGGAATGTTTGATTTAAGCCTTTTCTGACAAAATAAGAGTATCTAATTTTAGAAATGTTTTATTTGCCTAAAACTTTTATAGTAAATGCCCACATACAGCCGAGTTTCAGTAAAAAGACTTGACCTAAAATGTGATTTCACTTCTTGTTTAAAACAGTCTTAATGGAAACTAACTAGCTTTAAGAATCTTACAATGACTTTTTCTGATAGCTGGATTTTTGTGGGGTGTGGGGTTTGGTTTTGGGGCCATATGTATGCCTTTATATTTGGCTGGGATTGAAAAACAAATCCCTTTCAGACAACTGGGCATTTGACCTCTGCTGACAAGATCTGGACTGTTTTTCAGTCTATCTGGTCCAGTTCCATGATGCATCCTGGACCTTCCGCTCTGGAGCAGCTGTTAATGCAGCAGAAGCAGAAACAGCAACGGGGACAAGGCACCATGAACCCTCCACACTGAGGCCAGAGTGGCAACTTGGGAATGAAGGCTCCATAAACCATGGCATGTTGGGTTTGCAGGACTGGCCCACACAGTCCCCTGCAGGTGGCAGCCCTCTTTTCTGTTTCTTGCTGTCAAGAGGGTGTAAGTATTCCACCAGCCCGCTGAGTGTGCACGAAATGTTCGCAGTGCAACAAAAAGAAAAATCCATCAGGAACTCTCCGTCCCCCCGGGGCCTTCCGGAGGGAGAGAGAGAGGAACTGCTGTTTATCTCACTCAGTTACTTGGTGTCACCGCCTCTCACCTTCTCCATCGTGCATGTCCCCAGCCACATGGGAAGTGAAAGCTGAGAAGGGAAGGCAGATGGGAGAAGCCAATGGGAACTTCTCAGTCCTTTTTCCCTCTTTGGGGAATAAAATAGGAATCCATTAATGATCGCTTTGCTGACTGAGAATGTAGTTGAAATTATTCTTAAACATCTTTTATTATTATTACTCTCAGTAGTAAAATATCACACTGAATTCTTCCATACACAGGTGTGCTTCTAGTCAGTGTGTAGCAAGGAAAGCCCCGTTCACTGCTCCTGTGAGAGGTTGGTGGTGACAGGATGGGGAACCGACCTCTTCAGCCAGTGGAAATGTTCCCTAAGGGAGAGTTCAAGGTCTCTCAGAAGGCTCTGGTAGGCCCTCCTCTGGCCAGGAGACTCCAGCAGGAAATGCCCTTCACTCTGTAGGTGCTCGAGCCCCAATCGAGGATGCAGTGTGGGTGGTGGTGCTGGACTGGACTAGCAGGTGACTGCTGTAGGATTTCAAATTACGTTTTTGATTCCTGTACATTTTACAGTCGCACAGCAAGCAGTCTCGCAGAAGGCAGGCTAGTCCATTCACAGCCTGGAACATTCTAATAGGTAGAAGCTTTCAGTGTGGTTATTTTTTGTTTGGTTGGTTTTTGTGCCCCCATTCTACTTCCCACCCTCCTGCCCCACCTCCATCCCTTTTTTACCCAATGCTGTATGCTAGTAATTGTTTTTATTCCTAATGTGTACAACATCACATCTCCCCAAGAAGCAACAGCATGGGGTCCAGCAGCTGGGGCCCAAAAGACAGTCTGAAGAGGAAGGATGCGGCAGTATCTGCATAGCCCACAGAGGGCCCAGGCCCCTGCCCAGCTGCAGTCTCCCAGCCTCCACTTTCAGAGTGAAATTCAAGGCAACATGGGACATGTGCACGTCACGCACAGAAGAAAACACAACGTCGTCCATTTTGGAAAAGGCGAAAGAAAGGAAAATAAACTCTTATTTGATATTTATTAGGAGGAAAGAGGACTGAAAAAGTACTTGCGTAGAAACAGAAGGACAGCATTTCTGTTAGGCATTTCCTGGAAAAGTAATATTTTAAGGGGAAATTATGAGAACAATCTAAATGTTCAATTGCTGTGCTAGTGGTAGGGTTTATTTTCTGGGAAGTCTCTTGTTTGTCTGTGTGTTTGTGCACACACACATGCCCATCTGCTGTCCCAGAGGGGAGGGGTTGTGTGTATGAGTGTATGGGGTTAGTGTGGAACTTAAGCTGGAACACAGCTGTAGAGCAAAGCACATCCAGGAGCCCCAGTTGTCACTGGAGTCTGGGCAACCCCAGCAATGAAAAGGGGTGAGGTAATGCTCATTGCTCTTCAGAGAGAGTGGTTGGAGTCCCCCCACCCCGCCCCTCCAGTATGCTTACATTATTGCTCTTTTAGTTTGACATGGTGTTTGGGTTTTGTTTTGTTTTTTTGAAAGGTCTGAAAAGGTGAAGCCCCCCACCCAATGGCAATATGAAACCTTTTGTGCTTCTCTTCAACCCCTTCCCTGTGTCCATCTTTCTCTCCTCTTCCGAAGCCTTGTTCCTACTACCTTTACCCAGTTTGTGTGTTTGAGCTCTGCATTCAGGCAGCTGCAACATTCCAGTGTTTGAACTGTCACCGATTCTTGCGCCCTAGACAAGCTAACCAGGTTTACCATCTCACTCCCAGTAATACCCAGCTCCCGTCTAAAGCCCCATTCTGCATGAGAATTTGGTGTTTGGAATGTTTTCTGACTCTTGGGGCGGGATTCCTCGCCTTATCATCCTCACTGTGGAGTAATGAGGAGGGGGAGGAGAATCTTTATCAGAAACTGGTTTTGTGTAGTAAACTTTCTTTCCTGGTTTTTTGTTTTGTTTTCTGGATTTTGTTTTTTGTTTTTGTCTGTCTGTGCAAGACCTGCAGCTGCTGAAAATCAGCTTTGCCTTTAATTAAACCATGTTCTCTCCAACCAGATCTGTGTATTGATTGTTTCTTTTCTATCCTAAAAGATACAACTATTGAAGAAAATCCAACTTAAAAGGCAAGAATTTCAACTACTCACAAGTCATCCAGGGAAAGGCATAGATGGTCAGAACTTGAATATTTTTCAGGGTTATTTTTGCTTTTAGTAGCATTCCAGACCAATGAATTATGGAAATTATAATTAATTATAATGGAAAGGCATGAGTAGTAAGAAATCGATTATCAAAATTATTTTATTTAATAAAAGAATGACTTATGTTAAGGAATTAAGAGCCCATCATTTTTATTCCTATTGTAGCTGTTACTAAGGCAGTTCAGAGAGTTTATCCTTTTGGCCTGTAAAAATTCACTGAATCCGATTAGCAGCAACATTAATTACTCTTCTTAGTTTTGGAGTTTCTTTTCTTTGAGTTGTGTCCAAAGTTTCTAGTGGTAGCTTGCTGGGTCTTCCAACTGTGTGCTGGAAGCCAGTGCTGTAGCAAACCGTAATGTCTGTGTGCTCACCCTGACCGACCATCATGTCACCCACGTGTTGATTCAGTCTGCAGTTCACTTCCTTATTCTGCTTTTCACAAGTGCCTACACACTTGAAAAATTGTTAGCAAAGCTGCACATAGGCTACAAGAAGAAGGGGGTAGGGAGAGGAATTAAGGCCAGGCCTTAAGGTCTAACAGTTACAGAATCCTTCACCCAAGTTAGTCCTGAAAAATTGGACAATTGGTTTAGCCAAATCCATAGCATTCTGTTATGTATATTAGTATAGTATATGCAGTCATTTACCATATAACAACATTTTGGTCAACAATGGACTGCATATACAATGATCCTCCCGTAAGATTACAATACATTTTTGCTGACCTTCAGACCTTCTGTATGTTTAAATACACTGATACCTACCATTGTGGTATAGTTGCCTGCAGTATTCAACACAGTAATATGCTGTACAGGTTTGTAGCCTAGGCGTAGTAGGCTATACCTGGTAACCTATCTGTGTAGTAGGCTATACCATCTAGTTTTGTGTAAGTGCACTCTAGATGATGTTTGCACATGTTTCTCAGATCATGTCTCCATTGTGAAGCAATGCATAACTGTATTACCGAGTGTCAGCTAACAAGATACTGCTTACCAACTGGCTTCATGAACTCCACTGTTTTTCATCGCTTAAGTGTCGGTGATATATATTCAGTATTGAGTTCTTAACACATGTTCCTCTCTGATAATGTACAAAGGTATGTAATTCTATTAATTCTCTATGGAATTGAGTGTTGTATTCCATGAGACCCTAACTCAGTCTAGGTTCTGTTTAGCAACACGTAATGAAAAAAGAAAACAAGTTTATTTGTATATGCTTCATGAATAAGGTTACTTCAAGCCTTAAGAGTCAATTATAGTAATGGTTCAGAAACAGGAATATTTGTACTTAGTCCTTGGGCCTGGACTTTGTGTCTTGTTTTTGTAAGATAGTTTTTTTTTTTTATTGCGGTATGACACAGAAAAGTAACGCCAATCAAATGTACAGCTTGATGAATGTTTACAGTGTGAACGCAGCTGGGTAGCCAGCTCTCAGAGCAAGAAACAGGATCAGCACCTGGAAGACCCTCTGGTACCCTTTCCAGACACTTCCATCCGCTCCTTCTCTCCCCTAACTCCTCCATTCACCTGTCCCTATCCCCTCACCCGCTGTACCCCAGGAAATCATCCTGGGTACTCACATCATCGTCTAGTAGGTTAAATTTTAACAGGGAATAGTTAACACTTCCAAACTGTAATGTCCCAGTACAGTGTACAGTAGAAGGGTGCTAAATCTTAGAAACAGGTAATAGGGCTTCATTTTCTTCAGCTTTGTAGTTTGTGAAACATCCTAGACTTCTCTCCGAGTGCTTTCCAAATCTGTAGTTGCACATTCTTCAACGAAAACTTTGGGGAAAATGCCCACCTTCCCTTTGCACTCCCCTTCCAGCCATTCTTCATTCACTGTTAAAAGGAAAAGTACACATGGATTTCTAAAAGCACTGTAGGAAGATTAGTCTGTCTGGCTCTTCCACACAGAATTTTTTATTGGTCACCCTTCCCCACCCCTAATTGTGATCAACAGGGCAAAGACAGTATTGCAAAGTGGTTTGAGAGTGAACACTGGGTTTAACCATCTTATTGATCTGTCTTAATAATGAAGGAGCAAAATGCAGAAGGATAAATTACGTTTTTCAAAAAGTTACCAGATAGACAAGGTCAAAGAAATTGAACAACGAATTTGTAAATAGAATTTCCATCCTTCCCCCACCCCCAGCCTCGACAGGGTCTCACTGTCACTCAGGCTGGTCTCAAACTGCTGGGCTCAAGTGATCCACCCAACGCAGCCTCCCAAAGTGCTGTGGTGATAGGGGTGAGCCTCTGTGCCTTACCTGTGCTTTGTTGGGAATCTTTGTTTTGACTACAGAAAAGGGACATGCCATTGGTTAAATATATTAAAAATGAAAGTTCATTAGTAAACTTTCTTCTTTTCACTGAACTCCATTAAACAGCTGAGTTGGAGCTAGTGATGGGTTAGTACATGTTTGTAAAATATAAAGATTTTAATAGCTCCTACTCAGAGCTTTTGATAGAGTGCAGGCGTTGTACTTAAAAAATATATTCAGACTTCATAATAACTTGTAGGTATCCATATTTTGCTAAGGAAAAGAAGACCCAGAGAGGTGAATAGTTTGTTCAGAGCCATTCTGCCAGTAAAAATCAGACAACTTAGGTATAATCTCCAAAGCCCACCTACCTGACCACACAGCCAGTTAAGTTTGTCTTTGTACATCTAGATCAGACATTAAGGCCCTGGTGCCTGGATCCTGCCCCCAGAAATTTTGCTTTAATGTGTGGTGTGACTGGGCAGCAGTTTTTTCAAAAGTTCCCTCAGGTAATTCTAACTGCAAATCACTGTCTTGATCCTTTCTACTTACAGGGTAGGTTGTGGACTGGAAACTTACGAGAAATGAAAAATCCCAGACCCCACCCCAAACCAATGAGTCAGAATCCATTTAGGAAGATCCCCAGGTGATTCACATGCACATTAGAGTTTGAGAAACACTTTGCAGATGAGACCATCTCATAACTTGAATGCAATTGAACTCCCCTCTGTCCTACCCTGACTGTGTGCTAAATTCTGTTTTCTATTGAAGTACTACAATATGGGTACTTCCTCAACTTAGACTTGTACAGGTAGGTCATAGTAAGAAGTGCACTGGCTTCTCTCCATATCTGCCCAAAAGGTTGTTTTAGTGTATTCTGTCATTTTATTCCTGCTCCCTCTCCCAAACTCCAGACAACTGAGCTGGTTGGTTGATTTAGGCAGCTAGAAAGTGGCACTGGGAGGTGTTCAACCCAGTTCTTCCCACTGAGTTACCATTCTCTCTTGTTGGAACAGTCTGCTTCTATATTACTACATTATATATATATTATATATATATTGTATATATATTATAGATTTATATATATTTTTTTGAGATAGAGTCTCACTCTTGCTCAGGCTGGGGTGCAAAGGTGCAATCTTGACTCACTGCAACATCCACCTCCCCCGTTCAAGTGATTCTCCTGCCACAGCCTCCCGAGGAGCTGGGACTACAGGCGCGTGCCACCATGCCCAGCTGATTTTTTTATTTTTAGTAGAGATGCGGTTTCCCCATGTTGGCCAGGCTGGTCTCAAAACTCCTGACCCCAAGTGATCCACTTACCTTGACTTCCCAATGTGCTGGGATTACCAGCATGAGCCATAATGCCCGGCCTATACTACTCATATTTTTAATTAATTGCTACAGACTTGTATATACTCTCTCTACCCCCATTAACTTTTTTTTTTTTTTTTTT
>NC_045434.1:40238923-40245061 GCF_002776525.5 Piliocolobus tephrosceles
ATATTTTTAATTAATTGCTACAGACTTGTATATACTCTCTCTACCCCCTTTACTTTTTTTTTTTTTTTTTTTGAGACTGAGTCTCACTCCGTAACCCAGGCTGCAGTACAGTGGTGCAATCTTGGCTCGCTGCAACCTCCACCTCCCGGGTTCAAGCGATTGTCCTGCCTCGACCTCCTAAGTAGCTGGGATTATAAGCACATACCACCACACCCAGCTAATTTTTGTATTTCTAGTAGAGACAGAGTTTCATCATGTTGGCCAGGCTGGTCTTGAACTCCTGACCTCAAGCAATCCGCCCACATTGGCCTCCCAAAGTGCTGGGATTACAGGCATAAGCCACTGCGCCCGGCCTATTTTTATTTTTTTAAGACAGAGTCTCACTCTGTCACCCAGGCTAGAGTGTAGTGCAATGTTGGCTCACTGTAACCTCCACTCCCGGGTTCAAGCGATTCTCTTGCCTCAGCCTTCCTAGCAGCTGGGACTACAGATGTGCATCACCGCACCCAGCTAATTTTTACATTTTTAGTAGAGATGGGTTTTCACCATGTTGGCCAGGCTGGTCTTGAACTCCTGGCCTCAAGTGATCCACCCACCTCAGCCTCCCAAAGTGCTGGGATTACAGGTGTGAGCCACCAGACTCGGCCTACCCCCATTAACTTTAAAATTTCCCACTCTCTTTGTTGGATTTTCTGTTATAATTGATAGTAGTTTTTCACTGCTTTGCATTGATACTGCACAGACTCAGCATATGAGCAGGGCTTTTATGATGGGACTTTTTTGTGTCCAGGTAGAGAACTAGGCTGGCAAACCACGAGTTGGAATGGTGCTTCTTAGAGTGTAGGCAGTAGACCAGCATCACCTGGAAACTTGGTAGAAATGCAAGTTGGTGGGCCCCGCCCCAGACCTGAATCAGAATCAGAATCTCTGGAGAGTGGGCCCAGGAATTGACCCCTCTCCGAGGGATTCTTAGAACTCTCCACTTTTAAGAAGTGGGTCTTGCTGTGTTGCCCAGGCAACAGCCTTGAACTCCTGGCTTCCAGTGATCCTCCTACCTCAGCATCCCTAGTAGCTGGGATTACAGGCATGCTGTTTCAGTTTTTAGTCTGTTCATTCCAAATAGAATCAAAGTCACCAGAGACACAGCATAGTTCTGAATAGCTGGTTTTTAAGGCAAAATTTACCTACTTTTCTCTTTGAAAAGTACATTAATTCAAAGAACTATGGTTTGCAGAAGGTCGTACGGCTTGATGCAAAGGCAAAGTGATTCCAGCCAATTTGTTACCTCTCGGAATGAAAATCCATGGTTTCCAAAGCGTACTCCTCTTTAATAATCAAGATGTTATCACTGGCCAGGTGCGGTGGCTCATGCCTGTAATCCCAGCACTTTGGGAGGTCGAGGCAGGTGGGTCACTTGAGGCCAGAAGTTTGAGACTAGCCTGGTCAACATGGCAAAACCCCATCTCTACTAAAAACACAAAAATTAGCTAGGCATGGTGGTGAGCGCCTGTAATCCCAGCTACTCAGGAGGCTGAGGCAGGAGAATCGCTTGAACCCAGGAGGGGCAGGTTGCAGTGAGCTGAGATTGTGCCACTGCACTCCAGCCTGGGCGACAGGGGGACTCTCAAAAAAAAAAAAAAAAAAACTCCAGCTTCTTGTTGCTTTCCTGGCTACTAGAACAATAGACAGGGAAAGTCTGAGTGCTCAGCTATGCTCCCTCCAGCTAGATGCTAGGAAGCAGGTTGAAAACACTGGCTAAAGTTTTGTTTGTAGATTATTGATGTTTTCTTCTCTCTGCCCTTGACCTTGTTTCTGCTAACGTGTTAATTTTTTTCTATAGTCTTGGAGTAGCACTTACCCTTTGATAGCACCAGTATTATATCCCCTTCCTGAAACTCCAGGTCCTCTGGTTGGGTAGCCTCATAACTGAAGAGTGCCTCTACTTGGCTGCCTTTCTTAAGCTGCGGACCTGTTGTCTGGTTATTAGCATCAGCTTTTTCACTTTCCTTGGGCTCATCTGGAAAGCCTTGGTCACCCTGAAATAATAAAGGACCTGTTAATTTTCCCAATTTCCTGCCGAATGAACATTGAGCATCGCTAAAGAAACAGTGAAATGTCAAAGTAGAACCTGGGATATAAACTCATATAAGCCTTGTGTAGAGCTTATATGCTCTTTATGAATACTGGATGTTGGGTAAATCGGTCCCCAACCTTTTTGGCACCAGGGACCAGTTTCATGGAAGACAGTTTTTAGATGAACAGTGGTGGGTGGTAGGTGGCGGTGGGGGTGGTTTCAGAATGAAATTGTTCCACCTCAGATCATCGGGCATTAGATTCTCATACAGAGCGTGCAACCTAGATCCCTCACATGCAGAGTTCACAATAGGGTTCGCACTCCTATGAGAATCTAATGCTGCTGCTGATCTGACAGGAGGCAGAGCTCAGGCCTCTATACCCGCAGCTCAACTCCATCCCAAAGCTACTAAATCAGAAACTCCCTGAAAGTGAATCCTGCAATCTGTAATTTTTTTTTTGAGACGGAGCCTTGCTCTGTCGCCCAGGCTGGAGTGCAGTGATGCGGTCTTGGCTCACTGCAAGCTCTGCCTCCCGGGTTCACATCATTCTCCTGCCTCAGTCTTCTGAGTAGCTGGGACTACAGGCGCCCACCACCACGCCTGGCTAATTTTTTTTTTTTTTGTATTTTTAGTAGAGATGGGGTTTCACCGTGTTAGCCAGGATGGTCTCGATCTCCTGACCTCATGATCCACCTGCCTCGGCCGCAATCTGTATTTTAAGTCCTCTAAGGAGTTCTGATACTTGCTAAAGTTCAAAAACCACTGCACAATGCCATACTTCTTTTATCTGTAACAACATTTCTTATACATCTTAGACTTCTGGTCTTAGACTTCTTCCACATTATGGTCACTTTTGCTTCACAAATGAAGGAGAAGGATGCAGTTTCTAGAGATGTAAATCATAGAATTTAACAAATCAACATTAGAAATGCTGCTAGGCTTGTATGTACCGAGTGTTACAAGTTCTAGCTTCTTAATGCTGTTTGTTGAACCTTGGTATATTGTCTTTATTGAGAGGCAGTACAATGAGGTGGAAATGGCCCTAGAGAGTCCACAGACCAAGGTTTGTGTTCCACCTCCACTGCTTACCAGCTCTGTGTCCCTAAGCAAGCAGCATAACTTCTCAGAATCTCAGTTACCTCACCTGAAATTGAGGCTAGAAGAATTCAATGAGATGACATAGAATAATAGTAGTTGGCATTTATTGAACACTTACTCTGTGGCAGTACTCTTCTAAATATGTAAAAATATTTAGACTTGGTTAATGGTAAGTGTTCCTGCATAGAGTAGATGCTTAATAAATGTTAGTTCATTTTCTTTCTTTTTTTTTTTTTTTTTTTGTATTTTTAGTAGAGATGGGGTTTCACCATGTTGCCCAGGCTGGTCTTAAACTCCTGACTTCAGGTGATCTGGCCCACCTCAGCCTCCCAAAGTGCTAGGATTTCAGGTGTGAGCCACCACACCAGGCCTCTTTTTTTTTTTTAGACAGAATCTCACTCTGTCACCCAGACTGGAGTGCAGTCGTGCGATATCAGCTCACTGTAACCTCTGCCTCCTGGTTTCAAGCAATTCTGCCTCAGCCTCCCAAGTAGCTGGGACTACAGGTGTGCACCACCACACCCAGCTAATTTTTGTATTTTCAGTAGAGACGGGGTTTCACATGTTGCCTCAGCCTCCCAAAGTGTTGGGGTTACAGGCATGAGCCACTGTGCCCGTTTTCTTTCTCCTAGTGAGTGAAAACCTGCCTTGCTGCCTCCAAGAATAATGGATAGTGATAGAGAACATTCAACAGTGACTCCTGAGCCTGGATTAAATTGCAGAAAGATTGTTGGGAGTTTTAAGAGGGTTGGCTACATGTAGCCACCAAATAGATTGAAGCTCCTGTCAAAGGAAAAATTTTTAATTAAAAAAAAGTTTAAGTGAAGTAGTTCACATTTAGAGCAAAACTCCTTCTAGGAAGAATCTTTTTAAAAAGATGCTGAAGGGGTTAATCCAAAGACAGTTGGAAAACCTAGAGTGACCTTTCAGACTTCCAAGAGACCCCTTACACTCACACTCACTCTTACCCCCAGGTCCTGGGGCCTTTTGTCTCAGCCAGAGACACCAGGGAGTCTCATCCCCAGTGGCCGTATTTCCTGAAGGCAATTTTCTGATCGGGGAAGATACCTTAAACAGGTTTATACACTGCTCCTTTCTAGGCTCGTTCTCTTTCACTCTTCCTCTCCCACTTTGTTTTTTTTTTTCTTTTTCAGCAAACATTTGTCTCTGATTTGAGTGAGAATCTACCAAAGAACCCCTTGCTTTAAACAGAAGCCTCTGCCCAGCTGCGAGGGTGAGGTTTGGAGGAAGGACTCTGCCTCCTACTGTGGCTCTGGGCCTGGATGAGCCAGAATAGCTTTCCCACTTGCTCATTTCTACCATCTCCAAATCCACTTGTAGGTAGAAAATGGTAACTTTCCCAAGGATTCATGTATGAACTGTTTCATATGATACTCCCTACACCAGTGTAACTGCAAATGCAACAGCCTAAAAATGCAAAGTCAGAAAAACAAGTGAATAGGAGAGCTGAAACTTTTGAAACAGCCCTAATTAACAGCTTTGGTCAGTGGAGACTGGCCTCATTAATGCTGTATCTGGAGTTCTATCCAGCCTCAGGACTGGATGGGAGCTGGTTCATCAGGAAGATCTGGCTAGCCTAGCTCAGTCCCTGCCTTGCTCATATACCTCATAACCATTCTTTCTAAGCAAGACCTGACTTTCTTCCCTGCTCACAGCAGCATCCTAGTGTACAAGGCCTTCCATATGTTGCCTTTCCAGCCCGTCTCCCACCACTCTCCCCATTGCATCCTCAGTAGTAACACTGAGTCCCTTTACCCACTGTGCTGACTTCTGTGGTGTTCCCTTTCCATCTGTATAATGCATCCTTTCCTCCTCCACCTCACTAATTTCTTATTTATTGTTTTACGGTGAAGCTTCAAGATGATCTCAGCAGCATTTTCTTCAGGAAGACAACTGCTACCTGTTCCACTTCCCTCCAGCATTTCTGGGTTAGATAGTATACCAGTGCTTCCATAACACAGTACGTCCATTTGTGAACCCCCATCAGTTTACACAACATGAGGCTTCATGTGCCTGCCTATCTACAGAGCCCTAGGCGCTCAGCAAGTGTTTGTTGAGGAATGTCACTAGCAGACAACCCAAATGTCCACCAGCAGGTGAACAGATACACGGAATGGAGTATCCATACAGTGGAGTACCATTTAGCAATCAAAAGGATGAGACCAGTGAAACAAAAAGACTAAATACACACTATATAATCCACTTGCATGAAATTATGTAAAAGGAAAAAGTATATTTACAGAAGGCAGACGGGTGGTTTTCTGGGTCTAGAGCTGGGGGAGGGAATTAATGTCAACAATAAAAAGAAATGGCAATTTTTCGCCTGGAGACCAAGAGACAGAGTTGGAGTGTTACCTTGTTATTCTATTAATGCTTCCAGCCTCTAACTTTTCACCTGACTCCCATTGTTCTTACTTGGAAGTCAGACTTCAGGCTAATAAGACCTCAGGCTAATAAGATAACGTGCCCTGGAACCATCAGTACAGCAGGGTAGTTAGGAATAGAGGCAGGCTCTGGAGTCAAAACATCTGCTTGAGTCCGACTCCACTACTAACCAGCTATTTAATCTTGGTCAAGTTGCGTGACCTCTCTTTGCCTTGTTTCCTAAATTATAAAATGAGAAAATAATGTCTACCTCACAGAGTTATGAAGATTGTAAGAACTAACACACAGAATGCACTTTGCGGCTGGGCACATTGGCTCATGCCTGTAATCCCAGCACTTTGGGAGGCCAAGGCAAGTGGATCACGAGGTGAGAAGTTTGAGAGCAGCTTGGCCAACATGGTGAAACCCTGTCTCTACTAAAAATACAAAAATGAGCCAGGAGTGATGGCAGACGCCTGTAATCCCAGCTACTCGGGAGGCTGAGGCAGAGAATTGCTTGAACCTGGGAGGCAGAGGTTGCAGTGAGCCAAGATCGCGCCACTGCACTCTAGCCTGGGCG